>NW_027187460.1:18873055-18973156 GCF_028583685.1 Petaurus breviceps papuanus | reverse complement strand
AAAAAAGCTGGAAAAATGAGCAAACAACAAATAAAGACCCTGACCACCAAAAAAAAAAAAAAAAAAAAAAAAAGCTGGAAAAATGAGCAAACAACAAATAAAGACCCTGACCACCAAAAAAAAAAAAAAAACAAACCCTACTTTGGCAGTGGTTAAGATCAAGAACAAATTCAGAAGATGACAATAACATGAACAGATTTAGAAGCAAAGCCTCAAAGAAAAATGCAAGTTAGACACAAGCCCAAAAATAATTTCTGGGAAAGTTAAAGACAGAGTAAAAGAAAAATTATTTTTAAAATCAAAGAAGAATAGTAGAGGAAAAATCAGGAAAACAAATGAGAATGATGCAAGACAATTATGAAAAGACAAATATCTTGGTAAAAGACAAGCAAGAAAATACTGTTTTAAAAAATGCTTTAAAAAACTGAATTGACCAAATAGTAAAAGAGGTACAAAACTAGGCTGATGAAAAAGAAAATTTTAAGAAGTAGAATTCCGAATGGAAAAGGGGTTTCAAAACCGTTGAATAAAATAATTAAAAATTAGAATTAAGGAGCAGCTAGGTGGTGCAGTAGATAGAACACTTGCCCTGGAGTTTGGAGGACCTGAGTTCAAATTAAGCCTCAGACACTTAGTAGGTCTGTGATCCTGGACAAGTCAACCAACCCTAATTGCCTAAAAATTAGAATTGGGGAAATAGAAGCTAATGGCTCTATGAGATGTCAAGAAACAAAACAGTCAAAAGAATGAAAGTACACACACACACACAAAAACAAACGAATGTTTTATTGGGAAAAACAACTGATCTGAAAAGTAGATCAAGGAGAGATAATTTCTTGAAATAGTTAAAAATTATAAAGAAACAGTAGCCCAGTATCCTAAAATCAAAAGGCAAAATAGAAATTGAAAAAATACACAAGTCATCTCCTGAAAGAAATATGAAAATGAAAGATTTCAGGAATATTGTACCCAAATTCCAGAACTCCCAGGTCAAGGAAAAAAATACTACAAATAGCCAGACAGAAACCAGTCCATATCATGGAACCACTACCAGTATCACACAAAACTTAGCAGGTAACATCGTAGAGAAGCAGAGGGCTAGGAATATATAATATTCCAGAAAATAAGTGAGCTAGAATTAGAACCAAGAATACCCTACCTGGAAAAACTGGGTATAATGCTTCAGGGAGGGAAATAGATATTTAATGAACTAGAGGACTTTTTAGAATTCTTGATGAAAAGATCAGAGATGAATAGAAATTTTGACATTCAAGCACAAGATTTAAGAGATGCATAAAAAAGTAAACATGGAAGAGAAATTTTAAGGGATTTAATAAAGTTAAACTCTTTACATTCCCATATGAGAAGATGATATATGTAACTCAAGAACTGTATCATTAGGGCAGTTGGGAGTCTACATAGATAAAGACATGGGTGTGAGTCTGTTATTTTGGGATGATCTCAAAAATGTAAAGGTAAGAAAGGGATGCCCTGGGAGAAGGAATTATGGGGGAAGTTATATAAAAGAGACATGCAAGGAAGTTTTTACAATGGAAAGTGACACAGATAATAGGGCAGGCAATACTTAAAACTCACTCTCATCTGAACTGGATCACAGAAGGAAGAATATAAATAAGAACTTAGTTGGATATAGGAAACAATCATTCAATGGGAAAGGGGGAAATGTGTCTAGAAAGGGGGATATGATGAGAGGGAGGGTGGATTAAGGGAGGCAATAGAAGCAAAATAGACTTTGAGGAGAGACTGGGTAAACAAAAAGAGAAGAAAATAAGATGGAGGGAAATAAGTTCTTAGAAATCATAACTATGAATATCAATGGGATGACTCAGCCATAAAACACTAGCGGATAGGCAGAATGGATTGAAAACCAGAATCCAACAATATTGTCTTTAAAAGAAACACATTTCAAGTGGAAAGATACAATTAAAAGTTAAAGTGCTGGAGCACAATCTATTGCTTCATCTGAAGTTAAAAGGGCAGCAGTAGCAATAATCTCATACAAAAATGGACCTAATTAAAGGAGATATTCAGGGAAACTACATTTTGTGAAAAGGTATCATTGATAATGAAGTAATTTAAATAATAGATATGATGAGCAAGATGATTTTAGAAAAACCTGGGAAGACTTATATGAACTGATGAAAAATGAAGTGAGCAAAACTAGAATACTGTACATAGTACCGTGTTTTCCTGATAATAAGACACTGTCTTATTATTTTTTTTGACAGAAAAACACCAGAGGGCTTATTTTCAGGGGAGGGCTTATTTTAATGAACATTGACAGCAATTTTAATAAACAGGTAAATGTGAACAAAAAAATGGACCTTTATTCAATAAGCAAATCACTGGGGAAGAACAGGATGATGCACTCACTGCTGCAGCTCTGATTGGATGCAGCTCGGAGCGCGGTGTGCGCGGCGTGTGTTTCACGGGGTGGGGGGGACGGTGCATACAGAGGGTACCGTAATGTAGCGTGTAGCACAGGGGATCACCTTCACTACAGTAGCAATCTCAATAGGGCTTATTTTTGGGGGAGGGCTTATTTTAGAGGAATCTTACACAGTAAGGGGAGGGCTTATTTTCGGGATAGGTCTTGTTATCGGGGAAACACGGTAATAGCAATATTGTCACAATCAACTGTGAAAGACCTAGCTACTCTAATAAACACAATGATATAACAGTTCCAAAGGTCCCATGATGAAAAAGGGTATCCTCCATAGTGAGAACTGATTAACTCTGAATGAAGATGGAAACATATATTTTTTTCATTTTTTAAAATAATAGCCAATGGGCAGCCAGGTGGCTCAGTGAGTAAGAGCACCAGCCCCAGTGTTGGGATAACCTGGGGGATTGAATCCGGGCTCAGATACTTAGCACCACACCCAGAAATAACTGGCCGTGTAACCTTGAGCAAGTTACTTAACCCCAATTGCTTAAAACATATATATATATATAGCCAGTATAAAAATATGTTTTGCATGATTTCACATATATAATGGGTATCATATTGCCTTCTCAATGGATGGGGAGGGACTGAAGGGAGGGAGAAAACTTTGAACTCAAAATTAAAAAAATTTTTGAGTGTTACTTGAACCTAAAAATCATTTCCCCTAAACCAACAGTGTTTAAGGGAAAGCTATAAATCCTGCCCCTTTCTAAGGAGAGCATGGTGACCAGCCACTGCCCCCAATCTCCTGCTTTCCTTCCTGGCAGGAATCAAAGTCTCCCTTGGAGAAGGGTGGGAAGAAGAGATTCTAGAAATAACTTTTTGCCTCCCTGAAAACCACATCTAGACAGACCCCTCCCCCCCAATAGCTACTCATAACCTACATGCACCAAGAAAAAAGAACCCAAACCCCTTAGACTAGATTTTGGTGAAGAGATAAAGAAGATAAACTATTTCATACCCTTTGTTTTTCCTTCTTTTTTAAAAGTTTATTTGTTTTCACCATTCACTTCCAAAGGATTTTGAATTCCAAGTTTTCTCCCCATTTCTCCCCTCCACCCTCCCCAGGACAGTGTGCACTCTGCTTAATCCTCCCTTCTATCACCCCTTCCCCCCTTCTCTTATCTCCTTCCCTTCTATTTTCAAGTAGGGAAAAATAGATTTCTATCCCCCTTTGCTGTCTCTTATTTCCAGGTTGCATGTAAAAACAATTTTTAACATTCATTTTTAAAGCTTTGAGTTCCACATTCTCTCCCTCCCTCCCCACCCACCCTCATTGAGAAAGCAGGCAATTCAATATAGGTAATACATGTAAATTCATACAAAACACTTCCAAAACAGTCATGTTGTGAAAGACTAACTATAATTTTCTTCCATCCTGTCCCACCCTCCATTCTATTCTCTCCTTTGACCTGTCCCTCCTCAAAATATTTGCTTCCAATTACCCCTTCCCCTAATCTGCTATCCCTTCTATTATCACTCCTCTCTTATGCTCTTAACCTTTGCTTTCCTGTAGGGTAAGATAGATTTCCATAGCCAATTTAGTGTATGTGTTATACTCCCCTTAAGCCAAATCCAATGGCTGGATGGCTCACTCGTTCCCACTCACCTTCCCCCTCTTCCCCTCCATTGTAAAAGATCTTTCTTGTTGCTTTTATGTGATATGATTTCCTACATTCTACCTCTCCCTTTCTCTTTCTCCCAGGACATTCCTCTCAACACTTAATTTTATTTTTAAGTCCCTTATGGTTTCTCTTTCCTATTTACCTTTTGTTTCTCTTGATTCTTGTATTTGAAAGTCAAATTATCTGTTCAGCTCTGGTCTTTTCAACAAGAATGCTTGGAAGTCCTCTATCCCATTGAAATTCCATTTCCCCCCCTGAACTGTTATAGTCAGATTTCTGGGTAGATGATTCTTGGTTTTAATCCTACCTCTGACCTCTGGAATATCATATTCCAATCTCTCTTATCCCTTAGAGTAGAAGTTGCTAAATCTTGTGTTATCCTGATTGTGTTACCAGAATACTTGAATTATTTCTTTCTGGCTGCTTGCAATATTTTCTTCTTAACCTGGGAATGCTGGAATTTGGCTACAATATTCTTAGGAGTTTTCCTTTGGGGATCTCTTGAAGGAGGTGATTGGTAGATTCTTTCAATTTCTATTTTACCCCCTGGTTCTAGAATATCAGGAACATTTTCCTTCATAATTTCTTGAAAGATGATATCTACACTCTTATTTTGATCATGGTTTTCAAGTAGATAAATAATTTTTTAATTATATATCCTGGATCTATTTTCCAGGTCAGTTTTTTTTTTTTCCCATTGAGATATGTCACATTGTCTTCTATTTTTTCATCCTTTTGGTTTTGTTTAATAATTTCTTGATTTCTCATAGAGTCATTAGCTTCCATTTGCTCCATTCTAATTTTTGAGGAATTATTCAGGGAACTTTGGGACTTTCTTTTCCATTCAGCCAATTCTGCCTTTTAAGGCATTCTTCTCCTCATTGACTTTTTGGACCTCTTTTGCAATTTGGATTAGTCTATTTTTTAAATTGTTATTTTCTTCAGCATTTTTTTGGTTCTCCTTTAGAAAGCTGTTGATTAATTTTTCAGGATTTTCTTGCATCATTCTCATTTTTCTTCCCAATTTTTCCTCTACTTCTCTCACTTGATTTTCAAAATCCTTTTTGAGCTCTTCCATGGCCTGAGACCAATTCTTATTTTTCTTAGAGGCTTTTGATGTAGGAGTTTTGACTTTGGTGTATTCTAGTTGCATGTTTTGATCATCCTTGTCACCAAAGATGTAAGAAAATACCTTTTCACCAAGAAAGTAAACTGCTACAGTCTGATTTTTTTTCCTGTTTGCTCATTCCCCCAGTCAGTTACTTGACTTTTGAGCTCTTTGTTAAGTGGAGGAGATACTGCTTCAAGCTTCAGGGGTTTTGTGCAGGTGTTTTCAGAGATATTTCTAGGGACCTGTAAATTTTCTGGTCTTCCAAGTTAGTATGATCAAAGGAGAGTCATTTACTTCTCTCCTGGTCTGTGTGCAACCACAAGTATTCTTTTCTGCCTGAGAGCTGTGAGGAGGAATCCCTCTCTACTGGCCCCACAAGCTCCACATGTCCAGCACTCCTCACCCCAAGACCACCACCCATAACTGCAACACAAATAAAAACAGGGGCAAAACATGAGAATCCTGTCTCATAGCCAGCAACAAGTTCCTCATAATCCCCTTCTGATCATCCACTCAATTCTCCTACCATCTGTAGGCTGAGAACTCCAGAAGTAGCTACTGCTGTGTCTGGGACTGGGACTGGAGTTGGAGATGGACCACCCTCCTCTCTCACCCAGGTGAGAGACCTTTCCCACTGCACTTTGAAGCTGTCTTTGGTGTTTGTAGATGGAGACATGTGGAAATCACAGCAATTTCCAGTGATTCAGTGCCGTGAGACCTGCTCCAGCCCTGTCTGTGCTGAAGTGCCCATGCTGGCTGTGTTCGCTCCCAGCTTGATGCAACCTTTCCTATTGACCTTCCAGATTGTCTTGGGCTGAAATTTTGTTTCATATTGTCATTTTGTGGCTTCTTCTCTAGAATTTGTTTAGAACATTTTACAGGTATTTTGAGGGATTTGGAGAGAGCTCAAGCAGGTCCCTGCTTTTACTCCCACCATCTTGGCTACACCCACTAAATATCTCATACTGTTCTTATGGAGATGGTCTAGAGCCATAGTATAATCAGATGGCATAGATAAGTTTAGAACTGATATTTGATGAGTTTGGAACTAGCTGGATGACTCAAAGAACATTTATTAATGAGCTGTCATCTTGGAAAAAAGTCTCTATTAGCATGTCCTATGGATCTCTGCTTGGTCTGTTTAATATTTTTATCAGTGAGTTAGATAAAGACATAGCATACAACTAATTTTTAGATTATTCCAAACTGTGTGATTTTACTAACACACTGTATGATAAAACCTTCATCCAAAATAAATCTTAGGGGATGGAGCCAAGATTTCCTTAGGAACAGGAAAACTCCCTCAGCTCCCCCCATAACCACCTCAAATACCTATAAAAATGACTCTAAACAAACTTTAGGGCTATAGAACCCACAAAGAGACAGAAACAAACCTCTTACTGAAGACAGCCTGGAAGACTGGCAGGAAGGGTCTAGCCCAGCATGCTGGGAGAAGAGCCCAGCCCCGCATGAGCCTGTGGTTTTAGCCTCAGAGAGGCCCAACCAGTCATGTCTAGAGGGTCATCAGGAAAGGTAATCACCAGCAGCTGTGGTGGTTTCCAGAATTATCAATGCATAAATGCCAAAGACAAAGTGAGTGGTCAGTGTGGACTTTGTGAGCACAGGGTGTCCGGGAGTGCGGTCCGGCCTCTGTCCCCACAGAGGAAGAAGTGGCTGAGGTGCAGTGGCTGCTGCCACACGGTTGCTTCAGAGTTTCTGGCCTGCAGATCATAGGGTGACCAACCAACCATTCTGAGGGGTAATCCCTCTGGTTTTAACCTACTTGGATTTGGATTGCTGTCTAGGGTGGAGGTCCTGGGGTGACCTGTGAGCCAGAGCATGTGGAGGCTTCAGGGAGGGCAGTCAACTAATAGCTCTGGCAGCTGTGATTTGGGACAAAGTTCTCTTTGGAAGCAGAGTTCTACTGTGGCAAAGAGCTCAAAAGTGAAGTAATTGAGTGTCAACATGAGCAAGCAAAGGAAGAAAAGCAAGCACATCAATCTGACTTTAGACTCTTATTTTGGGGACAAAAAGGATCAAAGCATGGAACAGGAGGTAGACAACAAAGTCAGAACTCCAGCACCAAAAGCTTCCAAGAAAAATATGAACTGGTTACAGGCCATAGAGGAGCTTAAGAAGGATTTTGAAATCCAACAAGAGAAGTAGAGGAAAAATTGGGAAGAGAAATGAGAATGATGCAAGAAAATCATGAAAAAAAAGTCAACAACCTGACTGAAGAAAATAACACCTTAAAAAATAGACTAACTCAAATGGCAAAAGAGGCTCAAAAAGCCAATGAGGAGAAGAATGCCTTAAAAAGCCAAATTTTCCTGATGGAAAAAGTATCTCAAAAACTCACTGAAGGGGCGGCTAGATGGTGCAGTGAATAGAGCACCAGCTCTGGAGTCAGGAGGACCTGAGTTCAAATGAGACCTCAGACACTTGACACACTTAATAGCTGTGTGACTTTGGGCAAGTCACTTAACCCCAATTGCCCACCAAAAAGAAAAAAAAAAAGCTCACTGAAGAGAATCATTCCTTCAGAATTAGATTGGAGCAAATGGAAGCTGGTGACTTTATGAGAAATCAAGATACTATGAAACAGATTCAAACAAATGAAAATATAGAAGACAATGTGAAATATCTCATTGGAAAAACCCCTGACCTGGAAAATAGATCCAGGAGAGAGAATTTAAAAATTATTGATCTACCTGAAAGCCATAATCAAAAAAGAACCTAGAAATCATCCTTCAAGAAATTCTCAAGGAAAATTGCCCTGATGTTTTAGAACCAGTGGGCAAAATAGAGATTGAAAGAATCCACCAATCACCTCTTGAAAAACATCCCCAAAAGAAAACTCCTAGGAATATTATAGCCAGGTTCTGGAGTTCCCAGATCAAGGAGAAAATATTACAAGCAGCCTAGAAGAAACAATTTGAATATTGTGAAAACACAATCAGAATAACACAGGACCTGGCAACTTTGAGGGATCAAAGGTCTTGGAATATGATATTCCAGAATTCAGAGGAGCTGGGATTAAAACCAAGAATTGCCTACCCAGCAAAACTGAGTATCATGTTTCAGGGGAAAATATGGTCATTCAATGGAATAGAGGACTTTCAAGCATTCTTGATGAAAAAAAAAAACAGAGTTGAATAGAAATTTTGACCTTCAGATACAAGAAATAAGAGAACCATGAGAACATAAACAGGGAAAAGAAATCATAAGGAACTTATCAAAGTTGAACTATTGTATCAGCAAGCACCCCAGTGTCCCCAGGGTGTCTGTCAACACAGGCTCTAGGATCTGCTTTGATAAAGGAAAGCAACTCAAAATGGGTTAACAAGCTTACTTTAATCAGTCAAATATGTATCGTTTACCTAGTTCAGGGGGAATAGGTCAGCACCCCAAACTTCAGAATATACAAACAGAATTATCAAGACAGAGAAACAGATCAAGTAGACAGATTTCCAAACTGTTCAACCATTACATCCATACCAAATCAACATCTGGGTTTTTCAAAGCCAGCAGGGTGGGGGGCAGGGTGGGCCTCTCAATAATGGTTTCCCAGAGTCTCATCCGATCAAATCACAGAATACTTCTCAAAGTGAGCCCCCAAAACAAAGCTACACATCAGGGCTTATATAGCCTTCTCCTGACTCAGAGAATGTAACAACCTTCTGGATCCACTGGCCAATCAAAAAGTATCTACTGAAAAACAAGCCTCCCACCCCAGGCTCCAGGTGCACTTTAGCCTAAGGGCAGGGAAGATCTTAAAATTTACATTCCCATTACAACTATTTATATTCCTACATGGAAAAATGATCATTGTAACTTATGAAACTTTTCTCAGTATGAGAATAGTTGAAGGGAATATAAATGTATATGTGTGTGTGTGTATAGGAAGGTATATATGCCTATGAATACATATGTGAGTGTGTGTACATATGTGTACAGGTATACATAGAGGTCACAGGACCAATGGAATAGGAAGAGATGATACGTAAAAGGTGAAATTGAGAGGTGAGAGAGGAATATAATGAGAGGAGATGGGGAGAGACAGAATGGGGTAAATTATCTCATCTAGAAGAGGTAAGGGAAAACTGTTACAATGGAGGGGAAGATCAGGAAGGCAAAAGGGATTGGGTCAACCTTAATCTTGTTGAATTTGGCTTAGGAAGGGAATGACATACACACTAAATAGGGTATCTCATCCTACAGGAGAGTAGGGGGAAAAGGGGATGAGTGGGGGTATGATGGAAGGGAGGGCAGGCTGAGGGGGAGGGAAGTTCGAAGCACACATTTTTGAAAATAGGGTCAAAGTAAAGAACAGAACAAGTGGGGGGTGGGATAGGATGTAGGAAAATAATCAGTGTTTCATAATATTATCCAATATGGAAATGTTTTGTGTAGCTACATGTATACAACATATATTGAATTGCCTATCTTTTCAGTAAGGGTGGGTGACAAAGGAGGAAGGCAAAGAATCTGGAATTCAAAGTTTTAAAATCAAATGTTTATATATATTTACATGCAACTGGGAAATAAGATATACAGGCACTGGGGTACAGAGATCTATCTTGCTGTACTGGAAAGTAGGAGGGGAGATGGTAAAGGATATAGGAAAGTGCAGATTGGGTGAGGGGGTATACAGTGGGATTGCTGTTTTGGGTGGTGGGTAGGGGAAAGATGGAGAGAAAATTTGTAACTCAAAATCTTGTGGAAATGAATGATGTAAATTAAAATTAAGCAAAATTTAATTTAAAAAAAGATCTTAACTGAATAGAATAATATGTGGGATGAATCATGTTTTTAATAAGATTTAATACAAATTTAGTAAATTTTTAATAATTTACACTATTCTTCAAAAAACAAACTCTACAAGTACAAGTTGAGTAGGCATGGGTAGTTGTTATTTGGGGGGATGGAAAAAAGATTTTAACTGAGTTTAAGGCCAAACTGAGTCAACACTGATGTGTCAATCCAAAAAGCTAAGCTGCATTAAGGGAAGTATAGCTTTTAGTAATAGGGAGATGTAGTCCCAATATATTCTGCCCATGTCAGATGACTTCTGGAATATTGGGTTCCATTCTGAGTCCTACTTTTTTTGAATGTCCATCAATAAGTTAGACAGCACCTAAAGAAAGGAAACCAGGATTATAAATGGTACTGATTCTGTCATATGAATGTTGGTTGAACCAGAGATATTTAATGTGTAGAAGAGAAAACTGGAATTTGGTAGTTGTCTTCAAGTGTTTCAAACTCTGTTACAAGGGAAAAGATTTAGAGTTGTTCTGTTTGGCTCCTAAGGGCAGAATTAAAAGAAGTGGGTAGAAGTCTCAGAGGCAACTTTGGACTTGAAATCAGGAAAAAACTCTTCAAAAAAGTAAAATGATCTGCCTTGTATAAAGAAGTGGTTTTCCAAAGGCCAAATGGTCTCCCATAGACTATATCATAGAGGGGATTCTTTCAGATATGGATTTGGCTAGATAGTAACTGGGTTCCTTCTGAACCCTACATTCTATGATTAAAAATCTATAGCCAAAATTGTCCTTAGGCTTTTTCATCCTATCTGTAATGTAAAAGTTCCAGATCAAGTAAAACAATATACAAGGAATGACGGTAGTTTTAAAAGCAACGTGGCACTGGTCTCCTCGATGTTCTTTGAACATGTAATTCCATTCCTAATTCCTGTCATGTTCACTGACTGTCCTTTATGCCTGTAATTCTATCCCTTCCCTTCCCTATTTCCAGGCTTCCCAGACTTCCTTTGAATTCCAGCTAAAATCCCATCTTCTGTATGAAGCCCTTTCTCAATCCCCCTTAATATTAGTGACTTCCCTTTGTTGATTATTTCTCATTCTCTTGGTTATATATATTGCCCATAGTTCTTTGCATGCTGCTGTAACGGTAATGGGAATTTGAAGATCTTCCTTGCTTTGAAGATAAACTCTGCCTCCTAATGGGCTGAATGTAGTCACATGGAGCCTGTAGTGACAGTAGAGCACAGCCACAGGAAGCTGGGAGTCAGAGCTAGAGAGACAGTGGGAGAGAAAGGATGCTCAGGCAAGGAGATAGAGAGGTTTGTGAATAAATATCGATCTTATATTGGTTTGTAGAAAGGCTGAAGGATGCTGTGGCTCTCTGCATTGTTATGACTTGTTAACTTCTTTACTACTGTGATGGAATCGGCTTACTGGTTTTGGGAGTCGGTTTTCTGGTGTCTAAAAATTGCTTTGCTTCTGTCCTCTATATGGACAGTTTGTTATATTTTGCAATCTAGCACTATATGGGACTATTTATAGCCACAGTTGGTGCTGTAAAGATTACACTGGCACTACAGTTGCTTCTTCAATTAGAGTCTGAAGTCCTTGAGAACAAAGTCTTATTTTTTGCCTTTCTTTGTATCACTAGGATTTGGCACATAAGAAATGTGCTTATTGGCTTCGTGTCTGAAATCTCCACCTAAGTCCACTGAAAGAACACCAGACTTTGAGTTAGAAGAAACACTTGCTAACTTCATGACCTCTTCTCTGGGTCACAGGTTCCTCATCTCCAAAAGAGGTAAATTTGTCTGTCTAGATAAAGAATCAGCAAACTATGGTCTAAGGCCCAAATCTGGTCCTCTGCCTATTTTTGTACTGCCCAGTAGTTAAAAATGGCTTTTACAGTAAAAAATAAAAATAATTGTATTTAAAAATGTAGAAGCCATTCTTATTTGGAGCTGCACTTAGAGAATGGATTAGAGTTGACCCTCAGGCTGTAGTTTGCTGACCCCTTATCTCTAAAGTTCATCCTAATTCTTACATTCTATGAGTTTAAGTTTAACTGAATGACAGTCAAAACAACCATTTCTTTATAAACGTTGGCATGATTCTTAGGATGTATTCACGGTTCCAAGAATACTCTCAGTAGCAGAATACTGAGTCAGTATAGTGTAGTACAGAGTGATTGAAATGGAACCAGGAAGGTCTGGCTTCAGGTCCCACCTAAGTAATTTATAGGTAGCGCATATAAAGTGGCAATAGCTGGAAATGAGATTGCAAAGTGGAGCCTGAAAGTCATGTACAAACTCTCAAAGATCAAAGGAGCATGATATCACACATTAACAAAAATTCATATCTTGGTACTATGTACTGGATCAGGATAAACCATCTATGTGCTGATGTCAAGGTTCTATTCCTGTGATATGTGAATTCCACACAAAATCCAGATCCCCAGAGTTCCAGACCAGCAGAATATCCAAGGTTGCTGATAACTTTAAGATGGTATATTTATATGGTAAATATAAATATTTATTTATATTTATAGTATTTAAATACCATATATATGGTATATTTAAAGTTTTGTTGACAACTTCAAGATAATTTGGATATGTCAGTGAATTCATCTCAAAGTGTCATAAATAGGAGTTGGTCTGTTTCCACCAAAAAAAAAAACCAACAAAATTATAAAAATGATATTTCAAACTCTTGATCCTCCTCCACTCCCCCGTACTCTTCCATTTGTATCAGGTCCATGCTGCCCAACTCTATTCCATAGTTACATGAGTGATACTGTCTTCCTCTCTGCCTCCCTATCCTCTTCCCCAGTGATTGCTACCCCTTTACCTAATGCCAATTGTGGTCTTTTCTGGTGAGTACCCAAAGTCTCTGAAAGCCTGCATCCTCTCAAAAAAAGCATGGTCATATGTAGTGTGAGATTTCATATCTTTTCAAAGTGTTGTTGAAAATATACTTTTATTGTTTAAGAAATGATTTTTGTTGCACTGAGTTGTGTTTCTCATATACAACTCCATGAAAGAAAGCTCTTGAAGCAGGTAGTGACTCTAAGTCAAACTGAGTAGAATTATACTCATATAGTTAGAGATAGAAAAGGGACAGAGTCCCTCATTTTACAGAGGAAGAAATGGAGGCCCAGGAAGGGAAAGCAATTTACTCAGTGACTAAACCATGAGTCAATAGCAGAGGTAGGTCTTTTCCCTCCCAGGTCAGTTCTTCCCAGTGCACCACATTACATTTCTATCTCTGATACTGGGAAATGACTAGTTACCCAGTCACATGCATGCTGCTATATAAGTAAGTGAGTTTTTTGTCGTTCAGTTGTTTTTCAGTTGTGTCTGACTCTTCATGACCCTATTTAGGGTTTTCTTGGCAAAGATGTGGGAATGATGTGCCATTTTCTTCTCTAGTTAATTTTACACGTTAGTAAGAGCACCGGCCCCAGAGTTGGGATGACCTGGGATCGAATCCAGGCTCAGATACTTAGCACCACACCCAGAAATAACTGGCTGTGTAACCTTGAGCAAGTTACTTAACCCCACTTGCTTTAAGAAAAAAAAATTACATGTGAGGAAACTGAGGCAAAATGGGTTAAGTGACTTGCCCAGGGTCACACAATAAGTATCTGAGGCCAGATTTGAACTGAGGAAGATAAGCCTCCTGACTTCAGACCCAGCACTCTATCCACTGTGCTACCTAGATGCCTGAAAGTAATTGATACATAACTTAATTAAAACTTCCTTTATCTGAACTTCTAACTTTGGTTTTTATCATTGGCTCAACTTTGCCAGGAATAGCATTCAAAGACTAAGTGCTCTGGTGGTGATCCTCTCATCCCTTCTCCCTTATACACCCCCAGTAGTGTCTGTGCATTGCCATCTAATGTGGTGAAATTCTAAAAAGACAATTAATTTGAATATTTATTTAATTTCCATGATACAATATATGCAGTACAAATCAGACAAGAGGTACATCCAGACCCCTCTGATCTTGCATTCCAATGAGTCTAGCAATAATAACGCCATATATGTGTGTAGGACTCCTAACTTTCAAAGCATCTTCTTTATTTTCTCAGTCAATCTTTCCATCATAGCTGTGGGGGGAAAATATAGAAGAATCATTATTATGATGATTTGGCAGGTGAGGCATCCAAGGCTTCAGAAAGCTTAACTCTGGAATAACATAGTTCTAGAAGACCTGCTTTTGGTGTTTTTCACTGATGAAGGAAACTCAAATTATTGTCCACGGGCTGGTCTGGAACCAGCATTGCCAAATGGCTTTCCCAAAAATCTTTTCTTTCTTCTGAAACCCCCCGTGAGGGAAGCAACAGACTGTTCACTGCTGTTCTCATCAGAGCTTGAGCTGGATCCTAAACCAGCGGGAGCCAAAGGCCATTCATGGTTATTGTCTTCACACAGTGTTCCATTCTCCTGGCACCTGGATCTGCTCCAGAATCTGTGACTGTCATTGAATGTTGCAGCAGCCATACACTCGGCAGCAGTCTGATCACAGAAACAGAGAAGCTTCTCACACACACTCTGCCCTCTACCTAAAGAACCAAAGGCAAAATAGCGGACACCTCATCACCAAGAATAATTCATGTGTACACAGTAAAGCTTTACATTTTACCAAGGCTTTTTTGAAAATGAGGAAACCGAGGCTCAGAGAGTTACAAGACTTGCCCATTGTTACAAAACAACTGGCAATATCTGGAACATCAGATCTTCTCAAATTTTAAGCTAAGTACTCTTTCTGCTTCATCACCTTTATATAGAAATTTGTTAACTATAATGCTTCTATCAAGCACAATTTTGTATGATGGTGATCTGTGGAAATGAAATCCCCTGCTGGGTTATAAACTCCTTGAGGAATTGGAAGGAACTTTGGAAATAGTCTTGTCTAGCCCCTGCCTAAAGCAAGACTACCATCTACAGGAATCTTAATAGGTGACCATACAGCCTCTCTTTGAACACTCCCAGTCATGGAGAGTTCCCATACTAACTTACAAAGCAGTTTAGTCCACTTCAGCATGACTTACATTTAGGAAATTTTTCTTTCTTATGTTTTTCCAATGTATTCTTCCTAGTTTTGCCTTGTAAAGTAAATCAAGTGTTTGATTTCTCTTCCATGTGACAACCCTTCATAGATTTGAAGAAACCTGTACCTTCATCTAATCTGGGTCTTCTTTACTGCATACTAAACATCTCCAATTCCAGTCCTCAGAGAGAAGGGCTTTCATTTCCCTTACCATCTTAGTCATTTCTGTGGACATACCCCAGCTCATCTGAGCTCTTTCTATTATGTGATACTGAGAACTAGACACGATATACCAGCTGTGGTTTGACTGGCATGGAGGAAGACAGAATGAGCACCTCCCTTCATCTTCATATTGGCCTTTCATAATTTGTATGTGCCCTTGAACCAAGTATAGTAACCTTCATACAAAGGCACTGAATAAATAGTTAATGAATTTAATTTATTGAATTTCAAGGTGCAATAGAAATGGCAATTGAGCTGTTAGGACATAGTCATGCCTCGGGGCTTCCCTATATATCAAATGGAGATAATTCTATCTTCCTTATAGAATTCATATGAGGCTCCGATGAGAAAGATAAGTGCAAAGGTACTTTGTAACTATAGAGTCTCCCCCCACACATGGATGTACTCTCCCCTCTTCTACTTTCTAGCACTCTTTTATATGTTGTCTTCACATATTAGAATGTAAGCCCCTTGAAGGCAGGGGCTGTCTTCTTTGATTGTATTTGCATTCCTAGCACTTAGCACCATGGTTGGCACATATTAAGTGCTTAATAAATGCTATATCTATCTATCTATCTATCTATCTATCTATCTATCTGTATATGTATCATCTATCTTTCTATTTATCTCTCATCTGTCTTTTTTTTTTTTTAGTTTGAGTTAAGCTTTTTATTTAATGTTACAAAAAATATCTAGTCAAACAGACCAAAGCCCATGTCATCATCGGACTCCTCAGATTCTTCTTTTTTTGCTTCCTCTTTCTTTCTTCTCCTCAGCTGGGGCTGCTGTGCTATCAGGAGCAGCCCCTCCAGCAGGGGTAGCACCACCAGCTGCTGGAGCAGGTCCACCAATTCCTACATTTCAGATGAGACTTGCAATGTTGACACTGGACAGGGCCTTGGCAAATAATCCAGGCCAGAATGGTTCAACATTTACACCTGCTGCTTTAATGAGGGTATTGATTTTATCTTCTGTGACAGTAACCTCATCGTCATGAAGGATGAGGGCAGAGTAGATGTAGGTGAGCTCGGAGATGGCCATTTCAGTAGACGGATGAGTAGAGGCTTGTTTGTAGTGGTGCTAGTCGCTGGCTGAAGTGAGGGTTCACCCCAACGTGGCCTTAGCTTCCGAAGAAGAACTGAGCACCTTACAGACAACTGAAGAGAGTCTCATCTATCTTTTATCTATCATCTATCTATCTGTCCTCTGTTTAAACAGTTACAGGAATATAAATTATTGTTATTGATCATATTTTAGTACTTCACCTGGTAGCAGCCTAAGCTGCCCGTGACCATTTGGTTCTTTGACTGGATCTTGATTTCCAGGATTCATCAATTAACCATTCCAGGCTTCTTTCTGTCTTATATACAGCCTTTGCTTTAGCCATATTTCTTCACTGGCCATCTCCTTGTACTTTCTCTACTCTGCATCTTCTTTACTTGCAAAACGTTCTTTTCCAGTGACCAAAAATCTTTGTATTTGTAAATCCTATCCATTTTTCCAGAGTCTATTCGAATACCATCTCCTCCATGAAGATTTTCCCAATGGAACTTTTCAAGTCTGATCCTCACTTTTCACCTTTTGCTACTTGACTTCTAACCTCGTCATTCAACTGAAACTAAGATTTTTTTTTTCTTATACCAGGTCCAACTCAAATTTTACTTCTTCCATGAAGACTTCTCTGATGATCTCAGCTGTAAATGATCTCTATTTCCTTTGACCTCCTCTATACAATTCTACAGGGCTTCACTAAGTGCCTACTCTGTTGGAAACACTATCTATGCCACCCATTTGACCCTTAGCATATGATGCTTTGTATTGTTAATTCTTCTTATTTGTGTATGCATGCTTGTTAAAGGCAGGACCCATTCTATTTTTTTTTCTTTTTATGCTCAGAGCTGAGCACTGTGTAAGGTACATGATAAGTACTGAAGAAATGTTTGTTGGTTGATTATCTCCTCTGCTAGATGGTGAGTGACTGATGGCCATGGGCTCTGTCTTCTTGGAAGAACATACTCTTACAGTTGGAAGGCATCACAGAGAGGGCCTACGCCACTCTATTCCTGAGCAGCCTATCTTATTGCCTCTATAAGATTCCTCAGTAAGTTGTCATCCAATTTCTACTTAAATACTTCCACTGACAGGGAATTTGTTATGTCCTGAGAAGGTGACTCATTCTACTTTTAGCAAGCTTAAATTTCTAGTAAAATTTCCCTCATATTTGGCCTAAATATTCTTGTTTGCAATTTCTTTCGGTTGTCTTTAGTTCTATCTTTTTACGTCAAGCAAAACAAGTATAACTCTTCCACCTTACAGTCCTTCAAGCATTTGATGACAGCTCCCATGCCCCACATAAGCCTTCTCTGCTCCAGGTTAAACATTCCCACTTCCTTCAACTGTCTTGATCTAATATCTTTTCTGGCTACTCTAACCCTTCCACTGTATAGTTCTTACTAGACCTCAGAGTACCTAACATATATAATAGAAGTTCAATGAACATTCTTTATTTATGCATTGAGAAATAGTGCTTTCAGTTGGACCTAATGCCATTTAAACATGGAATTAGGGAACTTTAGAGCCATCTAGTCTTGTTCCTAAGTGAAGCATAAATCCCATCACCAGAAGATGATGCTGACCATCCAACATCTATTTGAAGATCAAAATTCAGAACAAAATAAGTAGAATGAGGAGAATAACATGTACAATGATTACAACAACATAAATAAGGCAGTCAGAGTCAGTTAGTCACAATAATCAGTCTTTGGAGAGTACATAATGAAATATATCTGGCAGAAAGGCAAGGGACTATAAAGGTAGAATATGCATCTGTTATTGGACAATTGTTTTGTTTGAATTAGCTTTTGTTATTGCTATAGAGAATTGGGGTGTGTGGGGAATAGCAATGGTGTACAAAACAAAGGAACCATTAGAACTTTAAAAAATTCAATATAGGGGCAACTAGGTGGTGTAGTGGCTAGAATACCAGCTCTGGATTCAGGAGGACCCGAATTCATATCCAACCTAAAACACTTGACATTTACTAGCCGTGTGACCTTGGGCAAGTCACTTAACACTGATTGCCTTGTCTCTCCCCCCCCCCAAAAAAAGAAAAAATCAGTATAGTTAAAATTTGAATTATTTGTAGTTTTGTTGTGGCTCAGGTATCTTCTTTTACCTTGTTATTTTTCTTGTGTTTTTCTTATTGTATAATTACTTTATAAAAATACCTTATATTTATTTTGTTTTGTATTTATACATGTATATCCACACATCCACACAAACATACACAAATAAATATTTTTTTCTTGTGTTTATTTCCTATCTCTAACCAGATTATTAAGCTGTTTAGAGGGAAGGACTGTGTGGACAGGTAGTAGGCACTCAAGGCTTCCCTGCAGGCTTGACCTGATCAACAACCTCATGAAATCACTTACATTTTATTTTGTGATCCTCACATGTCACTTTGGACCTTGAACTCTTCTGTAACTCACAGCCAAATTTCTTCACTTGTTCCAAGCAACAATGATGCGAAAAGCAACACCTACAACAAAGCAAAACATTTATCATCCAAAGGTACCGATTGTCCAGGCATAATTTTGTTTTCTCTTTAAAAACTCCTGTAAAAGACTCCTATGTCTCCTCCTTTAAGAAAAAAAAAGCAATATATTAACAATGCTCTCTTATAAAACAGGCATATCACAGCAACATTCCCTAAAACTGGATTCAATGAATGCCTGGGATTAGGTGAAACCAGACAAAGAATTCTTTGGGGAAACAAAGTTGTAATGGTGGCAAAAAAAAAAAAAAACCCTCATCAAGTTCTTATGTTCTGCTCTCTGTGCCAGGAGTGCACAATTTGTGTGATAAGCTGATGCAGATATTGATTGAAAATTTACTGGACTCCCCACCAATAAGAGGTGAATAGTTCAACACTTTCAACCAGAATGTGATGCAATCAACAAAATGATTGTTGGTTTGTCTTAGCAGAGTTCAAGTAAGATAATCAGTGTCCATTTATACTCAAAGGGTTTTTGTTAATCATTCAACATTTATGACGCTTAGTATTGCCAAGCACTATGCTAATTGCTTGGGATGCAAAATAAGGTTAAAAAAATAGTCCCTACCATCAAGAAATGTACATTCTAATGATAGCAATGTCAGAAAACAGGTGCACAGAAATCACATATGGAATAAATAGAAGGTAATCTTAATGAAGAAGGTACTAACAGCTGGAGTGCCCAAGAAAGGCCTCTTGCAGAAGCACGCATTGGATATGAGACATGAAAGAAGCCATGGAAACTTAATGTTGGAGGTGAGGAGGGAGAACATTCTAATCATAGAGAGTAAGTAGTAAGTGCAGAGGTAAATGGAGAGCTATGTGTGAGAAGCAGCAAGTAGATTGGTGTGGCTGGATTCAGAGCATGTCGAAGGGAGTAAAATATAATAAGGTTGGGAAGGTCGATTGGGACTAGGTTGTGAAGAGCTTTGAATTTGAGATGTCTGTGGAAAAACACAGGCAGCTGATGATGTGGGACTCAAAGCAAGAGAGTGATCTCTGCACAGAAAGGATGATTAAACCCATGGAAGCTGATGTCAGCAGTGTGATGCTATAGATAGAAAAGGGGAAAAAACCCAGGAGAGAACCTTGAGCTGTACTAGTCATGTAGACACAATATCTGTGAATGTTATTGTACCAATACCCATTACAGTTTAAAATGAGCTGCTGCCTTCCTGCAACCAATTCAAGAATCAAATGTGAAACTGAACTCGTAGGGGAGTTAGTGGCCCTCGCTACACTCTTAAAATCTCACCATATTATGCAGTCATGTTCATGTCTCTGAACCCCTGTAAGGCCCATGCTAGCCTGGCTTTAATAGTCACCTATTCTAGGGCCTGGCACATAGTAGATAATAAATTTGAATTGAGCTCCATTCAATCAAAGACTTCCAGCTCTGAGAATTTATGATTCTGTGGACAGAATAGCAGCCCTGGAGTGAGGAGGACCTGAGTTCAAATCTGACCACAGACTTATAATAGCTGCATGATCCTGAACTAATTTTTTCAATTAACCCTGAAGACACTTAACCTTGTTTGCTTTAGTTTCTTCATCTGTAAAATGACCTAGATAAGGCAATGACAAACCACTTCAGTATCTTTGCCAAGAAAACCCTAAATGGGATCAAAGAAGTGTCAGACATGACTGAAAATGGCTGAACAACAGCTTTGTCTTCCGAATAGGTTCAGGCTTACATGTTTTTGTTTTGTTCTCTTTATTTTGTTTTGTCTTTTTTCCCCCAGCAGAGACCAGGAGTTGTCTGACATCTATAACAAGGCAATATAGAAACATTAAGGACTTGGGATAAAATGAAAGGCAAATAAATACACAGTCATTGTCCTCCAGGTGCTCACATTCTAATGGGAGAGATAACCATAAATAACTAAGTACGTACAAGTCACATGCAGTATAGATGGGAGATAATCTTAAAAATAAAGAACCAGGGTAGAGGAGGGGAAACACTATTTGAAGAAGGGGCAAAAGGACTGGCATGGACCTGCTGGATTTGATAATTTCTTATACTTTGCAACTATCTAGTTCTATATAAACATAGGCTGTTTAGCACATTATTATTCCTTTGCCCTCCATTTATAAATAAGTCTAGGGGGTATCCATGTCCTTCATGATGGTCTTTGCTGATAAGACAAGTTTAGGATAATTCATAGCAGGGGATCTTATCATGGAGTCCATAGATCCCCAAGATATCTATGGATAGATTTCAGAGGGCCTGTGAACTTGGATAGGAAAAAAAAAGTCTTTATTTCAATATAACTGGTTTCTTTTGTATTACTATGCATTTTACTTTATGCATTCAAAAACATTATTCTATGCATTCAAAAACATTATTCTGAGAAGGGGTCCATAGGCTTCACCACACTACCACAAACCACTCCTCCCCACCCCTCTCTCTCTCTCTCTCTCTCTCTCTCTCTCTCTCTCTCTCTCACACACACACACACACACACACACACACACACACACACGCACGCACGCACGCACGCATGCACACACACATGCACACACAGAGTTATGGAGCTCTGATCTAAAAGTATTCCTAAAAGTATCAGTCAGGGCTTAATTGTGATGAACCAATGCCAGTTGACCCTGTGCCAGTACTGTGTCCTGACACTGGTCTCTGCATCCATATCACACAGCTATAATCCTCCATACCTATCCAAGGGATCAACAGGGTCTCCCCTTCCTTCCTGACCACAGTAACAACCATAAGATTCAAAGTCCTCTGGGCATCGAGCCGTCAGACAAAAGAGCATTTCTCCAATCTGGGGCATCTCCTGCTTGACTTCTCCACTGTCTCCCAGTTGCACAAAGGTGAATCTGTCACAATCTAATTTTTAAAAAAAGAAAGAAAAAGAAAATCAAATATTCAGCTATTCAAGACATTGCGGAATGTGAGTTTAAAGACAGTGAAATCCTTGGAAGTCCCTAAAAGTGACTTTTGAGACTTCTGGGTAGATCTTTGGAAGGTGATGGAACTTGGAGTCAAAAGACCTGGGTTCTAGCCTTCTTTCTGGCACTGTGTGACCTTGGGAAAATAACATTACTTCTCTGTCCCTCAGCCTTCTTATTTGTCAGATGGAGACCAAAGAAACATAGATTTAGAGTTGAAAGGAACCTTAGAGGTCATCTAGTCTACCATCCTCATTTTACAGATGAGGAAACTGAGGCCCAGAGGGGTTAAATAAATTGCTCAGTTTCAACACTGCTAGTAAATTTCTCAGATGGGATTCGAACCCCATGGTTCTTAACTCCAAGGCCAGTGTTCTATCCATCATACTATTCTGTTTCTCCTATATAATCAAGCAATCAATCAATCAAGTCAACAGGTATTTGTTTATATCAGGCACTGTGCTAAGTACTGGGGATACAAAGAAGGGCAGAAAGACAACCTCCACCTTCAAGGAGGATATGATCTTTTTACTAATCTTTAAAATTTTTAACATTCATTTTTTAAAAAAGTTTGAGTTCCAAATTCTTTCCCTCCTGTTCTGCTCCTCCCCCACCCATTGAGAAAGCAAGCAATGCGATATAAATTATACATATAAAATCATGTAAAGCATATTTCCTTATTAGCCATGTTGCAAAAAAATTTTTTAAAAAGCAAGAAATGTAAAGGAAGTGGAAAAAATTTCAATATGCACTCAGACTTCATTAGATCTCTC
Organism: Petaurus breviceps papuanus; assembly: GCF_028583685.1. Lineage (NCBI taxonomy): Eukaryota > Metazoa > Chordata > Mammalia > Diprotodontia > Petauridae > Petaurus > Petaurus breviceps. The sequence goes on along the minus strand of NW_027187460.1, from coordinate 18,950,677 downwards.
TCTGGAGGTGAATAGCATTTTTATCATAAGTCCTTTGGAATTTACTTGGATTATTGTATTTATCAGAGTAGTTACATATTTGAAGTTGATCATTTTGCTGTTGCTTTGTACAATGTTTGAGGAATTTACAATCTAATGTAGATAACATTTGCCTTGTCTATCTATTGATCAAAAATCCCAAGTATTTCAGAATTATTTTTTATTTAGGTTGTTGTTGCTATGGTATAAATTGTTCTCCAGGTTTTGCTCTCTTCACTCTGCATTAGATCTGGTCAGGTTTCTTTGAAAACATCCCTTTTGTCATTGATGGCGATCAAATTAGATAATTCACATGAAAGCGCTTTGAAGAGACATGCAAAACCTTTAATAAATAAAAGATACTATCATTTTCATTCCTTGACACTCATCAAAATTTCTGGGGATGATGAAGTCATTACCTATAAACAGCTCTGATTTCTCCAGTTCACTTACCATAACCTAGCTTGTACTAAGGTTATATGAACATGTCTCATCCCTCTACTCAATTAAGAAACTCTGTGTAGTCAAGGACTATGTAGTTTTTCATCTTTACATGACCATCACCTAACACAGTGACCACTGATTGTTTGTTCAATACATCTACCATCAGTGTAGGTGTGAATGTCATCAAGTACATTTCCCAGGTTTGTCCCTTTACCTGTCTTTTTAAATCTCCTGACCTGAACTGCTCACCTTACTACCTTCCCTCCTCCACCTGTTAAACTATTTGATGGGGTGGCAATTCCTACTTCTAGGATTGTCTATAGATTTAATCCAGGACTAAATCATACTGGAGAGTCTGTGTCTTTCCCCACCAATATTTGCATCTAGGCCAAACTGAGTTAAAATGGACATCAAGAGCAGCCTTGAAAGTAAAGTCACATGATATTAACATTCTTCTGGAAAGATTTGTATAGAAGTTCTGATTGTATGTACATAAGTTTACAGTCATAAGTTTTCCCTTCATCTACCATGAGACCAAAGATAATGTCTTGTCTAAACATTATAATCCCCAAATTGTTACTGACAGGGATCAGAGAAAGCTCCCAAATTGGTTACCACCAGGATCCCTTTCTCCCTACCCCTGTCATACCAAGACCAGACTACCCTTATTTTTTCATATTCTGACCCAGGAATGATTTCCAGTCTTTGGGGAAATGGGAAATAGCTCTTTCCTCAAAAGGTTATGAACTGGGGGAGGGGGATGGATGTAAGGGAAATCTAACTAATGTAAAAATCAGTCAAACCAGTAAGCATATATTAAGCACCAGAAACTGTACTAAGGACTGAGTATATAAAGAAAGGAAAAAAAAAAAAGATCCCTGATCTCAAGGAGCTTACAGTCTGACCAAAAGATAATAATTAAAAACTTTTAAAAATTCATTGAAAGGCAAAAGGTGATTGATTAAGTTTTTAAAAAGTTGTAGATTCATTGAAGTGTACATACTTTGAAGTATACTATTGCTAGGCACATACCCCAAGAGATCAAAGGAAAAGCCAAAGGACCCATCTACACAAAATATTTTATAGTAGCTCTTTTCACTGAAGCAAAGAACTAGAAATAAAGGGGCTCTCCATCAAATGGGAAATGGCTGAATAAGTTGTGATATATGACTGTACTGGAATATTACTGTACTGTCTAAAAATGACAAAAGGGATATTTTCGGAAAAGCCTGATCAGACTTCTATGAGCTAATACAGAGTGGAGGGAGAAGAACCTGGAGAACAGTTTATACCATAGCAACAACAATGTAAATAAAAAATAACTCTGAAATACTTAAGAGTTTTGATCAATGCAGTGACCAACCATGACACCAGAGCACTGATAAGATGGTAGTTTCAAGTTCTTTCAATTGCAAGAATAGTGCCTACAGGAACCAGTTCATCTCAAAAGGATTAGCCTTGTGAATCCATACCTGTTTCAGTGATGGGGAGCTGCAGGCTTTGGGGTGAGAATGGGGATCTCTAGTCCAAGACTGGAAGGCTTCGTGCACACTGTCCGAACAGGGCCATGGTATCTCATACATGGGGGCACAATGGGTAAATGGCACTAGTAAGTCTTGTCCCTACAAAAATACTTTTTATGTTGACCCAGGGTGTCTGAAATTACCCATAACTTACTCCTTAAGGGCAAGGGACTGAAGGTAGCTATTAAAATGCTAATGTGATACAGGCTACATATTAAGCCATTATGAGTCATTAACACCTTAGCTTTGATAATTTTATTCCATTAGCCACCAAAGAAATAAGGAAAGGAACCCAGGGGAACAGGAGGGTAAAGTCTGTAGCACCAACCTCTGCCTAGGAAGAAAAGTTCATACTTTTTGGACTTATATATCCTAACCATAGTCTGACAACCACAATAGCTCGGTTGGGAATGATGGAAATGGAGAATTCCAAGGTTCAAGATGGCTCACATCTTCTCATTCTATTTCGTCTTTTCCCCAATGTATGGTCCCCATATTTTGTAGCACTTTCCTTTTAAAGCCCATAAGAAGGAATGTTCAGTTCAACTCTGGGCCTCAGTTTCTTCCTCTGTAAAATAAAGTGGTTGCACTAGATGACATTTAAAGTTCTTTCTAACTGTAAATGTCTAAGAACCTATGAATCTCTTCCTCAATTATGTTTCTGCTTGTGACTCCCAGTCCTGTGCACTGATCTGAAGTGTCCTTTCAGAGCCTGGTTTAGCCTTCTGCTCCTGAGTCTCTGGCTTGCTGATGCTTTTACCTGTATCTTCAGCCCACTCCTACCTCCTCTGTGCCTAGCTGAAGACTCATTATCTCTATTCCCATACTACAAAGCTGCTCCCATTTCTGGGTAACTCTAGGTGACTTATTAATGTTGTTGCTATTATTTCTATTGTTGCTGCTGTTAAGGCTAGCTAATCTTTATGTAGTCCTCTATACTAACAAAGCACATTATATACATCATCTCATTTTATCCTCATAAAAATGTTATGAAGTAGGTAGGATATATGTTTCCATTTTGCAGATGAGAAAACTGAATCTTGGTAAAATGACTTGCCTAGGGTCACAGAACCAAAATGTCAGAAAAGGCATACAAATTTAGATCTCTTGATTCTTAATAGAGTGGTTTTCCCACTATGCCTCATTTACTTGATGCGTTTGGGGGGGGGGGCATGGACATGCCAGCCCTCACTCCTGCAGTATGGGTATGGGATGGCCTCACCAATTTGGGATTCTTGGCTAAACTCGGCTCCTAACAATAACATTTTCCCCCTAAGACTGCAGGGAACATTTCCACTTAGTCTTTCTGCCATGGGGAGATATAGATGAGCCTCCAAATGTGTAATGAACCAGTAAGCAATGCTGGATCCCAAGCTCATCTTTTCTCCAGAGGATGTCTCATTAAAAGTTGGAGGAGCAGAAGGTCAGAAAGCACAGCTAACTGCCTTTCAGCAAGGAACATTTGAATGAAACCTGTTCCCATCACCCTAAAAGAAGTTCTACTCATATCTAAAGTCAATTAGCTTTCAAAGGGTCAAAAAAGTTACCTTCAATCATCCAAATGAGACATTTAGCCTTGGAGTCCAACTGAGATCATTGCTGATGTTTTTCTCAGCTATAGTGATGGAATGTACATAGGTTTAAAACCAGAGTGTAAGAAAAGATGCCTAGAAACAGCAGGCCTATGTGTATATACATATTCAGTGCTTTAATATGGATATTAGTAGGCCTTGGAATTACAGGTTCCATATTTTCTCCATGAGAAACTATAGAGAGATCCAATGACTTGAATGAACACTTCAATAGCTTAGGTAAGGCAGGGAAACCAAGCCTCCTGATTCTTCCAGTACCTAAGCTCTCTGTATATCTGTTCCCATATCTATAAAATAAGGGAATCAGAATATACAATCCTTAGGGCTGCTTCCATCTTTGAAATTCTAATCAGCATCACACTGGATAAATTGCTCAACATACCCACCCAATGGCTTTGTTTATAACAGAAGGGAAAGTCAGAACTGTCCTTGTTGACATCAGTATCAAAGGTTAGGCTGGTGCCCACAGGATCACAACCTCCCTTAATAGTCCTTTATATCACTGTAATGCATCGATTTATCTAAATAGTTTGTGAGAAGTAAATGGTTGCTGGGGTAGAAATGATGGAAGCCTTGAAGAGAAAATGACCAATCATTGAGTCTACCAGAAAGGAGAGGAAGGAAAGAAATAATTTGACATGCAGTCTAGATTTGGGTTGAATGTATTTCATATGTTTCAGATGAAGGCTGGAACTCTATAGGAGAAGTTAGCCCAGAAGGGGTGAGAAGCTGTAAAAGATGATATTTTCAAGACACAAAGAGGAAGAACTTCAATGAGAAGAAAAGGGAAATTGTCTAAAGATACAAATGTAGATGCACTAGGAACTCAGTCATCAAGGCTGAAAAAAAGATTACATACAGAAGACTGAAGAAAAGACAGGTAACAGAAGATAAATACAAAAGCAGGGCAGAGTTTTGTATGAAGAATGTCAAGATAATAATCAACCACAATTCCAGAGAACTCATGATAAAACATTTATGTGTGTGTGCACATATTTTTGGTATATATATATGCATATATACATGTGTATGTACATTTGTATGTATAAGTATTTATGTGCATATATACATATGCATGTATAAGTATATATAGGTAGGTATGTATATATGTACACACATGTATATCTATACACATGCACACACATGTAGTTGTTCAGTTTTTTAGTTGTGTCTGATTCCTTGTGATCCCATTTGGGGTTTTCTTGGTAAGAATACTAGAATAGTCTGCCATTTTCTTCTCCAGCCTCACTCTCTTGTTCAGAGGCATCTGGGTCCAATGGCAAGATATGGATCAGGATGACTGGATATGGCCCCTGAAAATAACACTGAATTTTCAAAAGAATAAGAAAAAAAATTAAAAAGAGAAGTATTAGAAATGCTGAAGTCAGAATGAGCAGAGGGTGGTGAGGAAAACCAAGGACAATAAAGGAGTTTTTTTTTCTTTTTCTTTTTTTATAGCTATATTAAGGAAAAGAGGAGGGTCACAAAGGGATAGGAGACCTGATTGGAGTGGATGGAATGATGATGATAATTGATGACAAAGAAAAATCAGAGTTACTCTGCTTATTTTGTTTCTGTTTTCCAAGGAAAATGATCTTTAGACAGCAAAGGACAAAACAAAGACAAGATGAACAAGGGTACAACAGCCCTTGATGAGTTCAAATCACCTGTCTCAGATAAATCTTCCAGTATCTTTCAATACTGAAAGAAGTGGAAGACAAAATTGCTATGATGTTGTTGATGATCTCCGGAATTTCGTGGAAGCAGAGACAGTTATGAAAGGACTAGAGAAGAACAAATATCCTGATCTTCAAAATTATAATTATAAGCCATAACTTGTTTTGACTCAGCTGCCTGGTAAGGTTCTAGAAAGCATCATTAAATGGATGACTATGAATATCTAGAGAAGGAAAGTATTTGGTAAGGTCTTTCCTGTTATTCTTAGTGGTAAGTACAACTGGATGAATAGAGGACTGGTTGAATAGCCTAACTGAGAGGGGTAGCTCAGTAACAATTCTGACAGTTTCCCATGGGGTGCTCCTGGAATCTCTGATGGACTCTGCTATTTTACGTTTTATCAGTTACTTGTATAAAAGCATAAATGACATATTGAGCGGATTTTCAGATGACACAAAGCTAAAACTATATGAATCCATAGTCAGAAAGGGCCAGCTGAATCAAGTTATGATGACTCTGCTCTGAACAATAGCAAACTACCTAAAAGCCATGATGAGAAGGAAAAAATAAGTCTAGGCACATTTCAAGAAATCATAAAGCTGAACATGTCTCTTAAAAGCAGAGGGAAAAGTGAAAATAGAAAGACACCACAGGTCACCTTCAGAAAGAAACCCCCAAAGAAAAACTGGCAGGAACATTTTGGCTAAATAATCCAGAGCTTCCAGGTCAAAGGGAAAAAAAGAAAAACCAAATACTGCAAGTAACTAGGAAGGAAGAATTCAAATATTGAAGAACCACTGTCAGGATCAGACACAATTGTGCAGCTACAACTATTATAGAAATGGAGAGCTTGGAATACTATATTCCTAAAGGTAAAAGGTATAGGCTTACAACCAAGAACAATTTAGCCAGAAAAACCGAGTATAATATAATAGGGAAGAAAATGGACTTTTTTTTTAATGAAATAGAGGACTTTCAAATCATTTTTGATAAAAAGACCAGAGCTACATAGAAACTACAAATGCAAACACAGAAGTCAAGAGAAACCTAAAGACATAAACATGAGCAAACAATCATAAGGGATGAAACAAGGATGAACTAAACTGTCTATATTCTATTATGAGGTCATGATACATGTGTCTCCTCAGCATCCTCTCATTATCAGGGGTCATAGAAGGAGTCTAATTAGAGATACTGAGAATAGTTTTGATGATCTTAAAAAAAAAATGGAAAGGGAAGGGAAGAAGCATACATTAGGGAGGAAAAAGGGAGAAGTATAGAGGAAATTATCTCACATAACCAGGATGAACAAGTTCTATGATGAACAATCTATGCTGTTAAGGAAGAAGGAGTTAGGGGAACAGCTGACATTTTCATATGAAGTGGTAGAAGAATACACATGCTATTGGGAACAGAAATGCATCTTCCAGTAAGGAAACAGGAAGCAAACAAAAGAAAAAAGAGGGAGGAATACAAAGGAAGGTAGATTAAGGGAAGGATTAATTCTAAAGAAAACAAACTCTAAGAGTACACACACACACACACACACACACACACACACGCAGCTTATTTATTTAGGTGGTAAAGAATTGGACACTAAGAGGTGACCATTATGCCCACAAGTTATGGAATATGAATTTCTTACAATACTATTGTATTGTAAGAAATGATGAAGGCAATGGTTTCAAAGAAACCTGGAAAGATTTGTATGAACTGATTCAGAGTAAAGTGAGCAGAACCAAGAGAACAATTTATACAGTAACCACAATATTGTAAAGACAAACAGTTTTGTGAGAAACAGAAAGAGTTCTGTTTCTACAGCAGTGACACCTATACATTCCCAGCTTTGCAGGAAAGATAACAGGATGTAAATTAGAAGTAACTGGTTGTAATCAGAGCTGTGACCTAGCAGAACCAAACTGCTGATTGAGTAAAAGGTCAGAAGCTTGTACACATCCTTAATGAGCTGTTTAATATTAATCCACATACCCCCTGGCATAGAGCAAGCTAATTTAAATGCACATGTGATGCATGGCAAGGAAGGGGGAAACACATCTGGAAGAAAAACATGGAATAGGTGGTTCATGAAATTGTGTTAGCCAATGGGGAATAGGAGAGGGAAATATGAATCAGGATAAGGAATAAAAGGCTTTGTGATTGTCTGAAAGGGTGTGTCTCCTTATGGGTCATGGGTCTCTTACAAGAAAACTATAATTAAATTTTTTTCCTGATGAATTCACTGATGGCCATGTGGATTTCTTGGTAAGATGATTGTTTCTGACAATTTTGAAAGATTTAGGAGTGCTGATCAATACAATGACCAGTCATGACTTCAGAGGTCTCATGATGAAATACACTGTCTGCTTCCGGATAGAAAGATGATGGATTCAGGGTGCAGATTGAGACTTTTTTCTTTTACATAGCCAATATAGTAATTTGTTTTTGCTTTACTGTGTTTATATTGGGGTTTGTTCTTCTTTCTTTTTTTTTTTCCAGGAGAGTTGGGGTATGAAGGTAGGGAGGGGAAAAAGGTAAATTTTCATTGATTGAAAAAATTAGATTTAATTCTTAAAAAGAATATAATAAATTAAATATTTTACTTTCAAAGATTTCCTGCTTCTCTGTGTCCTTCTGAATTTCCTTGTTTTCTTCTATGCATTTAAAAAATGCTATAAGGACCACTTTTTTTTTGAGGGGGAACAACTCTATATCTAGCTCCCCTCTTGACTTCCAACCCCTCTTGTAACAAATATGCATTATTTGTTTCATCTGCGTGGGTATAACATACACACATATGTGTTATATGTGTGCAATTTTTGGTGTGCATAAAATGTGTTTATAATATACCCTGTTAGTCTTCTCCCCCTTTCAGCTTCCTTTTGTTGTTTTCTTTCTCTATTAAATTATAAATTCCTTGAGGGCAGGAATTTGTCTTTTTCTTATTTGTATTCCCAGCATTTAGCACAGTGCCTGGCATACAGTAGGTGCTTATTAAATGTTTATGAAAATGAACTGAATGAAAAATGTATTTGTAAAGATAAATGTATATTGCATACACACAGAAATATATATATATATATATATATGCAAAGTCAGCTACTTGTGATGAGTCAATCTGAGTGACTCCATTTTAAAACCTTGTTTAGACTTTGATTATGTAGCACTTAACTTTCATAAGATGTCTTGTACATGTCCACTAATTTCATCTCCTCATAATTACATGAACCAATAAAAAATACTTTTGCCATTATATGAAAGTTGTTCATTCCTGTCTATAAAAAGTAGTATCAGTTTGAATAGAGGTTGGCCACACCCAATACTGCTGCCTTTTTTGTGCTAATAAACTTCTTTTATCTTATTTCCTGAGTTTGCCTTACTGACCAGAGTGAAGCCCTACCAAGATATTTTCTGTGTCTGTCTTTCAAACACACACACACACACACACACACACACACACACACACACACACACAGAGTTAAGCCAAACATACCCACCTTGAATTCAATATTATAATACTGCCAGATTGGAGCTCAGAATCAAAACCTTCCTTCCAGTGACTTAATGGTTCTCTCATATCTATATGGGCAGGAGGGGTTCTCTCTAATTGGATCCAAGGACAGTGCTGGTATTCTTACTCACCTTTTCCTCTTGTCTCCTTAGGGATCAGTTCCAAAGCTTGTACATCTGAGTCTCCAGATTTAAGGCCAGACAAGGCATTCGTTACTCCCTTCATTATAGGCTGCATGGGTCCTAAAAACACATAAAGGATAGCTTATATGTTGAAACTGTTCATTAGGCAGATTAGTCAATGGACCCTGCCTAAATGCAGAGACATAAGCAGGGTCTGTCTAAAAGACCAAGATCCTTTCTTCTGACTTCCCATAAGCTGGGCAGGTAAATCTAAAGTTCTCACCCATGATAATTCATTAGAACTTAGTTCTCAAAGGGTCAATGTCTCTTCTGTGCCCCCTAATGAGTTTTATTGCTTTGTCTCTTTTCCTTATTTGTAGGAGGTTACTCATTTGAATTGCTAATGGAATTCATTCAATGAGCATTGTGATTAGAATGTTGAGATGGTTTAGAATGACCCCAGCGGGAAGAGCAGCCTGCTTGAGTCAGGTACACTGGGTTTGAATTCTAACCCTCATTGCTTATATTCCCTTTGATAAATCACAGCACCTTACTAAGCTCTCGTTTCCTCATCTGTTAAACAGAGATAACAACATTACATCTGAACTTCACAAGAGAATATTCTTACTCCTCTTAACTCATTTGACCAGTCTGGTCAATCAGGCATTTTTGTTTTTTTTAATAACACAAGCCATTCCATCAACCATCTCTGCACCTTTCAAAGGCTCTCTGTTCCCCATGCCTGGAACACCCTCCCTCCTGACCTCCCACTTTGTAGAATCTTTCCTTCCCTACAAAGTCCAGTTTAAATGCTACTTTCCACATGAGGCATCTTCTGATTTTCCAAGCTGCTAGTGCTGTGTTCCAAATTACCTTCCATTTATTCTGTGCATATTTATAGATAAACATGTGGTGCCCTCTTTCCCCTACAGATTTTAAATTTCTGGAGGGGAGGTAGTATTTCCTTTTTGTCTTTGTATCTCCACACCACTGTACAGGTAAACCCATACTTTCTCATTCTATATTACTCTTGTCCAAGGACCTCCCATGAATTCCACTACCCAATCTGCTGGGAGCCTCTCCGTAGTTCTTCTTACATCATCATGTAAGTGGAGCAGGTGGGTTGTCCATTGGTTGTCTCTCACTCTTTCTATGACCATCTCCTTTCCAGATCATATAACTCTTTGGTGATGCCCTACTCCCCTAAGCATAATTCTTCGCACTACATAGTACAACTTGTTTCTGACTATCAGGTATTACTCTATAGCTTACACTCAAATTTAATTCTTTTAGAGACCATGGTATTCTATAATTCAGAGCCATATATCATCACTGGAAGAATACTGATGCCAAAAAGATTGTGTGTAAACATACTCATATATATGTACATATACACAATGTACACATATGTACATATACACAATAATGCAATATGTTTATATTGATTGGGAGTATGCATTGAATACACATGTTCACACTCAGGCACATATGTGACTTGCCCAGAGTCACACAGTTAAAGAATATCTAAAGCTGGATTTAAACTCAGGTCTTCCTGGCTCCAGGTCTAGCGCTCAATCTACTGTGCCACTCAGTTTTATGTATATACCAGTATGTACACATAAATATATACATATGTATATGAAATCGGACTTGGAGTTAGTAAGATCTTGGGTTCCAATCCTGCCTCAGACCCTTAACTGCTATGTGACCTTGACTAAGTCCCTTCACCTTTCTGAAGTTCAGTTTCCTCATCTATAAAATGAGGTCAGACTTGAAGGCCTCTCAGGTTGCCTTTTAGTTCTAAATATAAGATTTAATGATCCCATTAACTACAGGTCTCTACTTGGACCACGTTCTTTCTCCCTTTGGTTTTCCCTGCATTCATCTGAACTCTTTTGAGTGACCGAATCTCACTGAGGAAGTTCTGGGGCTTTAACCTATTAGCACAATGTCATCTGTAAAGGTGGAACATCTGGGAGGACTCAACATTTATAGGAAATATTTTTATTTTATAATTATAATTACAATATGTAATTATATCACATTCTATAATTATAATATATTATAATTTATAGGAAATTGCTCTTCCATTGGGACTGAGAGCTGGGCATCCTTTATGATGAGAGCAAAGACCTTTGGTGACCACTCACTGTCCTGTTTTAAACCTCATTTATGTGATAACTAGTTTTCTTACAAGGTTATCCATGTTGTTAAATCTTTTAAAGACTCCTGTGAGTATTAGAGCAGGTACAGGAGAGATCTTATTGGAGGAGAGCCAACAAAAGTGGCAGTTCGCTCTTTTGAATAAAAAAATGAATACAGTGAGAACTTGTAGTTTCTGCATTTTTCAGTCAACTATGTGACTGCAGAGATGTGGTCCACTGTAGGATAATTTGCCAAAGTCTATCTATTGCCTTCTTATACCATCTTCAGTGATATCCTCTAGTCTAGTTCAATATAATTATCTTATTAGTCCAGTCTAATAATCTTATGTATATATCTGGTCACATAGCTTCACTGATCAAAAATCTTCAGTGTGTCAGTATATCCTGTCAAGTTCAAAGTCTTCTGCCTGGCATTCAAGGCCTACCACAATCTGGTGCCATCTTACCTTTCTTGCCTTATCTCATACTTTTCTATCTATGTGCATTTTGCTCCAGTCAAACCAGATTACTCTATGTCCTCCTTTGAAAACACTTCTACTTCTGCTCAGGCTTTTTCCAGTCTCTGGAACTGTATCTTTGATGTGTGTCCATATTATTCACACACAATTTTTGTTTACATAGGAAAGTAGGTTTAGGGACTAGATAGTTGTTGCTATTTTCTCACTTGCTTTTTGGGAATTTGTCGGGGGGGGGATGAAAGAGGGGATATGATAACAAAGTTCTTGATTTTTCTAAGCATTTGGCATCATCCCCTCTTTCAGACATCTTAAGAATCCCCCAACTCTCTCCAAACTGTGTTAACTCTAGCATATATCTCCTCTGTGTAGAGTCCTGGTCCACTCTGAATTCTCAACTTTGTTTTCTTTTGTGATGTTTCTATTTCCACATGTTATACACTGAAGATTATGATATTAAAGTCCCAAAGTAGTGGCTTCTCTGTCATTGATAGAGAAAAGAGTTAGTAATAAAAATCTTAACAGCTCTTTCCCTTTTTTTTGTCTCCTGTTCTCCTAGTTTTTGTCTCTAAATACTCTTATTATGACCTGGCTTAATTGGGTCTTGCCATATTTCCTATAAACTCACCTTTCCCTGCACTGGAAAATTATTATCATATCAGTATCCAGTATTTTCTTGTTATGAAAATACAATAAATTTTATTTTAAAAAATATGCGGGGCGGCTAGGTGGCGCAGTGAGTAAGAGCACTGGTCCCAGAGTCGGGAGAACCCGGGATTGATTCCAGCCTCAGATTGTTAACATCCACACAAAAATACTGGCCGTGTAACCTTGGGTAAGTTACTTTACCCCAATTGCTTTAAAAAAAATATGCAATGCTCACCATATCCAAAGTCTCCTCACTTTTCTCTAAGTATTCATGATAAATGGGCATGAGGTTTCTGTATAGCCTTCAAGGCTTTATTCAATTTTTCTTCTTTTACATGTTTTCCAGTTTTTGGGGGGCACTTTCCCCTTTGCATAGAATGGGGGGGTAGATCTAATTGAATTAATAGCTAGAATTTATATAGCACTTTCAGTTTTACACAGTGCTTTACAAATATTATCTAATCTTATCCTCACAACAGCCCTGGGAAGTGGGTGTTATTGAGTCAGACAGGCATGTATGGGTTACAGACATGGGTTAAGTGACTTGTCTAGGGTCACACATCCAGTAAGTCAGAATTTGAACTCAAGTGTTTCTGGCTCTAGGTCCAGCACTCTATCCACTGTACCACCTAACTGGCTTCCATTAAAGGATATGTTGACTTTATTTTGTGGGTCTTCCTGACTTCTTGTTAGGACTTCTTTGCCTTATTATTATTTGCAACATATAGCAAAAACCTGTAATTATCTTCATGGCTGTATCTTTGCAAATGGTTCTCATAAGTGATACAATAAGAAATGACCCATGAAATGATGTTTTTGATGAGCAAGGAAGGGACTAGGAAGGGAATAAGCATTTATATAGCTCTTGCTATGTTGCCAAGCACTGTGCTAATCATTTTATAAATGTCATATCATTTTTTCTAACACCAACCTAGGAAGTAGGTGCTGTTATTACCTCCATTTTACATTAAGGAAATTGAGGCAAACAGAAGTTAAGTGACTTGCCCGGGATCATACAGCTAGTAAGTGTCTGAGGTTGGATTTGAACTTGGATCCTCCTGACTCCAAGCCTAGTTCAATAAGGTAGTTAACTACATCAACTATTTTATTTGCTTTTCCAAGGAGAAATAAATGTGAGTTATCCTTCCATTAAGCTACAATTTTCTTTTGTCTTCTAGTACCATTTTTAGTAGGTATATCAAGACTGATAGGATTCAGTTCCTCTAGTATATTGGTCACTAGGCAAGGATCTCACCTTTACTGAGAACTAAGTTAAAAGTAATAAAAATTCTAAAACTTGTATGGTTCTTAGCACCCTTTGCCTTTTGTTTTTTAACTTCTATTATCACTGCAGAACCAGAAGGGGGCCCCATAAGACTGAAGACAATTTTATGTATAACTTTTCCTCATGTGTTTCTGTTACCAAGGGGCCTACTGGTCTACTTAATCAGTCTGCCTCTCTAGTGTCACTGTCACCCTACTAAAGTCCATTTTTTTGTATGACAGAATTTGCCAAATCTTGTACTCTGTGTTCATGACCACTGAGAACCCAGGGTCATCCTTGTGCCATGAGTAGAGTTTTTGGAAGGTTATTATCTTTCACATTTGGACAGGGCACATTATAATGTAGACTCTCCAGTCTACCTCTGTTTTTCCCACCTGGGATCACAGAGACACAATCTAAAGCAAAAACATTGTTGTTCGTGTGACTCTCGCTCTTCTTTCTTTTTCCTACTTGGGACCAGGGGTGTGCTAGGGCAATCTCAAACTGGCTCATGAGAACTAGTTGTTAAATTTTCAGTGTAAGTATTTACACCTAGGAAATCAGCAAATAGTTCAAATCAGGACATTGTTTTGTTGATCATCTGGAAAATAATGGAGAAAATGTTAATAAAAGCACATTAAACTTAAAAATGTGTCCTGGGTACATTTTCCCCCTATATAGTTGGTTGTTAAATATTTACCCTCTCTCTGGGACCCTTTGGCTTTATGGCTTAAGTGCCACTTTGCTTAATCTTGTAAAAGATAACATGTTGGAGTTGCTAGGTGGCATAAGTGGATAGAACACTGGCTCTGGGGTCAGGAGGACTTGAGTTCAAATTTGGCCTCAGACACTTACTAGCTATGTGATACTGTGCAAATCACTTCACCCTGATTTCCTCACAAAACAAAAACAAAAACAAAAACCATGTTAGTTAACCAATGAGCATTCATTCCTATGCTAGGCATTGTGCCCAGTGCTAGCTATGTCATTGTGGTAGGGCATGTGTCACACACTGTATAAGTTATCTACAGGAGGAGCACAGCAACAGAAGTGTTCACCAGCTGGCATAAACTACTTTAAAAAAATCCACTGCTTGCCTCAGTTTCTCCACCTGTAAAATGGGGGCAATAATAGCACCTACCTCTCAAGGTGGTAATAAGGATGAAAAGAGATGATAATAATAATTACAACAATAATTATAATCAGAGAATTGTAAAGTGCTTCAGAAACCTTAGAACACTATCTAAATGCTATTATAATTATTAGCTACTGTAATCCCCTAGGTTATTTCTACCACTGGCAAGGCCAATACGGGGTTGGTGATAATCAGCATGAGTCATTTCCCTCATAGCCAGAAAAATTAATCTAAGGAATGAAATGAAATATTGCTCAAAATATGAAATTTGTTATCTATACGTAGGTTTGACTTTCAGTCAACTATCTGATAGGATTGACAACAGCTGGCCATCTCAGCAACTCTGGACCTTTCTCCATCTGGCTCCTAGTTTTTATCTCTGCTTTATACCACCCCCCCAACCCCCACCCCCAGTGCTGACACTAAAACTGTGTGTTCTGCTCATAGTAATTGCTCAATTAATATTTCCTGATTTGACATCAATTCTCCTGACCACCTTAGTTATTTCAATTGCTCTCTCTGTGGTATTGTCTGTGTTATATTGTCTCTTCCCTGGCTCTCACACCCCAACATCCTTGGCTTCATTAGTCTGTTCCATAGACAAGGAATAAAAATATCTTGAGGCAAAAAAGTCCAAAGACCACTTACCTAGCAGTGCTACAGTCTCTGGGCGGATTGTGCCTTCATGGCCTCTGACAATAGCTGAACAAAAGAGTAAAAAACATCACCAAGAAAACTGATCTTTCCTTCTACCTCACCTCTGTTCTCAGAAAGTAGAATACATTATGATAGAAGAAGCCAATTAGAGACCTTGTAACCTCTCCCCGGGCTTCCATCACTTGTGGGTTTCCATGAACTGGGGACAATAGAGCCAGTTGAAAGCACATGACTATAAATCCAAACAAATGTTTATTGATTAAGAGCAGCAAGAACTAGCTGGTCTTTAAAGCTAAAGCAAAAGGCCTGGGTAAAATTGATTTGTCTTAAAATGAAGAAGCAGGCACTTCCCTCCCCAAATGTGTAAAGATCTTTGAACCAAGTGGAAAGGAACACCATGAAAAATAGAGTCTGGTGGGGAGAGAGGGTCATTGCAGATCATGTGATCTAGGAAAATCTAGCCAACCTTGCTGAGTTTCAATTTCTCCTTCTGTAAGATAAGGATAATATGCAGCATCACATGCTACACTCTATGCAGCATACTATGCGTCAGGAAAACCCAGATTCAGACTCTAACATTAACCCTTTTTGGTTAAAGGTTGTTGGTGCTGCCTCTGACACATACTGCCTGGTGACCATAGGAAAATCACTTCATCTTTTAGCACCTGAAGCAATCATCTCAGACTATATATGTTGCCAAAAAGGTGCTTATCCACATTGATGGAGAGTTTCCCACCAGGAGTTCCCTACATCAACAAGATCATACATCTAGTCCTTTCTGCCAAAATAACTATGACATCTGCACTTGTCTACCGCTCAAGTTTTCTGATGTAGCAAATATTAAATAGGGGCACAGGGAGAAAAGTTCAGACTCTTCTACGTGGCATTCAAGGCCCTCCACAACAGGTAGAACCCTGTCTCTCCATGTGCTACATGCTCCAACTAACCTGGGTGACTCACTGTCTTTCAAACACAATCAGGCCTTTCCCACCTCCTTGCCTCTGCACAAATTCTTCCCTGTTTCCAGATGCTCTTCCTTCCTTTCCTCACCTGTTGAATTCCTACCCATCTTTTAAAGGGCACCGCAACCAGAAAGCTTCCCTGATTCCTGAAGACTAAACTTTGTCATTTATTATTTGATCCTCTAGTAGCATGATTTCCTAGCCTTTTAGAATCCCATTTCTCCTTATTGAAGGCTTCCTAATTCCTCAATGTCTTTCCTAAAATATGACACCCAGAAATGAACACAACACTTTCACCTGGGGTCTGATTAGGACTGAGTATGTTGAGACTATCGTCTTCCTAGTCCTAGAGACCCAGACACTATTGCCAAGTATGAGAAAGCCCTGCAGGGGCATGTGGAAAACTGTTCCAACATGACCTGGTTTACTGACCCCCAGGACTGTGACTATATCCTGTGCCCCCAGGGCTTGGGCTGTGGGCTGTCTGCTCCAAGTGTGACCCGGGCTCCAGTTTCAATTGTAATTTCCCTGAAAGCTTAGAGTATGTCAGTTATCACATTCTTGATTCATCTTGAGCTTTCAAGTGCACTAAGACCTTCAGATCTTATTCAGGTGTTAGGAAGAATAACACAATCTATCATTGGGCTATACTTAAAGCCTTTCTAGCTTTGTAATATCTGCCTGGCAATTTACAGTCTGCTTCCATTGTTTTTGAGAAGGGCCACCTCTCTTATTAGGAAGCAGAGGAGAATTTTAAGGGAGATATCTTCCTACAGGACTTGATAAATAATGCTGAGGAAAATCCCTTCTACATACCTTCCACGGAGGAGTCCTTTAAGTTGCTGTCTGTAGGCACTTCAGGAATGACTGTGAAAAGAAATCCCACAACTTGAATTAATAATCCAGTCTTGGTGTGAATGCCAAGATAGACCACTGCATGTTAGAGTTTCAAAAGACCTTGGGAAATAGCTCTAGCCCAGGGATTCTTAAACTGGGGTCAGTGAACTTTTTTTTAATGTATATTTGGTATATTGATATATATTTTATATATTGACATATTTGTTGTTCAGTTGTGTCTAACTCTTCATGACCCTATTTGGGCTTTTCTGGGCACAGACATGGAGTCATTTGACATTTCCTTCTCCAGCTCATGTTAAAGATGAGGAAACTGAGGCAAACAGAGTTAAGTGATTGGCCCAGGGTCACACAGCTAGTGTTTGAGAACAGATTTGGACTCTGGAGATGAGTCCTCCTGACTCTTGGCCTTGAACTCTGTCCACTATGCCACCTAGATTCCCATATTGATATATACTTTGACATATTTTATTTTTAAAAATATATTTTGATAACTATTTCGATATGATCAAATTTCCTTTGTAATCCTATGCATTTTATTTCATTTCAAAACATTATTTTAAAAATGGTCATTGGGGTTCACCATACCCCTTGGGAGAACCATGAGTGTCCAAAGGGACACACACACACATACACACAAAATGTTAAGAACCCCTATTATAGTCCAACCCCACAATTTTATGCGTGAAGAAGCTAGTCAAGAAAAGTGAAATGACTTTTCTAAGATCATGCCCCTTGTTAGTAGCAGAGCCAAGGAAACAACACAGGTCTCCTGTGTGGTGTTCTTTCTGACATGTAGGAATGATGCCTATGAAAATGAAAATCTATTTCCTGGGTTATAGTACCAGCTTAACACTCATTAATCTCCTTGCACAGGGGAGTTTATCAGACTGGCATAGAAGAGGGCAGAAAAGGAACACACCCAGGACATAAGTGTTTTAATGAACTCCTCTGGTTGATTTTGAAATTCTGCTATAATCTGGTTCCACTCTATCTAACTGTTTGACACACTCTGTATTCTAAACAAACAGGCCTCCTTGCTTGTTCCAGGACACAACATTCCGTGCCTTTGCCGAGACTCTCCCCCATCCTTGAGATGTTCTCCCTCCTCACCTTTGCCTCACAGAACCCCTAATTTCCTTCAATGCTTAACTAAAGTTTCACCTATTACTTGAGGCATCTCCTGATCTTCGCAGATGCTAGTACTCTTCCCCACTGCAGGAAATTACTTTGTGTTGACTTTTTATTTCTGTTGTATGCACTTAACTGTATTTATGATATGGTTATTTTTCCCCAATAGAATGTAAGCCCCTTGGAAGTGAGGATTGCTTTGGTATTGCCTTTGTATCACCAGCACCTAGTATACTGTCTGATGAAGTGCACAGAGGGCTTTGCCTGGAATCAGGAAAACCTGAGTCTGAATCCTATCTCAGAAATTTATTAGCTATGAGATCCTGGGAAAGTCACAACCTCTCTTAGGTTAAATTTCTTTCATCTATAAAATGGCAATAATGATAATACTTAACTTACAGAATTGTTATGAGGATTAAATTAGATGACATATGTAATTGCTTTGTAAACTTTAAGGTGTAAATAAATGGTAGCTATTACTACCACACTCTCACCCTCGTCCTTACCCACTACCACTCTTCCTCTTCTTCCTCCGACATGTGTTAGATGAATATATCCAGAGGAGGACAATGAGAATGATGAAAGGCTTCAAGATCACCCTATTGGTGAAAGGAGCTAGAGACATTTAGACTGAAGAAGACTTGGGCAGGGGCATCCTAGCTGACTCCATATAGTTGAAGGACTATGGTACGGAAAAGTGTTGTTGTTGTGCCCAGCTCTTTGGAATCCCACTAGGGGTTTTCTTGGCAAAGACACTGGAGTGGTTTTTTTGCCATTTCCTTCTCCATATCATTTTACAGATGGGGAAACTGAGGCAAACAGGGTTAAGTGACTTGGCCAGGGTCACACAACTAGTATGAGTCTGAGGCCAGATTGGAACTCAGGAAGATGAGTTTTCCTGATTCCAAGCCCAGTACTCTATCCACTGAACCCTCTAGCTGCCCCAGAAAAGGGACTAAATTTGTCCTTTATAAGATAGAACTCTAGAAGGCAGAACCAGAGGCAGAGGCAGATTTAGAAAGTGTCAGAAATAATATTAATTTGAGTTATTCAGAAGTAAAATGAACTTTTATGGCAGGCTGTGGGAATATTTAATAAAAGACTGACAGTTTGTTGAGGAAATTCTAAATTAGCTACATATAGTTTGGATGGCTGATCTCTAAGATCTTTTCCAGCTCTGAGGTTCTCTATTTCCATTATGGGGCTAAAGTGTCCCAGAAAACCAGAAGCAGCCATGTTTCTTAAAGACCAGTCTTGGAACTATACTAGGTTTTCTTAGGAGGGGCAGCAGACTCAATAAAAGGAAAAATTTGAACTTGAAAGTGGAGAAGCAATACAGTACAATGAAAAGGCTACAGTCAAGAGAAACATATTCAAAATCCTACCTATTATAGTTGTTTCTTTGTGATGTCGGGCAAATCACCTAACCTCCTTGGGTCTCAGTTTCCTCATCTGTAATATGAGAGTATTGGATGAGATGGCCTCTGAGATCCCTTCCAGGTCTATATCTTTAATTCTAGAATCATAATAACTTGGCCTAGAGGTATGATCTTGTGCAAATAACTCATAAGTTACTTGCTCAAGGCTTTCTCATAGACTCACAGGAACTAGACCTTTAAAGGTCATCTAGTCCAAACCCTCATATAACAAAAGATAAAACTGAGAAGGTTACAGAAGTGAAATATCTTGCCTAATGCAGTCACATAGTTCACATAATGGCACACCCAAACCCTACTTACTCTGGGAAAAGAGGGGAGATTCTTGAAGACTGCAGAGAGTTTGGGCTTTATTTTGCTCATCTTTAAAATCAGAGTTGGGCTAAATTACCTCCATGGTCCTTTCCAGCCCTCATATCCCATTGGCCTATTATTCTACTTCTCAGTTTTTCTTAGGTGCCTCCAAACAAGGCCCTCCTCATTTTCAGGACCATTTCAGTCCTGGTTTAGGACTTAGCTCATCACAAAATGGACCTCTATCATAGGTCCACAGTATCATGGGAGGTCACCACTGGAAAAGCCAACAGCCTTTCTATAATGATAGCTGGATGTTTAGCCTACAGCCTTCTAGTTGTTTCAGAGCCCCAGTTACCCTCAATCTCAATCAATCAATATTAATTGTCTACTATGTGTCAGGCACTGTACTAAGTGATGGAGATATGAAAAGAGGCAAAAGACAGTCCCTGCCCTCAAGGAGCTTACAATCTAATGGGGGGGGGGGAGAAACAGCATGCAATAAAGTAGGCTATATAGAGGATAAATAGAAGATAACCAACAGAAGGAAGACAGTAGAATTAAGGGGCCAAGGGGGTGTT
This sequence comes from Petaurus breviceps papuanus, assembly GCF_028583685.1. Lineage (NCBI taxonomy): Eukaryota > Metazoa > Chordata > Mammalia > Diprotodontia > Petauridae > Petaurus > Petaurus breviceps. The sequence goes on along the minus strand of NW_027187460.1, from coordinate 18,930,210 downwards.
AAGGAAGGCTTCCTTTTAGAAGGTAGGATTTCTTTTCTTTAGACACTTAGAAAAGTTTACCTTCCCAAAGTCTCAGTTTGACATCACCAAAGTTCTCTGCTAGCAATTCCCACTTGTCACCTTCATGACTACTATTAAGGCTATTTGTGTACAAATTACTCCAAACAGAAAACTCAAATGACTCCTTAGCCCAGTGATATGGATGTCTGGAGGGTGTAGATGAGCCTCAGGAAAGGGGAAAAAAGAGAGGGATTAGATGCTAACAGAATAGGAATACTAAAAGCTAAAAAAGCGAAGTTCACATGGTATATATCTCTCTACAGTATATAAGTGACTTATTCATAACTACCCTGCAAAGCATGTAAGACAGAAATTACTACTCCCAAATTACAGATGATGAAACTAAAGCAGAAAGAAGACTGGACTTGGAATCCCAAAGAGATTCACTCAAATACCAGCTCTGCCAATTACTCGGCATGATCTTGGGCAAGTCATGTTACCCTTGGGGCTTTGTCTGTAAGAGAGGGAGATTGGAGTAGGTGAACTGTGAGGTCCCTTGCAGTTCTGAGGTTCTATAATTCTGGGATGCCATGAGTCACAGTAAGTCAATGAGCAATAACATATTAACTTCTGTGGTGTTTCTTTTGTATTTTCCTCACACAATACCTTCTGTTTGTTCAGTGGATGTCCGTGGTGCCAGAGAGGTCTTGTGGGCAAGAAGCTCTGTGGAACGAAAGAGAATACTTTAAAAACAAGCAAACAAATAGACAAAAAAACCCCTCATTATCAAAGATCTTTTAAATACAAAACACCATAATAGCAGCTATCAAGAAAGGCCTATCCCTCTACATTATAGATTCTCCTAGCCTTTTTGAGATTTTCACAGCTAAGCTCTATGTCTCTGAAATAAGATGACAGAGATGAGACAACTGAGACCTCGAGAGAAGGACCTTGCCAAGATAACGGGAAAGGAGGCATGATACAGGCTTGTGTGTTCCTGTGAGCCATGACTGGCCTAGTCCTGCCCCCAGGGTCTGTGCTGTGTATAAACTTTTTTCCTGCTATGCCCTACTCACATCCCACTTGGTGGTGTAGGTAAAACTTCAAACGCTTTTTGAAACTTACAGTAGACTAATAGGAACAGGTTTGAATCCTGGTGCTACTGGTGACTCAGTGAAGGTATTCAAGCAAGTCCTTTGCCTTCTCTGGTTCTTAATTTCCTCATCCTTCCAAGAGAAAGTTGGTCTAGATGATCTCTAAGGTTCCAGTCCCTTTCATGTCCCAAATCCCTTGATCCTATGAAGTTGGAGTATAGTGGGAAATGGAACCACCTTCCTCCCCAACTCCCCTTGACCCCTGGTGATGCCCTTGGCCTTGGCTTTAGTAAGAGCACAATCAATTCCCCATCTAAATGAGGAAAGTGTGCCAAAAAGGAACATGGACTCTGACTAGAATTTCCACATGCAGGTGTTTAGATATTGCTTTTCCCCACACTCTATGACTCCCAGAGGACCCCACCTATCATTTTCCCTCCTGCTCATAGGAAATACCTTGGACAGTCAAGGATGAGCCCAAGTATCATTGCTGGGCTCCCCACTCCCCACCGCAATCATCCTTATCTTCATTACCATCTTGAATAAGATGAATTTATTAAGTGCTTAATATGTAGTAAGTACACTGGGGATAAAAATATACAAAAGTTACAGAATCTCTGTCCTCCACAAAATTACATCCTTATTGAAAGAAGAAAGAAATAAAGGAGTGATGGCCAGAATCTAAAATTATATAAGCTCCATTCTTTACAAAGTGATTTACATACATTATCTCATTTGAAGTAGATTGGCTTGCTCAAAATCACATAATCAGTCATTGATACCAACTTCTGATACATAGTGGTACCCCAGGGTCTCTCATTTATCAGTCACAATGCTTTCCCATCATTCATTCGTTGCCTCAAAATGTAGAAATTATAGAAATAATAGTATTTTAGCATTGGAGAACAATTTAGGGATCATTCAATCCAACCTGTAATCCTACAACTCTTATTCGATATTTATTATGCACCTACTATGTACCAGACACTATGTAAGCACTGGGAACAGAAAGAGGCAAAAGATATTCCCTACCCTCAAGGAGTTTACAATCTAATGGGGAACCTGATGCTCTGTGAGGTTTTAAGTGATTTGGTTAAGGTTGCACTGCTAGCTATTAGCAGAGCCAGGACCTCCTGACTGCCAGTTCATGCTCTCTCCACTCTTAGCCATGCTGATCGTCCCTTGACCAAGTCTGTGATAGCCAGGACCAGAGAAGTCATGATACTTTTTAGAAGATACCCAGCAAGGACTAGATAATGGAACCCTGGAGCTCATTATTTGATCTTTTTGAATCACAGAATTTTTGAGTTAGAAGGGACCTCAATTCCTACCACACCAAGAGTCCCCTCTATAACTTCTCTTTGAAGTAGTAGGGAAGTCACCATCCAACTTGCCCTGAAGCTCCCAGGCAGCTTCCAGAAAGGAAGGGAGTTAAATGTAGTCCCATGCCCCTGGATCACTGTGCCCTGAACCAGGGGGCTGGATGGGGTGGGTCCACTGAGGCCCCAGCTAGTGATGTACTTCTGCACTCAGTCACAGGGAGACAAGCCCAGCATTACCTTGGTGAGGAGTGATTGGGAACAGATGTTTTTCACAGTTTTCTGCTTGGTCTGTGTGCATTCTCTGAGCACTGCTGAGCCTTCTACCTCAATAACATCGTGAGGCAGCCCACAGACCAGCTTAATTATCCAAGGGAGGCAGCAGTGAGGGCAGGAGAAAAAGGGTACTTAATGGTCTACATCCTAACAAATGCAAATTCACATCTGTTAAGTACAGCATGGGGACCTGTTTTGCACTTGGATGTTTGAATTAGTCTCATTATGGAAGGTAATTAATGTTTCCTGTTGTTGGGAGCAGAGGAATAGCTGAGTTTGGGAATTTTAGCACATCTGCTGTCAGAGATACTTCCAACTTAACCCAACAATGTCCACTGGAAGATGCTTTTATCTAGGAGGAGGCTTCTTATAGTGCATAGAATGCTGAATGTGGAGCCAGAGGAGCTGGGTTCAAATCTTAGCCCTGCCATTAATAACCTATGTGGATTTGGAAAAGTCATTTAACTTTGCTGGGTCCCATTTGTAAAGCAGTTGGTCAGCTGGGTGGTACAGTGGATAGAGTGCCAGCCCTGGAGTCAAGAGGGCCTGGGTTCAGATCTTGGCCCTGCCGTTGATAACCTAGGTGGATTTGGGCAAGTCATTTAACTGTTCCGGATCTCCCACTGCACTGGATGGTCTTCAATATCCTTTCTAGTTCTAATCTGTGGTCCTATGAATCTTGGCTCTTATCTAAGCAGTATGGTAATAGAAAAGTCACTCAAACACTCTGAACTTATTTCCTTATCTATAAAGTAGGCTTAATAATACTTGAATATTATTAAATGAATCAGACAGTCAGATGATACAGAGAATAGAGCACAAGGCCTGGAGTCAGGAAGAACTAAGTTCTAATCCAGCCTCAGATACTTACTAGGTTTTTTTACCCTAAGCAAGTCACTTCCCCCTTTTTGACTCAGTTTCCTTATCTGTAAAATGAGATGGAGAAGGAAATGGCAAACCATTCCAGTATCTCTGCTAAGAAAACCCCAAATGAGGTCACGAAGGGTAGGACTTAACTGAAATGACTGAACAACAGCAACAACAACATTATAAAATGAATTAAGTGAATGGTTTGTTTTTCCCTATTCATTTGGCTCAAATGGTTTCTCAGACTAAGCCAGTAGGTGGGGACAATTTGCAAGCCTCTTGATAATCATGGTTTATATCTGTGATTTCCCATATTCTCACATTTTCTTATTTCATCCGCAGTCCCTACTGGGAGTAAAGTAAATGAAACGAGCATTTTTATTTCTTATTTATTGGCCACAAATGGCTCCTCAAGCTGGACCAGTAAGTGAGGGGCTATTTGCAAGCATCGTGACAAAAATGGATTATATTTAAATGACATTTTCTGATGAAACAGCCATGGAAGTAGGTTGTTGTTAGAAGCCTTTTGGCTTCCTTCAATTCTCAACTAAAATCTTACTTTTAGAAGCCTCTCCTGGTCCCCCTTAGTGTTAATGCCTTCCCTTATAGGCCATCTCCAATCAATCTTGTTTATATCTTATTTGGGCAAAGTTGTTTGCATGTCACCTCCCTCATTAGATTGTTTGTTTCTTGAGTGCAAGGACTATTTTTACATTTCTTTGTATCCCTAATGCTTAGCATAATACAGGCACTTAGTTAGCTCTTAATAAATGCTTGCTGACTTGACCAGATAGGGCAGGTCTAGCCATCACCATTTTTCTAATAATTAAATTGAGGTTCAGAGACTCATTCAAAATCTCACAATGAGCAAGTACCTCATGGGATTGCTGTCAGGAAAGTACTCTGTAAAACCTTTAAAGCTTAAGAGAATAGCATCTGTACCTGACCATTTACAACTCCCCCTTTTAATGCCTCAGTATATGAATGAAACATGGTATAATGAGAAAGACTTACGATCAGTTGGGAGGGTCATGATCTCTTCCTTGCTGTTTGTATCTGAAAAGTTAACATGTTGGGAGAGAACATTAGAGAGATAAACTTCCAATCTCTCAAGCTCAGATTTAGGACCAAGATATAAAGTCACTTGAGGGACAAATCATCAAACTATAGAATTGGGAGACAAGACAAGCTTTGAGAGAAAGAAGATGAAAAGACCTTAAGAATTTGGTTCAGTTCATATTGAAACACCTTTGATTTAAGGCATTCACATCTCCAAAAGAATTCTATCAAAAGGGAAGGATGTGACTCCTGGCAGGGGCACGTGGGATGGTGGCAACACAGAAGCTGGGTGGGAATAGCTCACATTGCCCTAGTACTTGAAAGTTCACAAAACTCTTTTCTGACAAAAGTCCTGAGAAAAGGATAGTGTGAGAATCAGCATTTCCATGTTATAAAGGAGATTCACAGAGGTAAGTAAGGGTCCAGAGACAGGAAGACCTGAGTTCAAATCCATCCTCAGACACTGACTAGTTGTGTGACTGTGGGCAAGTCACTTAACCCTGCTTACCTGGGTTTCCTCATTTATAAAATGAACTGGAGAAGGAAATGGCCAACCACTCCAGCCAGTATATTTACCAAGAAAATCCCAAATGGGGTCATGGGTAGTTGGACACAACACAATGACTGGACAACAACAACACAACAACGCAGAGGTGATTTGCTTGTGGTCATAGAACCACTAAGTAAACTGGGATTCAGACCTCCTGCTATACTAGTGCTGCCCAGTCTAAATTTTCTGGAAAAGTCACCCAAATGCAGTAGCCCAGCTGGAGAGCAAGAAATTTTTTTTTGAGAACAGAGTATAGTATGTGGACAAAATGATTGTAACTAATCCACTTATTAAAAGAATTACTGAGACTGTAGGTTCAAAAACACAACTTAGCTCTTCCATAGTCCCCATTGGGAGTAAAATAAGCGAAATGAATGTTCTTATTTCCTATTCATTGGCCACAAATGTCTCCTCACCCTGGGCCAGCAGGTGAGGAGCTATGTGCAAGACATGTCATGATAATAATGGCTTATATTTAAATGGTGTTTTCTGATTCCCCACAATGACACATTTTCTTATTTCATTCTCAAAACCCCCGTGGAGGTAGATAGGACAAGTAAAGTGAGGTCTGGAGAAGTTAACAGTCACCCATCGACTTTGTAGAGGAGACAGAACTAGAACCCAGGTCTCAACTCTCATTCCAGTATTCTTTTATATTAATCACTAGCTGCTGGTACGAGCTGCTGATAACCACGTACTCTTCATATAAGATATCTTTGGACTTTCTATATTTTCACTGGCTGTTCTGCATGCCTGGAATGTTCTCCCTCCTTGTTTCTTCCTCCTCACTTCCTTTAAAAGTCAGTTAAAATCCCACCTTCTATGAGAAGCCTTTTCTTGTTCCCTTTAATGCTAGTGCCCTCTGAGGTTACCTCCAAGTTGTCCTGTCTATAGTTTGTTTGTGGGTAATTGTTTGCATGGCGTTTTCTCCATTAGACTGTGAGCTCCTTGAGGGCAGGGAGATGTTTTTGCCATTCTTTGTATCTGCAGTGTTTACTACAGTGCCTCACATATAATAAGCTCTTAAATGCTTGTTGAACCTGGCTTGGTGGCTCACACCTATACTCCTTGCTATTTGGGAAGCTGAGTCTGGTGCACTTGAGCTTAGGAGATCTAAGTTTCTGTAGGGCTAATGCTTATTAGGGGTATATACCAAATCCAGCACCAATACAGTGAGCCCCTGGGAGGGGAGGAAGAAACATGGGTTACCTAAGGAAGGTGAACTAGCTCAGGCTGGAAACAGAGCAAATCAAAGTTTCCAGGCTCATCAGCTGAATGATTAGGCCATGGAGTTGATGCTGCTAAGCCTGGGCAAGATTCTTTGAGAAAAAAAAAAGAATAGAATACAATAGAAAAATACAAATAAAAACATAAAATTCATACTTGTTGACCTGACTAGTGTTCTCAATAGATACCCAGGCCATTCATGCTCTCTTCCATTTTGGCTCAGCTCCTGACTTTTCCTCCTATCCCCAAACATTACTTTCCCCACTTTCCTCCCTTTTCAGTTCCTTTTCATGCGTTATCTTCCCCCATTAGAATGTAAGGTCCTTGAAGGTAAGGACTGTATTTTTTTCTTTTATTTGTATTCCAGTTGTTAGGAGTACATGGCATATGGTAAGTGTTTAATAAAAATTCTATCTATCCATCAATCTACCTATGTAAATATGTATGTATGTATATATCTGTCTATGTATCTATGTGTCTGTCTGTCCTTCTACCTATCTATATAAAAGAAAATGATCTCTACCTCTTCATATTTCTCACCATACTTTGCATAGATCTATTTATTTTCCACTTGTCTCACCTTATCTTCTATCACAGTTATTTGTGTTCTTGTCCCCATTAGAGTTTAAGCTTCTTGGAGGTGAGGACCAAGGTCTCCCCCAGGACCAAGCACAGGGCTTACAAAGTAGCAGGCCCTTCACGAATCGTTGTCATTGAATTGTACTGAACAAAGGATAACCAACAAGAAAGAGAAGTTAAAGCTAGTGATTGACAGCAAGTATTGCTGAGGAAACTAAGAAACCCATTCTGGTTTTTCTTACCTGTGGCCGTGGTCATGCAGAAGGCAATATCAAGGCCATTAAGGGAGGAGTTGATGTATGAATGAAGAAAACACTCAATGGCAGTTTTATCACAATTACATAGAAGATGCTCACAAGGATCCTTGGAATCTGGAGAGATGGACCAACAAATGAAGAGGACTGAGAAAACTCCCCAACTCACTTTCCTTCACTTTAGATGACCTCTTTGATCCCACCCAGCTCTATATCCTTTGAGTTCTATGAGGGAAGAGTGGGTGTTGTAAGCAGGATGCCAAATTGGTGCCCACCAATCCAGCTGGTCCTAGCTCCAGAAAGGGGGATAGAATAGGAGAGGAAATCCTCTGGGTCAAATTCTGTGTTCCACTGGACAGTGGGTATCCTGGGAAGGAAGGGAACTTCTTTCTTCCCCAAACACACCAGTTACACTAGAATCACCATGCATCTATCAGACTTAGTGAAATGAATTTCACTTACCACAAGTAATATTTTGGTTGTCACAAGTGACATCGGTGGAAAGTTTGATGAGGTCTCGGGCACACTCCAATTCAGCAGCATCTTCATAACATTTTCGGTGCTGGAAACAACAACTGGACACATGGTTGGGGAGAAAATTAAAACTTGGGGAGTTAGAGGAAAGAATTCCTTGTTTATTTGTCACTAGAATAAAGAAGCAGTTTGTTAGAGTGGACTAACTCAAAGGACTCGAATTTGAATCCCACTTTGGGCACTTAACTCCCTGTATGACCTGCTTAACCTTATGGACCTGCTTCCTCCTCTGTAAAACGAGGGGGTTGGACTAGATTACATCTAAGGGAACTTCCAGCTCTGGATCAATAATAGTATGTTTTTCCCCAGCAGAACAATCACATATAGCTACCTCCCTCTAGGCAAATTATATTTAGAATCAGTTTGAAGGAAAAGCATAGAGTGTCAGAATAGAGTGTTATAGTTAGAATACAGAAGGGACCTTGGAGTATAGAACATAGAATGCTGCAACTGGAAGGAGTCTTAGAGATCATTGAGGCTAATCCCTTTAATTAACAGATGAAGAAACTGAGGCCCAGACAAGTGAAATGATTTTGTCCAAGGTTACACAGGAAGCTTGCAGTTGTGCCAGGATTTGAACCTTGATGACTTGCTGAGGTAAGCAAAATCTGGATGACCCCTAGTGAAAGAACACATTCTCTCCAGGGACAGTGCATTTGACCTTTGGCTAGCTCTAATTATTAGAATATTTGTCCTTACACTGATCCTCAATTCCATCCTTGTCCCCTTAGTTTTACCCTAACAGGTCAAAGCTAACATCTCTTCTATAAGACAATCTTTAAAACATCCAAAGATAACTATTTTGTTCTACCTAAGCCTTCTCTTCTCCAGGTTTTACATTCCCAGTTCTTTCAATTAATTTTTATACAGGATGATTAAATACCTCATGAGTACAGATCATATCTTGTCATGTCCCTAGAACATTCCACTAGGGACTTTTGCTTAGGTTGATATCAACCCAATAATCAAAAGTATTTGGGTCCAGTTGTAACTAAGTACAAATGTATGTGTGTGTCCTTATATTTCATATGTATATGTGTATTGTATAAATATGTGTGTGTATTATATTCCTTGTGTGTCTTATAGTCCTATATAACCTGACTGGGTTATCTGATTTTCATCTCTCCATTTTTGCCATAAGGATTTGATAATAACTGATATTTACATAGCATTTTAAGACTGACAAGGTGCTTTATATCCTGGACCTTATTTAATCTTCACCAAAGTCCTGCGAACTAGGCTCCATAGGTATTTTGTCCCTACTTTACAAGTCCAGAGAGTGATTTAGGATCATCAGCTCATAGATATAGAGGTGGAAAGTAACCTAGAGGTCTTTCCATCTAATCCAAACACTAAATTTAGTAGAAAAGGAAATAGAGGTCTATAAGTGAAGTGAGCTGCTGAGGTCACAGTGGTGGAGCTAACATTCCAACTTCAAGTCCATCATCTTGATGATGAAACAGTGTTGGCTCTGCCAAGTGTCCCTCTAATCTAGGAACTGTCCAAAAAAGGATATTCATTAGCTCAGTGGTGCTGTGTTAGTAAGAGCTCAATACATGTTTGTTGATTGATGGCCTGGGCAATCAAAACTTCATATCCACCCAGGGCAAAAGCTGCCTTCAATCAGGAAACCTGTGACATTTGAGATAGAAAAATAATGGGTCTCTGAATAAATCTACTAAGATTTATTCAGGTTTGGTATGCAAATATCCAAGTAAACTACCTCTCCTCCAGTGTTCCCTCTGGGTCCCTGGTACCCTCTCAGATGGTGTGAAGAAAATGAAATTGGGTGTTCATCCATCCATCAATTTTCAACATGGATGATTTAGTAATTCTGATCTGGCCATGACTTTGATGGATTGCTACTTTGCTTCTTAGTCTCTGATGCTTATACAATTGTGAGCCTCCCACCCCTATCCTTGCAGTAGGACAAAGTAGTGGGGAACAGGAAAGGATCTCCTCCTACTAACTCACTGAGATGAATCTATCTCTCATTTCAAAATGTAAATATGTATATTCAACCTTCTTGCTGAGAGTTTGTGAGGCAGAGACAAACTTTTGCCTGGAGGTCTTTAAAAACATTCAAAGGCCATTGGGAGGTTCAAAAGCAGAAAAAAGTTTGTTTTCTGGTTAATTTGGTTTAAAAAAAATAATACCAAAGTCACTAATCCCTCCTAACACATGGAGGCTTCACTTTTAATAACCTGACACACTAAAGTGAGTGGAGAGGCTCGGGTACCTCTACTGACCCATGTCAAGGAATTACCAGGATTATATCAAACTTGTATCATGTTTGCTCCATTCATAGGTCTTTGCTAGATGTTGAGGAATATAAAGACAAATGAGGCAGTTTACCCTGTGGTAATTATTTAGACCTTTACTTTACACCAGTCAGTGTGATTCAGTTTAGTGTGATTCTATAGAGGTAGCAATTATTAGTACATTTAGTCAACCTAGTCAACTAATATTAATACAGAAATCACACATATTAATACATATTTTACATATATATCACATTTAGGGATAGTTAGATAATATAGATTCTTTCTTATAATAGGCCCCAAACTTTAAACTACAAGGTAACTCTAAACTATGAGCTATAAGTTCACTAGCTTGTTATAAAGTTCACTTGGTTAATCACAAGAATGTTGATTAGAGGACCTCCACCCTTTTGGCTTGATGAGTGCATGACCAAAGTCAACGTGGGACTCCAGACTTTTGCCCTCCTTTACTTAATCACTGTGACTAAGCCCAGTGTGGGTGGGAGTCCTAATGAGATGTGGAAATTTCCCAAAATATTTTTGTACCTCTGGACCATTCTCTCTTGCCCAACATGAAGAAGTATCCATCTAATGACCACTTCGTCAGTGGAGATGACTCTTGAGTTTTTCCATCTTGTAGCCACCTATGCTGATGAAAGGTCAAGAGCAAGGTCTATCAACCAATGAGACTCTATATTTTACTTTGCCTCTTCTGTGCATCTGGGTACTATTATAGTCCCTATTTCCCAGATGAAGAAATTGAGGCAAAGAGTCATATAGCCAGTTAAATGTCTGCGGCTGGATTTGCATCGAAGTCTTCCTAGTTGCTGTTGCCAAAAAAAGTCATCACTGTAGCCAGTCTGATGATGGATATCTCTAAACTTGGCTAACTGAGGCCTTGGTCCCTCACTGGATCTCTACTTGAAGCTATTCCAGGTTGGTGGATCCTGTCTAAATGTCACCTTTGGAAATACAGGGGCATCTTCACACCACAATATGTGTGCCCTTATATTCCACATATACATGCACACACACAAATAAAGGCACACATATATATGTATATATATTCATATATACACATGTATGTATGTGTTTATACACATATGCACACACTTCTATATATCCTTATGCATAATATACACATACATGTGAGGGGGGAATAATCACCCCATCCCCACACCCACACCTCCTATATGTGTGTAAATACATATATAGCCATATATGTATACACACATATATACACAAGGACATATGTAGGAATATATATACATATATATATATAGAGAGAGAGATACAGATATATACTTGGACTATAAGGACACACATATACAAGGACAATATAGTAATATAATATATGTATCTTTATATTATCTTTATAAATACATAATCCTATATATGTACTTGTCTTTGTATATTTCCTTATATTCCATATATGTGTGTGTATTATGTATGTATGTATATATGTGTGTATCTCATATTCCTTGTGTGGATCCCTATATATCTGTAAAATATCTGGGTGGATGTGTGTACACATACATATACACATGCACACAAAGAATGCAAGGATACATGCATATAAAGGACATATACAGGTAATATGAGAATACACATATATAGATACAGATATAAGCATGTATTTTTTTTTTTTTTAAGCAATCAGGGTTAAGTAACTTGCTCAAGGTTATATGGCCAGTTACCGTGTTTCCCCGATAATAAGACACTGTCTTATTAATTTTTTGGACAGAAAAACACCAGAGGGCTTATTTTCAGGGGAGGGCTTATTTTAATGAACATTAACAGCAATTTTAATAAACAGGTAAATGTGAACAAAAAAATGTACCTTTATTCAATAAGCAAATCACTGGGGAAGAACAGGATGACACACTCACTGCTGCAGCTCTGATTGGATGCAGCTGGGAGCGCAGCGTGCGTTTCACCCGGCGGCCCGGCGGGGGGGAAGGGAACGGTGCATACAGAGGGTACCGTAATGTAGCGTGTAGCACAGGGGATCACCTTCACTACAGTAGCAATCTCAATAGGGCTTATTTTAGGGGGAGGGCTTATTTTAGACGAATCTTACACAGTAAGGGGAGGGCTTATTTTCGGGATAGGTCTTATTATCGGGGAAACATGGTATTTCTGGGTATGGTGCTAAGTATCAGAGCCTGGATTTGATCCCCAGGTCATCCCGACACTGGAGCTGGTGCTCTTACTTGCTGAACCGCCTGGCCGCCCTTAAGCAATTGGGGTTAAGTAACTTGCTCAAGGTTACATGGCCAGGTGTTTCTGGGTGGATGCTAAGTGACTGAGCCCGGATTTGATCACCAGGTCATCCCGACACTGGAGCCAGTGCTCTTACTCGCTGTGCTACCTGGCCCCCCCATAAGCATGTATTCTTATATCCTTTGTCATTCACATAAATATAAACTTAATTAGACTTGTTCAAAAATAGAATATATACAGGGTTTCCAAAATGTCTCGGTACAGTTTTAATCTATTCAAACTTAAAATTGCACTAAGATTTTTGGGATACTATATAGCTCTCTAACTCTAGCTCTAGCTCATTCTATTCATACATATATGTGAATGAAACAGCATGATGAGATATGTACATACATATCTAATTCTATTTCACGTGTGTGTATATTTATTTATATAGAGACACATCCATTTTTTGTTTAGTCATTTCAGTCACATCCAACTTTTCATGACCCTATTTGCAGTGTTCTTGGCAAAGATACTGGAGTGGTTTATCATTTCTCTCTCTTGTTCACTTTACAGATGAGGAAACTGAGGCAAACAGGGTTAAGTGCCTTGTCCAGTGCCACACAGCTGGTAAGAGTTTGAGGCCAGATTTGAACTCAGGGAGATGAGTCTTCCTGACTCCAGGCACAGCACTCTATCCACTGCACTCTATCCAGCTGACATTATCTATCTATCTATCTATCTATCCATCTATCTATCTATCTATCTATCTATCTATCTATCTATCTATCTATCTATCTGTCTGTCTGTCTGTCTGTCTGTCTATTGGTATATACCTATGTGAATGCATTTCTCTCTCTCTCCCTCTCTCCACCTTATACTTCATGTATCAATTTACTCACAGATCCACAAAGAACTTAATAGTTAGAACTTTCCCAGAGTGGAATAACATGCCTTGAGAAGTCAATGGACCCCTAAGCTCCTCTAGCTCCTGACCGACTGATGTAGCTGTTCATAATTCCTGTCACTTCTGGCAGCCAACAACCCACCCCAAGTCTGCGATTCTAGGAACTCACCTGTCAGTCTCATCCATGGGTTCTCCCTCCATCTCAAAGCGGCAGGAGCAGCCATAGTCTTCAAAGTCCTTGGGGCAGAGGCCAGCCACACACCTCAACTTGTTCACAAAATGGAACAAGGCTGGGAAGTTGGTGAAAATGGCCTGCAGCCAAGTAAAGTGGGAGCCCAAGCAGTCTGCAAAGAGGGTAGGGGGAAAATGAAGAAGTTCTTTGGGAGTAAGGATATGGAAACTGAGGGCTTCATCTAAATGCCACAAGCAGTTTTCGTCCAGGCCACTCATTACCTTGATACTGTTATGATACTCTAGATAAACAAGCATTTATAGATTACTTGATATGTGCCCAGAACTGTGTTAAAATACAGTGAGAGATACAGAAGGGTTTTGTAGAGACTAAGGCAAAGAGCCTTGGAGTGGGAATGAGAAGACCTGAATTGTAGTCTCAGTTTTACCTTTTAGTACTTTTATTACGTCAAGAAAGGTTACTTACTGATCCTTAGTTTCCTCATCTGTAAAATGAATATAATTCTAGGGGTTACATAATCTATAAAACAGGGGTAGCCAGTCTGAGAAGCTTATTATTTGGGCCACATGAAAATATGTAGATAAAATTCTTTACAATCATAAAGTGCTATTTAAATGTTAACTACTGCTCAGTGTCACAGTGGATAGAATGCCAAGCCTTCCTTAGCTCAAATATGGCCTCAGACACTAGCTGTATAACCCAGGGTAAATTACTAACCCTGTTTGCTCAGTTTCCTCATCTGTAAAATGAGCTGGAGAAGGAAATGGCCAACCACTCCAGTATCTTGGCCAAGAAAACCCCAAATGGGGTCACTACTGAGCAGCAGCAATGTTTCTATTACAGAGACAACAGGGAAGTAGACCATAATTAGGATCCTGAAGTTGCAGCTATGGAGCTGAGCAGACTTGGGTAAATTACTTTTCCTCTCTAACCCTCTGTAAGAGGGCCCTCTACAAAAGGATGATGCATTTTTCTTTATGCTCTGATGCTCTACTCTGGAAGTAGCAGTTCTTGTATAATTCTAATGTAGCCATCACAAATTTAGATATGTGTCTTATCTTCTCTGTTGGGTTCTAAGTCCCAAAAGCAATGATTCTACTCATCAACTGCCTGACAGCTCCACTACTACGTCGTTGATGAAAACCTGAGGAGAAAGTGCAATGCAGAGGAAAAGATGCTGAATCTGGTGTCACAGAGGACTTGGGTATTCCCAGCTATTCCACTTAGTCTGTGTACCTTGATACAATCACTCAACATCTCTTGGATTTAGTTTCCTCATTTGTAAAATGTGTGTGTGTGTGTGTGTGTGTGTGTGTGATTAGAAAACCCATGAGGTACATTCTAGCTCTAAAGCAGTGATTCTATGATCTTATCTTTATAGGCCATCCTTTGTAAGTGGTTTTTGAATGAAAGGAACTCCCAGCATTCCCAACAGTGATAATATCTCCCTCAGTATTATCCTTATAAGCTAGGGATTTAACTTACCAAAAAATAATGTGACACTTTCCACATCTTTAAATGCCCCATTGAAGAATGTGATGTTATCTAAGAGAGGAAAGATTTTTTTAAAATGTGTTATCGTGAAAGGGATAATAAGTTTATATAAAGATCGAGTTACATGATAAGACTATCATTTTGCTGGAACCTCAAGAAGGCTTAGGATGGGGCATTATAATTGTCCTCTGTTCCCACCCTCAGGAAGGTAAGACAATTGATCTGAGAGACAGTTTTGGTGGGGAGCTGTTGTCAATAACCATGCAACTAAATAAATCCTATTTTCTTATCTGGGAAATAGAAAAAGAAGGTTGACTTAGAGCCACAGAAATGATATCAAGTCATTGAAGGGGCCAGTCACACGATATTGTTGTTTGTTCTTTGTTTGCAAAGAGAAGCAATGACTTTTGCTTGAATTGGATTTAAGTGAGGCAGAGTTGTGCAAAGTTATCAACCTCACTCTCTCTTCCAGTCATCAAAGTTCAGGGGCAAGACAAAAAATCAAGATGACTGGTGATGGCCTGGAATTCAGTGGATGACCTTGGCATCTTCGATGTCTGACCAAGTTCTAAGCACTCTGCAGAGCCACCTTCATGGCCATTGGAACAAATTGTTCTCATCTGCCCACTTCACTGGGGCAAGTTTTCACATGCTTGGGGTAGGCATACCCATAACTCACCAAATCCCCACTCCGGCTTAGCCCATCTGTTGAGATGGTTTATGAGGGTGTAGCCATTGTACACGCTACAGCTTCTTGGAGCCACAGGTGAGAGCTGGGTGGCAGGTGGACACCAAAGGTGGAAGAGAAACCCTGGAAAGGGCTCAGCAAGCCCTCATGCAAGAGGTGCTAGTCCTCCCTGAACACCTCACATCCCCCTGTCATACACTATTGTCACTAAGGAATGACATTACTGTGTGCCATATCCTGTGCTTCCTGTGTGATAGTCCTTGACTCTTAAGCTGGGCAGTGTTAATGGGGGATCATGAAATTATATCCTTCTCAATTTAGTAGAACAATGGGGGATGCTGCCTTGAAGGAATATGGTCCCAGAGTGACTGGTTTAAGTTGAGGGAGATATTTGGGAGGAGGGCTGGTGTGGTAGGAAATTATTCCAGTGACCTGGCAAGTTCACTGAGGCTAATACTTTTGAGAGAGGTCAATATTACCTCCACAGGAGTACTACTTGGGCTGTAAATAGCTGCTTTGATTGGAGTTCAGGTTAATATACTTTTCCTAATTATGGCTCACAGAGGAAAGACTACAGACTCTCCAGAATAACATATGGAGGGGTGGCAAGGTGGTGCAGTGAGTAGAACAACCACCCTGGAGTCAGAAGGACCTGAGTCCAAACCCGACCTCAGACACTTGACACACCTACTATCTGTGTGACCTTGGGTAAGTCACTTAACTCCAATTGCCTTGCCTCCCCCCCAAAAAAAGGGGGGGAGGGAGCACAATCTATAAATCAGATAGAACTGCAAAGGGGGAGTCTTTAGAATATGGAACAGATAGAATTTCAAGTCCCATGGGAGCTAGGGATTGTTGTTGACCAGTAGACTGAAGGTTTTGTTCTGGTTATATATTTTCTGGCATTTTCACAGCAACAAAAACACCCAGCCCCCAAATTTTGGAGCTTCTCAGACATTTCAGGAAGTTTCATCTTTCCTGAGAAAGCTGAATCAGCTATCATTATGGGAATCATCTCCATGGTGAGCAAGGAGACAAAGGAGTTCAGGTATTCATCAGAACCAGAACCAGCACCAAGACTATCATGTATCTTTGTCCTGTAAGATATATCCTTAAAAGCTAGATAAACCTTTTATACTCTCTGTGTCAAATCAGTCATTTATAATCCTGATAACTTTGACTTTAAATGGCTCCTTCAGTCTCCTATAATAATTGGCTTAGCAGACAAGATAGTGATAATTACTTTCGTGTTCCAACGAGGAAAAAGAAAGGTCATTAGACATCCTCAGTCCCACCAACACATACCTTCAGGGATAGTCAGACACTGGACTTTGGAATCCTGTGACACCCAAGCTGTGGGCAGCTTTATAGAAGTTCTAGCCATGGAATAAGTTGGGAGAGTATTCTCACCAAATCTGAGGGAGGAATATGGAGGAAAAGCACAACCATGCTACAGTCCTAGAGGCAGGATTTGCAAGAGAAAGAAAAACCTCTACATCTTTACCATCAAGGAAACAAACTTCTTTACCTGTCTCATAGGAAGATGCATTTTTCCCCCTTCTGTCAAAATCTCCCCCTTTCATCCTCAGCTAAACTTAGTAGGAAAAATTCAAAAGATTCTCACTTATATTTCTTGGAAGTCCTTGAGTCATTTCTGATGGATGGTCAGGTGTGTCCCCATTTTGTCCACCTATTTATGATAAAGAGATCAGAAGGAAAGGTTTTTAAATGTTAATGAAAATCTGGGGCAGCTAGGCAGTGTCAGGAGTCAGGAGTCAGGAGGACCCGGGATCGGTTCCAGCCTCAGATACTTAACACCCACACAAAAAAACCGGCCGTGTAACCTTGGGCAAGTTACTTAACCTCAATTGCTTTAAAAAAAATGTTAATGAAAATCTCCCTACTTTGTAAGGATGGTTAAGGGAAGTAAGGGGTAAGAGAATGAATGGAGTGGAAACACATCTTTTTGTATATCATGGATGGACATGCTGTACTAATGTCAGGATCTCAAGCAGTGGCCACATAAACCATCTGGTCCTACTGACCTGCCTCCTTAGAGCCTGGAGATATTCAGTTTGAGGTCTCTGAATATTCATTTTGAAATGACAATAGACAGTGATGTGGGACTGTAGATCAGGACAGAGTTTGGGATATGAAGTGTGAAAGTTATCTGCAGAGAGATGCTATTTAAACTCATGGGAGCTGACACATCCACTGAGAGTAGAGAGAAGACTCAGGACAGAGTTTTGGGATACACCCAAATCTAAGATTGCATGTGATCTGGATGATAGTTCAGTAAAGAAGTGATAGGCTTGTAGGATGAAAGCCAGGAGAGAATAGTGTCATGAAAACCCCTTGAGGAGAGCGGAGGTCAACAGTGTTGTATGTGGAGAGTTGGTAGGCAAGAGAGACCCGTGTGAATAGTAGGGGTGACATAATTAGAGCTATCTATGCATTAGGAAGATGAATCTGGCTTCTGTGTGAAGGATGGTGTGGAGATGAGATACCCCAGAAATGGGAAAAACTAGATAGGAGTCCACTGCAATGATCAGTGAGAGCATCTGTATGCCAAAAGTGTCATGGAGCGCTCATTCATCATGTTTTGGGAAAATATAAATCTTTCCAGTGAAATGCAGGTCTTCATTGTGATTCTGAAAGAAAGATCTTGTAAGGTGCTAGTCAGTAGCACAAAGGCCCTGTAATAGCTTTGGCATCTTTCAAATGCAACATAATTGCTCACAATCTGTTTAATTAGCATAGCAGCTACTGCTGTAAGAATGGCTGCTCCCTACTGGAAAAGCAATTGCAAAATATTATCTCCTACTTGATAATTATTACATTTTTATTTTCTTCATGCGACTAATAATTAAATTCTAATCCAGAATTCCAGTTGATATTATTACCAATAGGTGTTAACGAGCTACTTCTTTTTTTTCTTCATTCCTGCTTATTTTCAGCAGAGCAACTCTAAGATACTTTCACCATAGCTTGTAAATGCTTCCACACCATCAGGACTTGGAAGATAGCATAAAAGTATAGTGGAAAGAGAACTACTGACTTTGGAGTGAGAAGATCTGGATTCAGATTCATCCCCTGATCCTTACTGACTATGTGAGCTTAGGAAAGTCACTTAACTGCCATGGGTCTTGGTCTTCTCATCTGTAAAATGAGGGTGTTGGATAAAGTCACCTCTAAGGTCCTTCTAGCTCTAAAATCTAAGACTCTGATTCTATGAATGAATTAGTTCACTTAGAAGAATCAGGGGTAGAGAAAGATAGGGAACAAAAGGAGGAAAACCATAAGGGTAAAAAATCATGGGACTGAAAACAGAGTTGGATTGATCAGTTGGCACAATGTGGTACAATGTGGGTAGGATGCTGGACTTGGAATTAAAATGTAGGTCAATCCATTCAATCAACCAATCTTCCCACCCCCCCTTAAAATAATTGTCATTGTCAGGTGAGAACATCTCCCTGTATGGACTTAAATATCTCTATTAATCCTCAACCAATCAAAGGTATTAGACTAGGCTGGGATAGACCTAGTCTACATGACCATTGCTTGTCAAACCTAGCTGGTTTCTAGTCTCCTCTTTTAGGCTCAATGCAATGTCGGCCTACTGTAACTCAGAGCACCAAATGGGCCACATTTCTTGCCCTCCTCCAAGACTTTCATCTGGCCATCATTTTTCTTTCTTTTGTGACTGGGTAAATTCACTGTCTTCTATTTCATGTTGGAAAAGGGAGGGATTTGGGCAGAGTCCCTGCTGTGTGGTATCCTTAAGGAAACAGACTGCATTATAAGCTGGTGAACTCCCTTGTGCTCACTTCAGTGGGCCTGTGGAGTTGATTGGAAGTAGGTGTGTGTGTGTGTGTGTGTGTGTGTGTGTGTGTGTGTGTGTGTAAGGGCACTGAGTAAGAACCATAGTTCTCCAGAGTTAATTCATGGAGTTTTTACCTCATTCAGAGGAGTTCTACCTTCTTATCTTATGGATTTAGCTGTGATGGCTCTATTATTTGACATGCAATTCCTTTCTTTTGATGTTCTGGTTCTGGAGAGTTTGTAGAAAGAAGCTATTCAGATCTCTTGCTGGCTAAATGTTTTTTCCTTTAATCTTGAAGGACTCTTCTAAATGTGAAATTTCTCTGATTCTAGTTCAGAGAAGGATAGATCAGTGTAGCCTGAAGTATTTAGAGGAGGCTTTATATTTGTATGCATTATCTCTTCCCAGTACTCAGTAGACTATAAGTTATTTGAGGGAAAGCATTGTTTATTAATTTTATCTTTGCATACTCAGCATCAAGAATAATGCCTTGAACATTTTTGGAAGGTCTGGACCTGTAACTTTACCTGTGACATAGGAAGCTTCCAGTAAGGCAATATCCTCTACTGATACAGATAGCAACTCATCTGTAACTTGCAGACTTAGAGAGCTGCCTGTTACTAAAAGCTTAAATGAATTGACTATACAGCCAATCTATTTCAGAAATGGAAATTGAACCATTTCCTTCCTGACTCTTAGCCTGGTTCTCATACTTCAACAGTAGGCATTTATGCTAATAAGTATTTGTTGAATCAAATTGAATTTCTGAAATAGTGAGACTTGAAGGATCAAAATCCATGTTGAACTAAGACAGGCACAGAGGAAGAAAGAGGGCTTGCAGAGAGAATAACCTAAGTAAAGACAGAGAGGTGGGAGGGAGCATACTATGTGGAGGCATGGTGAGTATGCCATTGAACACTGGAGGGGTTTGGATCCAAAGTATCTATTTATCAAGGATGGCTCATCTGGAAAGAATTTGCAAAATTAGTTCCATTTTAGTGACAATATGGTCAGAGATAGATGAGAAAAATAAGATAGTTTAGATAGACTCATAAATGGATAGGTAAGATAGATAATTTATAGAGTTAAAAATTAATTTTAAAACTCTGAAAGTTAGTGGTACTTTGCATAACAATACATTACATTTGTAGATCTTGTCATATTTTCCAAAGCCCTTTTATATTTCTAGAGCTCTATGGGACCCCTGAGCCCATCTGGTTAACCCCCTTCCCAAGCCACACCCTTCCTCTCATTATACAGATGAGAAATTGGAGCCCAGGAAAATTAAGTGACTTTCTCAAAGTCAATCACACAGTCAATGACAAACAAAGGCAGGATTTGAGCTTTCTGATTTTCAAGAGAATACTCTTTCCATTGTACTACACAGCCTTCTTTCACATCATTCCCCTCATTTGATCTTTAGCACAAGCTAGGTAGTGACCAGGATAAGTATTATTGTCCTGGGTTACAGAGAAGGAAACTAAAGTCTCAAAGCTTGTGGCTACACTGGCAGGTCATTTTTCAAAAACAGAAAATCCTGAGTTCTGGATATGTGTGTTTCTGTTCTTTGAGAACCAGACCAACTATGTTTGGGAAGGCTCATCACAAGGATGTTGGTTGGCCACCAGAATAATTTTTTCTTTTTCTTTTTTTCATAGCAAACTGTTACATGAAACCATTTGCTAAGGTATGAAGGAGAACCCATACCAATGAGTTCCAATACTCTTTAAATGTTCAAGAATGTAATCATGAGCTCTTATAATGCATGAGTAGAAGAAGGTCCCAGTATAATTTCTCTATTGTCCTGAGGGTGGGGGCCTTCAAGAAGGTAGACAGGCCACAAATGCGCAAGTCATTTATGCCCATCATGGACTTCCAATATGTATGAAAATACTTCCTACACTCACACTTAGAGAAAAGTACCACCTCTTTCTCCCTGTTCCCCTCCATCCTATCAGCAAAACTAAGACCTCATTCAAAAGGACATCTTTTTAAGCTAGTTAGAAATCTCACTCTATGTTGGATATGAAAAAAGGATATTCACTTACCAGCAATTGGTAACATCAACATACTCATCATGACAAATGCATGCATGGTTTTCGTCCAAGGAATAGAAATGAATCAGCAGTCTGTTGAATGAAGTAAGATATGATGAAGACTATTTGCTCAACTCAATTCAATTCAATAAATATTAATTATGCTAGCTAAATGCAGCCAAGGAGCCTTTTTCAGGGGAAGGCCATGTAGGTCAATGGAGAAGACAGTCAAATGCAGCCTGTGCTCCAATTCTGAATCCCTGCTATTAAAGCACCATGTTACTTTTAGAAAGGCATTTCTCTACTTTGGGGCTCAGAGACATCCTGCTCTAGGAGATAGAATGCAAAACTTAGATTTGGGCTTGGATAACAAGTCTCAGTTTCTTCATTTGTAATATGGGGAGGAAGATATTTGCAACTCACATGGTTGTTGGAAGGATTAGATAACCCCTAAGATCCATTCCACCACATTAGGGTGTTAAAGTTCTTTCAGGTGTAATATATTCTCTCACCCAAGGTCTCTTCTAGCTTCTTGTATTTTTTGTTTTTATAATCAACTGTTGCAGGAACTTGGAAATATTTCACTCTGACACAATGTACCAATAATACCTCTTTAGCCATAAAATGTGGATAAATCTTCAGAGACAAGATTTTCATGTATACAGCAGAGATTCAGACACGATAATGACATGTCCCCTCGACCTTTTGAGGCTGACAAGCAAAGAACTTCCTAAGACATGAAACCTGTCTTATCACCAAGGACAAATTATAGTGAGTTTGATGAAAGCATAGGGTTCCTAATACCGTGAGAATGTCCTCCTCTGCTAGGGAGCTTAAGTAATTTCAAGGGAATCTGCAGACACAAGTGCCATAGGAAATATTCTACTGAGGAGAAAACAGGACACCTTCCATTGTTGGACCTACTTACTGCCAAGAGTATTGGCAACTAGAACTGGAATATTTAATTGCTCAGTTATATAAATTCCACCAAGTAAAACTTTTAAATCATAGAATATTGAAGTTGTAAGAAATTTTAGAATTGTGAAATAGTTCTTAATGATTCTCTTATTCAGTTTACCTATTTTGGATAGAACAGTATTAAGGTCCAGAAAGGTTCATTGATTTGGCCAAGGGCACACAGTCAGTAAGAGTAAGATCTGAGACCTGAGCCCAGACCTTCTACTTCTCAGATCATTGTGTTTTCTGCTATACCTCTTGTTGTTCAGTCATGTCTGACTGTGACTTTGTGGATCATACAATTAATGGGGTTTTCTTGGTAAAGATTACTGGAATAGTTTGCCATTTCCATCCCCAATGGATTAAGGCAAACAGATTCTAAGTGACTCGCCCAGGGTGACAGAGCCAGTAAGTATCTGAGGTCAAATTTGAACTCAGGTCTTCTGATTCCAGGCTCAGTGCTCTATCCATTGAGCCATCTGTTGTTGTTCAGTCATGTTTTCAGCAGTGTCTGACTCTTTGTGATCCCTTCGGAATTTTCTTGGCTATTTCCTTCTCCAGCTCATTTTACAGATGAGGAACTGAGGAAAACAGGGCTAAGTGATTTGCCCAGGGTCACAAAGCTAGTAAGTATCTGAAGCCAGATTTGAACTCGGGGAAATGGTCTTCCTGACTCCAGGCCCAGCACTTTGTCCATTGTACCACCTAGCTGCCTCCTATACCTCTACCTGCCTTATTAGGTCTAAGTTAAGGAGACCAGTGAATCTTCCCTCTATTTCTTACTCCGTTTATAATAATACTTATTATAACATCTATATTTTATGATATTATATATAATGATTTATTAAGATAATTTTTATAATAACAAAGTGTTCAGGTTTATAATGAATAAAATGGTTCATTCCAAAGTCATCAGATATTTCTTATTTGGCAAATCTAATGGCCTTTTCTCATTCTTCATCCTTCTTGACCTCTGCAGCTTTTACTACCATTAATCACTAATTTCTCTTTCCTCCCTTGGTTTTCATGACACATCTCTCTCCTGTTTCTCCTTCAATCTACCTTGTCAGTCTCATTTGATGGATTTTCATCCAGGTCACTAAATCTTGGTATTCCCTACCACTTTCTCCTAGATCCTCCTCTCTTCTCTTCTCCCTGTGGACTACTTCAGTTGGTGATCTCATCAGTGCCCATGGGTTCACACATCATCTCAATGCAGACTATTCTCAGATCTATATTCAGCCAACTTTTTCTCCTAAGCTCTAATCCCACTTCCCCATCTTTTGTATAGCTACAACTAGATGGTGGCCCACAGGCATCTTAAACTCTGAAACAGAACTCATTATATTTCCCTCCAAACCCTTGCTTCTGAATTTCCTATTATGTGAAAAGGCACACAATCTAGACTTTTAGTCATTTAGGTTGAAACTTTGGTGTCATCTTTGACCCCTGGCTTTTACTCACTTCAAATAAACATTGTCACATGTTGCCATTTTACCTTCACAACATCTCTCATGAAAGTTCTCTCCTCTCCATTTACCTCCCCTTTGTATAGGTCCCATTGTTTGGGCTATTACAATAGCCTTCTAACTGTTCTCTCCACCTCTAGTCTCTCCCTGCCCTAATTCAGCCTCCATTTAGTTTCCAAAGTAATTTCCCTAAAACGCACGGGGTCTGGCCATATCAAGCCCTTACTTAAACTCCAGGGCCTCCCTATTACCTCAAGAATCAAATAAAAATCCTCTGTCTGGAACTTAATGGCCTTCTCAGCCTAGCCTCCTCTTATTTTTCCAGTCTTCTTAAATGTTATTCCCTTTCAGTCTAAAATACAGCCACATTGGGGTATTTGCTGTTCCTTAGACAAGACAATCTTTAAACCCCATGCCTTTTTCACTGGCTATCTTCCATGCCTCCAATGCTCTCCCTCCTCATCTCTGCCTCCTGGATTCAAGTCTCAGCTCAAACCCCACCTTCTTAGGCCTTTCCTTCCCCTGCTCCCAGTTTCTCCTGCCTTCCAAGATTACTTTCCATCTCCTCTGTACACATCTTGTATTTATACAGATATTGGCATGCTGTCTCCCCCATCCAAATGTGAGACACATGAAAGAAAAGATAACATTTTTTGCTTTTATTTGTATCTCTAGTTAGCACTTAGCATAGGGCCTGGCATATATTTTTTTAAAGCAATCGGGGTTAAGTAACTTGCTCAAGGTTACACGGCCAATTATTATTTCTGGGTGTGGTGCTGAGTATCTGAGCCTGGATTTGATCCAGGTGCTCTTACTCGCTGAGCCACCTGGCCGCCCCTAAGCAATTGGGGTTAAGTAACTTGCTCAAGGTTACACGGCCAGGTGTTTCTGGGTGGGTGCTAAGTGTCTGAGCTCGGGATTTGATCTCCAGGTCTTCTCAACACTGGAGCCGGTGCTCTTACTCGCTGTGCTACCTGGACTCCCCAGGCCTGGCATATTCTTAATGGCTGTAGACTAAGTGAATACAAAAACAATTAATCTTTTCCCCACTCCCTTATACCCCCTTCCCCCAAATTCTTTTCTTATTTCAGTGTTTAATTGGTTTTAGCAGTCCCGGGGTTTCCACATGTCATATATCACCGTTGTGCTTATTCATTTCTTCTGAATAACCTGTGCCGCTCTTTTCCCCTACTTTCACTGTTTTCAGTGGCAGGTTGTGCTAATGATTTATGTTAGCCCAGAAGGATTCGAGGAACATGGAGATATCTTTCATTTCAATATAACTCTTTAAAAGGCTTGAGGCTCATACCATTGACCCAGCCCATGAAAACGCCACAGCATCCCACCATCACCAAGGCAAAAGAATGTAGTTCTCTTTACTCCTCACTGCTACCCATACCCTCTTTTGAGGTATGTGATGGGGAGGGGGATTAGGGAATCAAAGAAAAGACAAACAAGAAGAGTAGATCTAACCAGATCCAGTTTTTAAAATCATAATGAACAGGTTCCTTTGTAAGGTCTTCAAATACTTAGTGGAGCAATTGTTATATTAAAGTACCAGTCTAATAATTTTGAATGTTTCTGTTTGTAAAATAAGGCACAAACTAGCCTAGGTAACATGAAATAGTGGAAACACTAGGAGTCCAGAGACCTCAATTTGATTCTTAACTCAGATGCTTATCAACTCGGGTTACTAAATAACTTGGGTTACTTACTAACTTACTCACCTTGGGTGAGGCACTTAAACTCTTAAAGCCTGTTTACCCATCCATAAATGAGGATGATAATTTTTACTCTACTTATCTCACAGGGTGGTTGTAAGTGCTATATAAATGTAAGTAACTATCGTTTGGGGGCTTTTCCCACCATTATCTACAGAGTACATTGGGTGGCATAACAAAAAGAATTCTGGACTTGGAGTCCAGCGATGGCTGAGTTCAGATCTTGGCTTTCATACTCTCTGGCTGTGTCACCTTGAACAAGTGACTTAACTTCTTCAATCTTGTTTCATTATCTATAATAAGGAGACCAGCAAACTTAGAATACCCATGTCAGAGGTTTGCTGAGAGAACGGTGCTTTCCAAACTTAAAAGACTGCAGAAATTAGAGTTGTTTCCATCTACCTACAAGGCTTGCAATATGGATGTCTGAATTAGTATGTATATTTCCTGCCCAGATACATACATACAGACACAAATGCAGACAGAGACACACTACAAGAACCTTCCATCCATCTGGACATAGTGGATAGATGTGAAAATGGGAGTTTGTTAGCATCTCTTGGTTCAGGGTACCATAGAATAAGATGCTTACAGTTCCTTGGAGCCACACTCACATTATCAAAGTTTAGTTAAAGCATGGAGCCTGGCACAGAGTGATAAAAGCTTAGCAACTGTTTTCTCCATCTCTGTATTGAGATGTCCCCATTCTCCCTCAATGACACTCCCCTCCCCCGCTCCCCCCCAACACCCAAGAGTAGCACATGGATTAAAAAGGCTTACCTGAATAGTCTTATTCCAGTGTAGTTGGATGGATGATAATGGCTATGAACAAAGTCAGGACTAAGTGATTTATAACCCCTATCCCTAGTACAGGCGATTACCCTCTAGCCAACAGCCCCTGATCATTTGTGAAACTGTTCATAAAATGTCAAAACCTAATTGGAGGGAGGGGACAGAGTAATCCAGACTGGAACACTCAGGGCTCTATATTAAGAAGCTCACCTGCACAGGATATTGGCCAGCAGGACCCCAGTTCAGGTACCCTGCTGCTAATAAGAAAACAATTGATTCTTTGTTCTCTACCTTCCTTCAAGGCTTTGAACCCTAGAGATATGACTCAGGTTTAGCAAAGGAGCTGTTCAGTGATTAAAGCTGGATGAAAGTCATACAACATGGCCGCATTCTTCCTCCAGCTGCCTCATCCACAACTGGCTACATCTGATATCAGTTGTTATTTAGTAGGGATGGCCTTTGGGTACTGGTCTTTGTTGATAGCAGTAAAGGACTGCAGAGCATGGTAACTTAATGTTCAGCCACCATTTTTCTCAAAGACCCCCTAAAGATCCCTTTAAACTTTAAAAGAAACTAGGACTTACCAAACCAGCCATTTATTGAGAATTTCTTCCTTTATAAAGGAACCGATTCAGGGTTTCTTTAAACAGGCGGTTCTCCTAGAGTGTACTCAAGTGTTTGTTCACAAAGATATTAATTTTGCATTCTTCACAAACTGGAAGCAAGGACAGTAAAAGTATTACTGAAGTAATTATGTTAATAAGAAAAATAGGCAAATAAGACAAGATGATTTGATTTATGAAAATTCATTTTATGTATAGAAAATAATAACAGCATTTATATAGGGCTTAAAGGTTTGCAAAGCACGGTACATGTTATCTCATTTGATGCTCATAAGACTCCCATGAGGTAGGTGCAATTATTGTCCCTATTTTACATGGGAGAAAACTTAAGTTGAGTGATTTGTCCAGGGCAACCCAGCTAGTAAATGTCTGAGGCAGGATTTGAACTCAGGTCTTCCTGACTCTAGGCCCAGCATCCTTATCTACTGGGCTACCTAATTTCCATGCCTTCATTTCCAAAAGAGCGGCTCTGGATTTTCACAATATCCTCAGATGTTATTTATCCTCATTACTCCCTTTTTCTTCTCCTTCTCCCCACCTCCGACCTAGCCTTATCACATCAAAATTTACCAGGCCTATGTCCCATTCACTTGCGGTGAATCAGCCTTCCCAGGTGTAGCAGCAACCACACTGGCATACCCAGAATGGTTGCTGGCACAGGTTCTTAGATCTGCTTTACTAGGAAAGACAGCTGTTTAAGGGGTCAACAATCTTTTTTAATAACATTCACTAGTTCAGGGGATAAGTCAGCACTCTGAACTTTAGCGAAAATACAAAGAAAATACAGAGAAAATATAAGCAGAGAAATAAGGACCAACAGACAGGGCTCTGACTGCCTAAATCAATTATATACTTTACATATATCCCTGGAAGGAGAGAACCTTTATATCTGAGCAGTTGGGGAGCTCTGAACATACACCCACTCAGAATCTTGACCAGGGAATCACAAGATCTTTCTCATAAGTAAGCCCCCAAAGCAAAATATCAACTCAGAGTATATATACACTTCTCAGAGCCAGGAAATAGCACAACCCTCAAGACTCAGTGCCTAATTAGAAATTAACAAAAGGTGTGAAAGCCTTCCTACCAGCAAACTTTCCCTAAGCAAGCTTCTCTTAATGGGTTCTACCTGAGGCCTATTAATGGGTGGGGAAGATCTTAAATCCCACTAACATTACACCAGAAGACAACTAGAAACCAGGGAAACTTAACTAAACTCCAAGCATTAATGCATTCACCCCTTCCCCAGACATGGTTGCATATAAACAGGGCTCTCCTAGAGACAAAATCCACTCAACTTAGGGAATAAATTGAGGAGAGACAGTTTTCAGCTCCATGAAAAGAAAACACTTCCTAATAATGAGGGCTGTGCAAAAGGCCATGAGATTCCTCAGAGCATCATGGGTTTCTATAGTGGTGATCTTTAACCATTCTAGATAACCATAGATTAGGGGCATTGCTAAGAGTCTTTTTGTTGATGAGTTATATGAGTTAGTTCAGAGGAGCTTTGGGTTTTCCTTCCAATATTGATTCTGTGACTCTTAAAAGATAAAAGGTTGAAGGCCTTTAGCTGGCTGACAGGAGCATGGATTTGGGGTTAAGCAGTCTTTCAGCATCTCTTAAATCACAGTATATTGGCAGCCATGTATTCTGCCTCTGTATATGTCAGTTCTTGGTTTTAAAACTTTAGAAGAGGCTTATATTCTTGCTTTGATTAAATGTTAGTTCTAGATAAAACTTATTACTTAGGAAAATATATAAAAATTGAGTTGTTAGGCTGTTAGCACAATAGCTAGCCCTGCAAAATGTCACTCTTGGTGTCAACTTGAAAGCAAAACTTGCATGAATAAATATATTTAGTTGCAAAGAGTTTCTATGGAATCTGTTTGCATTTGGAACACGAGGATGCTTTTGGAAGAGGGAGTCGTTACGATGATGCTCTTATAAGTGGGAATTTTTTACAAGGATGCTCTTGGAAAAAGAACTTTTACAAGGATGCTTGAGATTCTTGGAGGAGATTAAAGTGAGGGAAGAGAATGGCATGGGTTTTCACATCCCAGAAGAGGACTCTCAGATTTTGGAAGATTTTGTGGCCTTTTAGAGTCCTCCTCCCCTCCTGCTGAGGCCAGGAGAATAACACTGAGGAAGAAGGACTTCAGTTCCAAGAGGTTTCTTCTCTCCTGCTGAGCCTGGCTTGAGACTTGGTTGCACCACCCTCCTTCTGTCCTGGAAGACCACAGCCATCCCTGTTGGGAGGGGTGGTGGCAGAAGCTCCAATCCCTCACTGTTTCTGAGGTGATCAAGATAGGTGACCAGATAGCAAGGCATGCCACCTTTAGTGGTGGAGCAAAGGAGCAACCCTCCATGTTCCCCTGAAGCTGAGGCCTGGGACAGGGCTAGACTCATAATCTTCAGTACCTAGAGACTGAGGGAGGGTTTGGTGTTTTCACTTGGGACATGGGCACTGAAAGGGTTTGATGTTAATGGGTTTTCCTGAATTTACTTTATTGTATTAGTTGGTTGTTACCTAGTTCTTTCAAATTCCAGATTACATCTATATCTATCCATATCTATGTCCATATCCCTATTTATATCTAATCTGTTTATCTATCTCCATATCTATCTGTGTATCTATATTCATATACATATTTCTGTCTATATCCATGTCTAATCTGAGTGTTTTTCTTTCCATAACTATATCTAATCTGTATCTGTACCTATATCTATCTGTATCTACATTCATGTCCATATTTATATTTGTATATTTATGTCCATATTTAATCTGTATCTGTATCTGTATTCATATCCATTTCTGTATCTATATATATTCATGTCCATATCTATATCTAGTCTGTATCTATATCTGTATATACTTATATCCACACATAAACATATACACATACATAAATATATGTATGCTACATTTGTACTGCATGGATTTAAACTCTCAACCCCACAGAGAAGTTGAGATTTGAATTTAAAGACAAGAAGATAGATTCTGAATGAGAAGTTTCCCTAGTTAATGGGTTATTCTTCAATTAGCTATTTGATCATAATGTCCCCTTTTCTTTCACATTATAGACCCACCTAGCCTTTTTAAAAGCTGCAGTGAAAAGCATCTGTTATGTCCTTTCTTTCTTCTCATTCACATAAATTTTTAGTTGCTAAACTCAGCTCAGAGGGGAGTGTCTGACAATAGCCTTCTGGCAGCAGAGATAATCAGCAATGGTCCCTTCTCCTTCCTAAGAAAACCCCTAGAGGAGAGAGGTTGCTTTCATTTGAAAATCTGAGTTCCCTTCTCAGTAAGAACCAAGGAGGGATATTTATTAAAATATATACTTTTATCATCCTAACTTTTACAAAGCAATATTTGTGCTCCTGTGTATGCATCTTTAGTTAAAGAGGTTTCCTTTTTTCTTTTCTTGTATTTATTGGTGAATATAAGAGTGAAATACCTTTCCCCCCATTTCTACCAAAAGGGGGAAAAACAACAACCAAAATCTCTGTGCTTTTTCAGTTTGCTTTGTTAAAGAGATCTTTCCTTCTTTTCTGGTAAAACCACTTTTCTATTAAATGAGGGTAACTAGGTGACAGACAGACTGGAGTTAAGACTATCCAAGTTCAAACCTGGCCTCAGGCATTTACTGGTGGTGTTGTGGGCAAGACACGGTAAAATGAAAATAACACCTATCTCTCCTACAGTTTTTGTGAGGATCAAAGGAGATAATATTAGTGAAGAGATTAGCACAGCATCTAGCACATAATGGTGCTTAATCCAAAGTGTGGGGAAATAAAATTGATAATTTCTCTTATTTAGAGATATATTTTACTAGTAGTAATTAGAGGTACATAGATTTATTGCTAAGCACTAGACCAATGAATTTCATGTGTGTATGTACATATGCATATATACATTTAAATGTTTTATTATTTTAGTCAGAAAAACCTTGCATTAGAAAAAGGTATATGCATGTGAATACATACAAATATATGTTACTCATTATTTAAGTATTTATTATTTGAATCCTCAAAATTATGAGGTTGCATTTTGTTTGTTTGGATTTATTTCATGGTTTCTGATTAGGGAACTTCCAGTGAGAAAACTTTTGCTGATCAGTAGATCAACACTTATCTTGCAATTTATGGTCATAGAACATTGCCCAAAGGATTGAAAGGTGAAGTTAACTGTACAGTGTTTTACTGGCAGAATTTGAACTCAGATTTTTTTGCCCCAGAGACCAGTATGTTATACTGCCATCCCTGGAAGTTACTGAGGGAAGCCAAAATTGTAATATGGATATATTCATGAATTGACCACATAGACAATTAGTTGCCACCATTCTTACTTAACACTAACGTATTTCCAAGGCCATCCTGTATGGTCTATCTCCTCCTGATTGTCAGTAGGCACTTCTGAAGAGAATGATATGAATATAAGAGGATATTGGGGAAACTGATGAAACCTTCATTTTTTTTGTAATAATGATTTTCTCTTTGATCATGAAACAGAAGTCAGTCAAGTAAAGACTGTTTTATTATGCTATCATAGAAGAACTGATTTAAAAGGGACTTTAAATATTATTGAGCCAAGTTCTCTCTCTCAAACAAGTGAGGAAACTGAAACCTCAACAGGTAATTCAACCAGAACACAGCTGTTCATACTGGCAGTTATCTTGCAGAGGTGGAGTTCAAACCTAAGTCTTTTAGCTCCAAAATCTTCTCTAATTAATCTATCTCTCTTCAATTTATATCTAATTAGATATTTTATTAGTGCATGTAATTTTATTTGAAAAATGATTCCCCCCACAAATCAACATTTAATCTTTGCTCATTCTAAGAATCAGTGCAGAGTTGCAATTATCACCAGTATTGTGTTAAATATAAAATAAAATAAACTTATTTTCATAATTTTTAGTTTAATTTTTTAGAATCACAGTTCTAGAGTTGGAAGGGACCTTAAAAGATCATTTAGTCTCCTCCTAAATTTAGTCATTTAGTCCTCATTTTAAGATGAGGAAACAGAGGCTGAAGGAGGTTAATTAATACCCAAGGTCATGTAAGTTACAAATGTTAGAAGTTGGATTTGAAATGATCTGACTCCAGGGGCAGCTAGGTGGCTCCGGTCTCAGACACTTAACACACACACACACACACACACACACACACACACACACACACACACACACCTAGTTACTTACTTAACCCCAATTGCCCTCCAAAAAGAAAAGAAAAATGATCTGACTCCAGAGCCAGCTTCCTAATGATATATATAAATATAATATAGTATCCCAGTCAAACTTTTCCCACTATTCACAATGAAATGTACTGATCTTCATTGTCAGTAGACTTGCTTTAAGTGGCCTTTTCCAGTAACCAATCATGTTCAGATAAGGAAGACCTCCTGCACATATGTATACTTATATTTCTTTATGCAATGGTTTTTGCTAAATTAATTGGTAGTTAATAAATCATTAGTTTTGAATTTTTAAGACTGATTTAGTCTCAGATGAGCTCAAAGATAAAGTGCTGATCTGAAAAAAATCCTCCTTTACCATCCTGGGTCTACAAGGAAATAAAAATGTTTTATGGGTCTAAGAACTTCTATAAAGTCAAATTTTGACTTGGGCCTATGACCTTGGGAATGACTTATGGTCTAAAGACTAGACTTTGGATGTAGGGAAAACTCATGGAAAGCTCGTAGCCTAAATGAAGAAGGGATAATTATGTTGGGGAAGCTAGGTAATGCAGTGGATAGAGCACCAGAGACACCCAAGTTCAAATCTGGCCTCAGACACTTATTTATGAACTGTGTGACCCTGGACAAGTAATTTTTGTCTTAATTACCTTAACTGTAAAATGGGGATAATAACAGCACCTACTTCCCACAGTTGTGAGAAACAAATGAGGTAATTGTAAAGTGCTCATAGAGTGCTTAGCACAGTGCCTGGAATATAGTTAATTGCTACATAAATGTTAATTACTATTATTATTATCACTATTGTTATTATTTCTACATATAGAAAAAGAACCAACCCCCACCACTAGGCTGTTGCAAACTTTCAGTTTCATATCTTCTATTAGCACTTATACCAATAGGGAATAGTAGTAGGCCTAAAGCCAGACACCCTCTCAGACCTAGACATGCATGCCCTCAACTGAAAGCACTTTGAGACCCCTGTTCCTGTCTATATGAGACTAAGGGGGAACCCCCAAATTTCATTCCATTAAATTTTGCTTCAAATGTGTCCATTTTGTGTATGGTTTGTTTTGTTATTTCTTTGCTGTCCCCTCTGATTTACCAAAAGACATATCCATTTAGAGAGCATTTGCTGATAATAGTGGGGAAGAGTCCCTGAATGCCAATTCAACTCCTTTTCTATTTTAAGTAAATTAGTACTTTTCAGCACTACCATGTGATGGCATACATTGATAATGAAATGGCGAGTCTTTTGAGCAATAAATTTATCTCCCATAGTCACTTATCTTTGACTACCAACTACCAACGTGTAACACAAAGTCAGAAGCACCTTCTTTCTCATACACAATAGTACCTGATGAACTGGACAGAGATTCCTGAGTATTCTCCAAAAAAACCCAAAATTGTCCATATCACTTCCACAAGTGTTCTAACATCACAAGTTTGTGACACTCCATTTTCATAGAATCATACAAGATCAAAAGCTATTCATCTGAGTATTTAAATTAACCTCCTATGTTTCTCCACCTTAGTTCTCTGCCAGTGTGGTATTACTTCAATGCCATATCCTAATGGACTCAAAAGGTTCTTTGGGTAGAACAGGGTGACCCCTGAAACTGACCATAGCTTCCCTTAATGAACTTCTCAAAATGTTGTTGAGAGGCTTGTTATCATGAGCACTTATTGTCCAGGCAGAATCACAGAATTTCAGAGTTGAAAGGAAACCTAGTGACCATTTAATAAAAATTACATAATTGAAAAAGGATGACCATTGCAACTTAACTGTCAACCTTTGCTTGAAGATTTCCAATAAGACCTTCCACTACTCATAATGGCAGCCATTCTATTTTTGGAGAGCTCTAATTGCTTGAGCATTTTTCTTTAATGCAAACTTAAATTTGGGCTCAACTTACAAATTGCTCCCAGGTCTGCTCTCGAGGGTCAGACAGTCTCTTCCATATATTGGGCCTTTCAAAAATACTTAAAGATAGTTATTCTGTTATTCCTTGGTCTTATCTTTCCGGGATAAACAACCCTAGTTTGTTCAAACAATCTTTAGGCAGCATGTGCTCCAAGTTATTTTTTTATCCAGATTGCCCTTATTTGGATACTGTACTGCCCATCACTGCCCTTCTGAAAATGTGGGGTTCAGAAATGAACACTAGACTATACTTGGACTTTGACCAGGGGACTGTCACCTCCTTATTCCAGAAGTTTTACCTCTCTTGAGATTACAAATTCACTACCCTCAGAGCTTTTCCCAGTCAAACTGCTAATTATATAGTACCTCAGATGTTTATTTCTCAAACCCAAGAGTAAGACTTACCATACTGAAATTAATATTATTAGACTTAGCACAATATGTAAAACCCATCAAGATCTTTTTCATTTTTTTCTTTTCTAAAAAAAAAATCAGGGCATTATTTGTTCTTTTCCAGGAGTTCAGTACCTCTCCTATGCTAAACAGTCCTACAAACATCACCAACCATGGTTCAGGAATCTCACTTGGCAATTCTATCAGTACCCAGAGATGTAATTTTCTTGGGCTCCATGATTTGAATTCATCAAGATCATCTTTGATATCCTTGCTGAAGTATCAATTTGCTAATTAATCTTTTTCTGTCCTTTCTTCTTCAAAGGTTATTCTCAAGCACAGAAAAAAAGAAACAGGGTAATAATTGGGCAGCTCTCTTTTTTCTGTTTTCAGTTAATATTGTCTCATTTACCCTGGGTAGTGGGCAGCAACACCTAGTTTCATCTTCATCTAAGTCTTTATCTTCTGAGCCATCACCTAGTCCTGACAGTGTCTGCAGCTGATGAGGGTGCTTTTCTCTTCAGGGCTCTCTTGGGCCACTCTCCATCCATGCTTTGATTCTGTTCATAAGGAAGTCTGGCTATGTCTTCAATAGGCAATATGTGGTTATAAGGTCTTTGTGGGGGCAGGTGCCTATGATACAGGGCAAATTTATAGGCTTCAAGTTGCACAGTCTTCTAACTTCTTGGTATTGGATGGCTTCCAGTTGGTCTGTTATCATGTGTGGTGCTGTCACACCAAAATTTCTTTACACAGTTCCATCATTGGCTGAAGATCTTAACAATGATCTGTTGTTCCCCACAAGTTTGCCCTTCAGGCAGGATCCCTATGCATACTTACTCTTCCCACTCATGCTGTGTCTTTTTATGAGAGTATATGTCCTGGTTTTATGGGGTGCTTCTGTTTGTTTCTATCAGAATTTTTCTGAGCAGAAGTCACACTTAGAGAGTCAGCTTTTTCTTTTCTAAGACCATTTGAAACACTTTATCAGTCATACAGCTGAAATTACAGTTCCCCTAAATCCACACATTTGTCAACATTTGGCAAAACTGTATCTTAGTCCTTACAGGTCAAGAGCAAGAAAGACAAAAGTGAATCTTGCACCAAGTAAATTATAGCTGGTTTGAGTTCTGATTTCCATACCCCACACAGAACCAGTTCTAGGTAGATGAAGAAAGGCCACTCCATTCCATAACTGAAGGGTTGTTTATGATACTGACTCACTGATGTGCCACCAGATATGATAACAAATGTGAATATGCTATCTAAAGATAGAAATGAGCTTGGGTTCCTCACTTAGGTGAAAGTGTTTTCTTAGTTACTGCAGTCAGCTCTTTCTCTTACACAGACACAGACACAGACACACACACCCTGGAGTTGGTATATAAGAGGGCATTATTCTAACACCCACAAATTCACAATTGTGGAAAAATGACACAGCTCCAATGCTAATTCACTAATGACCAGAACACAATAACAATGGTCTGAAACAGTGAGGCTGAGTTTCATTCAAAAATATGAATGGTTCAAAAGGTTTCAGAAATCCATTTGGATTGGAAATTGGTTACCATAAGGAGTTACAACACTTGGCTATCTTTTCCAATAACCACAAAGTGAACAAATGTGCTTGCTCACAGAACAAGTAGTTAGTTAGTGATAAATTTAGGAGGCAGATCTGTGGTCTGGCAATGCATCACCTAAGTTTAACACTAGAAGATAACTATGTTCTAGGGTGATATGATCCAAGCTGACAGGGAGGTTGGGCTCAGGTCCCAAAAACAGTGTGATCAGGTTACCAAATACTAATGGAAAGAAGGTAACTTCTTCAGTGTACAATCTCCTTTCTGCCGGCATTAATTAGATGGAAATTCTCTATACCTTCAGTGCAAGTCCCATTGAAGAATCAGACAGCCTAAGGCAAATGAATCAGGCTGATTATATCTCAGTCCTTTGGTTCACAGCAGCACATATACCCACATTTCTGTGTGTCTACCATGCCAAGCCCATCTAGGATCCCAGCACAGAGAGTAGGCAGAACCAGGGAGGAAAGCATTTGACAAGGTAGGGTTTGAAGGGCTGCTGAAATGAATCTAGAGTCAGTTTCTGGAATGGAATAACCCCCACAAATCCCAGTGATTTTGCCTCTTAAGCATCACGAAGATTTTTTTCACTCAAGAGGATTTTCTCCCCAGGTTTAAAGGCTGGCATCCCAAGACAGGGGCAGCTGGCACAGCGAAGGAATCAACCAACTAACCATTTCTACAAGCTGACTTGGGCTGGGGTCTCTACTGCTCCTGTTCTGCTAGACCCCACGGCAACTTTCAACAGGCCTTCCTTTTTGTCCCTTCTCCACATGACATCGCCCGCTGGGAAGCTGGATCTGGCTTCTTCAAATCCTCTGGTTCCAAGGGCTCATCGGAATCAAGGAGAGCCATGCCATCGTCATTGCTGCCGCTGGCGGAGGGTCCACGGCAGGTTTCTCTGATACAGCAGACGTCTGGGAGAGAGGCAAACTGAAGTTAGGCAGAAGAGCAGAGACCAAGCCGCCACTGTGCCTACCCAGGTGCTCTGGTGCTGAGAGCGTCGGGGCTGGGCACAGCTCAGCCGCGGTCTTCGCCTGCTTTCACGAACCGATCTCCTCTCCACTGGCTCTTTCGGAAGGGCCTGCCCACCTGGTCGAAGGATCCTCGCAATTTCCGCCAAAACCTCGGTGTGCCGCCGCGCTGTGCTTGCTGGGGCCGGACTCTTTGTGCGCGGATCGTCGCAGCGGGTGGAGACTCATCACCAGCCAGTTCCCGCAGTTTATCCACCAGACTTTTCAGAGCCTCCCCTGGAGATGAGCTATCCTGGATCCCGCCACCCGCTTCCCACTGCAGATTCCAGTCTGCCATAGCTGCAATGTCACCAGTCTGAAAACAGAGGCCTCCACCACTCTTCAGCAGCAGGCGCGGGACCGTCCGGACTCTCGCGAGAAGAAGGTGCTAGGCTTCGCGGGGAGGAGACTCAAAGATGGGGGGAGGGGGGAAGAGACGGGGCGGGGAAAGAATGGAGCTGAGAGGAAAGGGGAATGGAACCCGTTTACGCACTCGCGCTTCGACGTCGAAGAAGAGTAGGCATTTTCAGTTGGAATTATAACTCTTCCAAAAGCAAGAAAAATCACAATACCCCTCCCCATAAAACCAGGACGCATTCTCTCGGAAACAGGGCATGAGTGGGCGGAGTCAAGATGCGCTGGGAGCCCACCTCCAGGGCGTCCTTGGGGACACGCGTGCAGCCTGGATACCTGAGTAGGGGCAGCGCCGGCCTCTGCTGTTTCTCATGGGCCGCGTTCTCCTGGGCTTGGTGTCTGCCGGACATGTGGTTCCACGGCTCCCACTGGTCTTGTGGTGCCTCAGCTGGGCCTTGGTGCGATGGCTGCTGGATATTGCTCCTTTGCCACTTGCTTCAGGTCTCATCTTTCCAGGGTGGCTCTGGCCATCTCAGCCCAGTGTGCAAGGCCATACCGGACAGAGCCTAACTTGGTGAAGGTAGGTTTTAGAGTTACGCTCCCATGCCCAACAGAAGTCAAGAAGAGGGTCCCCAGTGTGGATTGACACTTCTCTTTTGGACCCCAATGCCCCAGTGGAGATTAAGGTTCTTGGTTACTGTTAATTTATTTAGGGTTGTATATTCCCCAGATACTGTCTTAACATATAGATGAATCTGAAAATAAGCTAAAGAGGCAGGGTTATTGCTCTCTAGCCTGCTTCTCCCTTATTTCTATCTCTATTATGTATGCACCTATGTCTGGAGGAGAAGGGGAAATACATTTATATAACATCTATCTACTATGTGCCGGGCACTGGACTAAGTGCTTTTTTACAAATAATATTTCATTTGATCCTCACAGCAATCCTTCAAGGTAGATGTTATTACTATCCCCATTTTATAGTTAAGGAAAACTAAGGCAAATAGAAGTTAAGTGACTTGTCTAGGATCACACAGCTAATCAATATCTGAGGCCAGATTTGAACTCAGGGAGTTCCTGACTTCAGGCCAAGCTTTCTATCCATCTGCCACCCATAACCACCCTGTAAGCAAAGCTAAGTTGCTTCACTAACATATTCTAGTCCCCTTTCTCTTCCTCCTCTATTTCTATAATCTGATGACTAAATTGGTTCTACTTGTTTCTCTATTTTTACCCAGCTGTGCTCCATCATGTATCCTCAACCTGCTTCATAGATTGCTTTTTTTTTTTTTTTGCATAAGTATAACTTCTTAATGTCTAATGCCATATCATTACTTTTTCCTATCTTGGTTTATTTTAAATAAGGAATACTCATCCAGAGCCATATTCCAAGCCTCATTCAAAAAAGTCTCAATGATACTCATGAGATATCAAATTTCCCCTTTTGTGTTATAATGTCTACTTCATTTTACTTACTGCCTAAACTATAGACACTCGTGTCATTTGAAGCCTGAGTTTCTGACTGCTCTCTTAGATTTTGTCCATGAGCTTCCTCATGTCTCCATAACATTTTCCCCACATTATAGCTTCTATCGTAACTACTTTAGTATGCATAAGTATATATGTGTGTATATATATGTGTGTGTGTGTAGTTTTCTTCCTTCCCTATCTTCCTTTTTTTAAATTGACCTTTCATTTTTACCACCTTTATTTCTTTTTTTAAAGTTTATTTTATTTTAGTTTACATCATTCATTTCCACAAGATTTTGAGTTACAAATTTTCTCCCCATTTTCCCCCTACCCACCACACCAAAACAGCGATCCCACTGAATATCCCTGCCCCCAATCTTCTCTCTACTATGTCTTCCCCCATTCCCCCTCCAAATTTCCAGTAGGGCATGGTGGATCTCTATGCCCCAGTGCCTATGTATCTTATTTCCCAGTTACATGTAAAATAATAATAATAATATGTTTTTAAACATTTGATTTCAAACCTTTGAGTTCCAGATTCCTTCCCCTACCTCCCCTGTCACCCATCCTTACTGGCAAGACAAGCAATTCAACATAGGCTGTACATGTGTAGCCATGCAAAATATTTCCATAATGGATATATTGTGAAAGACTGACTATATTTCCCTCCATCTCATCCCACCCCTCACTTGTTCTGTTTTCTACTTTGATCCTGTCCCTTTTCAAAAGTGGGTGCTTCCAACTTCCCTCCACTCTAGCCTGCCCTCCCTTACATCATACCCCTTTCATTCCCTTCCCCACCCTGCTCTCCTGTAGGGTGAGATACCCTATTTAGTGTGTATGTGATTCCCTCCTTAAGCCAAATTCATTGATAATAGGGTTGACTCATTCCCTTTTGCCTTCCTGTTCTTGTCCTCCATTGTAACAGTTTTCCCTTGCCTCTTCTATATGAGATAATTTCCCACATTCTATCTCTCCCCATCTCTTCTCATTACATTCGTCTCTCACCTCTTAATTTCACCTTTTAAGTATCATCCCTTCCTATTCAACTGGTCCTGTACCCTCTGTCTATGTATACCTGTACACATATATACACATTCTCACATATGCATTCATACACCCATATACCCTCCTATATGTGTATGTGTGTGTGTGTGTGTGTATATATATATATATATATTTCTATTCCCTTCAACTATTCTCATACTGAGAAAAGTTTCATAGTTACAATTATCATTTTTCTGTGTATGAATATAAGTAGTTCAACTTCTATAAGTTCCTTATGATTTCTTTTCCGTTTACCTTTTCATGCTTCTCTTGCTTCTTGTAATTGAATATCATATTTTCTATTCAACTCTGGTTTTTTCATCAAGAATGCTCAAAAGTCCTCTATTCCATTGAATTACCATATTTTCCCCTGAAACATGATACTCAGTTTTGCTGGGTAGGTGATTCTTGGTTTTAATCCCAGCTCCTTTGACCTCCAGAATGTCATATTCCAAGCCCTTCAATCCCTCAGTGTGGAGGCAGCCAGATCCTGTGTTATCCTGATTGTGTTTCCACAGTATTCAAATTGTTTCTTCCTGGATGCTTGTAATATTTTCTCCTTGATCTGGGAATTCCAGAACCTGGCTATAATATTTCTAGGAGTTTTCTTTTTGGGATCTTTTTCAGGAGGTGATATTTTAAGTCATGTTCTAGAAATCCAAATCCCATTCTCAGACATCATTTTTTTTTAATTGGCAAAGTGCTTATTATTCTTTAAAATTTTTTTTAAAGTTTATTTTTAATTTACAACATTCAGTTCCACAAGTTTTTGAGTTCCAAATTTTCTCCCTTTCCCTTTCCACCCTTCATGACAGCATGCAATCCAATATAGGTTTTATAAATACCTTCACATCAAATATTTGTAAAGAAGAATTATAACCAATGGAATGAACAACAAGAAAGAAGGAACAAAACAAAAAAAAAGAGAGAGAGAGAGCAGGTAGTTTGCTTCAATCTGCATTCAGACTCTATTGTTCTTTCTCTGCATGTGGATAGCCCTTGCCATCATGAGTCTTTTGGAGTTGTCTTATAGCCTCGCATTGCTGAGAGGAGCCCAGTCTATCAAAGTTATCATCACAGATACGATGTGTCTGTAATTGTATACAATGTTCTTCTGGTTCTGCTCCCCTCAGTCAGCATCAGTTTATATAAGTCTCTCCAGGTTGTTGTGAAATCCATCTCCTCCTCATTTCTTACAGCACAATAGTATTCCATTACATTCAGATACCACAACTTGTTTAGCCATTCCCCAGTTGATGGGCATCCCCTTGATTTCCAATTCTTTACCACCACAAAAAGAGCTGCTATAAATATTTTTGTACATACACATCCTCTTCCCACTTTATGATCTCTTTGGGATCCAGCCCCAGAAGTCATATTGCTGGGTCAAAGGATATGCACATTTTTATAGCCCTTTGGGCATAGTTCCAAAGTGCTCTCCAGAATTGTTGGATCAATTCACAAGTCTACTAACAATGCATTAGTGTTACAATTTTCCCACATATTCTCCAGCATTTATCATTTTCCTGTTTTGTCATCTTAGCCAATCTGACCAGTGAAATGTGGTACCTAAGAATTGTTTTGATTTGCATTTCTCTAATCAATAGTGATTTAGAGCATTTTTTTTCATATGATTATAGATATCTTTAATTTCTTCCTTTGACAACTGCCTGTTCATATCCTTTGACCATTTATCAATTGGGGAATGACTTAGAAGTATTCTTATGAATTTGACTCAGTTCTCTATATATGTTTTATCAGAGACACTGGTTGTAAAAATTCTTTCCTAATTTTCTGCTTCCTTCCTAATCTTGGTTACATTGGCTTTGTTTGTACAAAACTTTTCAATTTAATGTAATCAAAATTATTCATTTTGCATTTTGCAATGCTCCTTGTCTTGTTTGGTCATAAATTCTTCCCTTCTCCATAAATCTGACAGGTAAATTATTCCTTGCTTTCCCAGATTGCTTACAATATCAGCCTTTATACCCAAATTGTGAACCCATTTAGACTTTATTTTGGTAGATGGTGTAAGATATTGGTCTGTTCCCAATTTCTGTCATCCTATTTTCCAGTTTTCCCAGCAGTTTTTGTCAAAAAGCAGTTTTTTTTATCCCAAAAGCCGGAATTTTTGGGTTTATCAAACAGTGGAATACTATAGTCATTGACCACTGTGTCTTGAGTACCTATTCTGTTTCATTGATCTGCCATTCAGTTCCTCAACCAGTACCAAGTAGTTTTGATAACTGCTACTCTATAATAAATTTAAAATATGGTATGGCTAGGCATTTCTTTTCATTAATTCTCTTGATATTCTGGACCTTTTGTTCTTCCTTATGAATTCTGTTAGTATTTTTTTTCTACCTCTATAAAATAATATTTTGGTAGTTTGATTGGTATGGCTCTAAATATGTAAATTAATTTAGGTAAAATTGTCATTTTTATTATATTAGTTCGGCCTAACAATGAGCAACTTATGTTCTTCCAGTTATTTATATCTGACTTTATTTGTGTAAAAAATGTTTTGCAATTGTTTTCATATATAGTTCCTGGGTTTGTTTTGGCAAGTAGACTCCCAAATATTTTATAATGTCTGCAATAACTTTAAATGGAATTTCTCTTTCTGTTTCTTGCTGTTGGACTTTGTTAGAAATATGTAGGAATGCCAAGGATTTATGTGAGTTTATTTTATATCCTGCAACTTTACTAAAGTCATTTATTATTTCAAATAGTTTTTTTTATTTGATTCTCTAGGATTCTCTAAGTATATCATTATATAATCTGGAAAAAGTGATAGATTAGTCTCTTCTTTACCTATTCTAATCCCTTCGATTTCTTTTTCTTCTCTTATTGCTACAGCTAACATTTCTAATTTCTAACCAAATTAAATAATAGGGGTGATAGTGGACATCCTTGTTTCACCCCTGATCTTATTGGAAATACGTCTAACTTATTCCCATTACATATAATACCTGCTGATGCTTTTAGCTAGATGCTACTTATTATTTTAAGGAAGGCTCCATTTATTCTTATAATTTCTAGTGTTTTTAATAGGAATGGGTATTGTATTTTGTCAAAAGCTTTTTCTGCATCTATAGAGATAATCATATGGTTTCTTCTAGTTTTTTTTTTTTTTTTTGCTTTTTGGAGGGCAGCTGGGGTTAAGTGACTTGCCCAAGGTAACACAGTTAGTTTTTCTGTTAAGTGTCCGAGGCCAGATTTGAACTTAGGTCCTCCTGACTCCAGGGTCAGTGCTGTATTCACTGCCCCACCTAGCTGTCCCAAGTTTTATTATTGATATGATTGATTATAATGATAGTTTTACTAATATTAAACCGGCCTGGCATTCATGGAATAAATCTTACCTGATCAATTTGTATTATTCTCATGATAAGTTGCTGTAATCTTTTTGCTAATATTTTATTTAAAATTTTTTCATCTATATTCAATAGAGAAATTGTTCTACAATTGATCTGTTTTGGCTCTTCCCAATTTAGGTACCATTACCATATTTGTATCATAAAAAGAATTTGGTAGGACTCCACCAATTTTCCCAAATAGTCTATAAAGTATTGGAATTAATTGTTCTTCAAATGTTTGGTAGAATTCACTTGTAAATCCATCTGGCCCTGGAGATTTTTTCCTAGGGAGTTCATTGATGACTTGTTCAATTTCTTTTTCTGAGATGGGGTTAACTTAAGTAGTTTACTTCCTCTTCAATTATTCTGGGCAATTTATATTTTTGTAAATATTCATGCATTTCACTAATATTGTCAAATTTATGGGCATATAATTGGACAAAATAATTCCAAATTATTGTTTTAATTTCCTCTTCATGGGAGGTAAGTTAACCCTTTTTATTTTTGATACTGGTAATTTGATTTTCTTCTTTCTTTTGACCAAATTGACTAAAGGTTTATCAATTTTATTGTTTTTTTTTCATAAAACCATCTCTTAATTTTATTAGTTCAATAGTTTTCTTAATCTCAATTTTATTAATCTATCCTTTGATTTTCAGTATTTCTAATTTGGTACTTAATTGGGGATTTTCAATTTCTTCTTTTTCTAGCTTTTTCAGTTGCATGCCCAATTCATTGATCTCTTTTTTCTCTGTTTTATTCATGTAAACATTCAGAGTTATAAAACTTCCCCTAAGAACTGTTTTCACTGCATACCATAAGTTTTGGTATGTTTTCTCATTATTGTTATTCTCTTTAATGAAGTCATTGATTGTTTCTATTGAAGTGCCCACCAGAAATTACACACTAGAGCCCCCTTAAACCTGTTAGAGGGGACCCCTACTGGGTTCCTTGAAAACCACCTAATAGGCTCCAATAGTAAAGAAATGTTTCACCTGTGTTGCTAAAACATGCCACAGATTCCCACGGATTCAGGTCTGTTTATGTTTGTATTCAAAGCTTTGTTAAGGGACTATGCCTTTGCTTCGCTTCAGTAGAAATAATATTAATAATTTGTCTTAATAGAATAGTACTGAGAAAGTCTTGCTTGAACAGAAATAATACTGGGAATGATTTGTCTTGATTTGTCTTAATAGAATAATACTGAGAAAGTTTTA
The DNA here is from genome assembly GCF_028583685.1 of Petaurus breviceps papuanus. Lineage (NCBI taxonomy): Eukaryota > Metazoa > Chordata > Mammalia > Diprotodontia > Petauridae > Petaurus > Petaurus breviceps. Next base: position 18,885,731 of record NW_027187460.1, on the reverse strand, counting down.
CTTGAATGCTGATACTCTGTTACTATCAATCACATTGTCTATAAAATTATGTCTAACAGAAAGCTCGGGACTGTCTTTCGGTCTGAGAGGCAGTCCCAGCTGGTTAATAAACACTCCTATCAAATTATAATTGGCCTAGCTGTCCTGTTTGATCTCGCTGTACATTACACTATGATTTATTGTTTGACCCACTCATTCTTTAGGATTAGATTATTTAGTTTCTAACTAGTTTTTAGTCTATCTTTTCATGGCCCTTTATTGCATATAATTTTTATTGCATCCTGAGCTGAAAAGGATGCATTTAATATTTCTGCATTTCTTTACTGGATTGTGAGGTTTTTATGCCCTTGTATGTGGTCAATTTTTGTGTATGTGCCATGTATTGCTGAGAAGAAAGTATATTCCTTTTTATCCCCTTTCAATTTTCTCCAGAGTTCTATTATATCTACCTTCTCTAAAATTCTATTCACCTCCTTAACTTCTTTCTTGTTTATTTTGAGGTTAGATTTATCAAGTTCAAAGAGGGAGAGGTTGAGGTCCCGCCTAGTATAGTCTTACAGAGTCGTTAGCTTCAACTTGTCCAATTCTAATTTTTAACAAATTGTTTTCCTCAGTTAGTTTTTGTTATCTTCTTTTCCATTTGGCCAATTTTTACTTTTAAGAAGTTATTTTCTCCAGTTAGGTTTTGTACCTCCTTTTCCACTTGACTGATTGTACTTTTTGGGTAGTTGTTTTCTTTAGTGATTTTTTTCTATTTTGCCAATTGTATTTTTAAAATAATTGGTCAGTTTATCTTCTACCTTTGTCTTTTAAAATCCTTCTTGAGCTCTTTCAAGAATGCTTTTTGTATTTGAGACCAGTTCATATTCCCTTTTGAGGTTTCAGATGTAGGTATAGGGTCAATGTCCTCTTCTGAATTTGGTTCTTCCCACTTATTATAAATAGGTTTCTATAGTTTTTGTTTTTCCAGTTTGTTTTTTTTGCCCTTTATGTCTGCCTATTTCCTGTCTTTTAAAGTGCATCTCTGCTTCTGGGGCACAGAGGACTCTGACCCATACTTCTTGTGCTGGGGGCTAGGGGCCTGGTTACTGGCTTTGTGTGCTGTGGCCTCTGGTTCTGTCCCTTAAAGGCTATATAATGCTTCAGCTCACCTGGTGCTGAGCTAGAGCTGACTGGTGAGTGTTGAGACTGATGCCGAGGCCAGGACTTTGTGTTGCCCCTGGTTTACACTGAAGCTCATAGCACGGGATGTGAGGGAGGGGTGGTTTGGCTGCTTCAGGTTTCTGCCTCTACACCCCTAGGCTAGAACTCAGGCAGGCTCAGTAGCTGTTGGCTGCTGGTGTCTGTCAATTCTCTTGGTTGTGTGAAGGCACACCTAGGGTTCTATTGTTGGTGCTTGCTGGCTCCACCCCCCTGGGGTTCAGGATGTCCCACTGAGATGCCTCTCGTCCTGAATTGGTCCCCTACAGCCCCAACACAGCCACAGCCACACCTTTCCTGTATATTTCCCAAACCTCCCACTAGTTCCACTATTTCAGGATTTTACCCTGGGGCAATATTCTCTGGGTTTTTCAAGATCAACAAGGGGAAGATGAGAGCACCTAAGGTTTACTACACCATCCTCACTCCTGGAAATTCAGGTAGGTGATTTTAGAACATCTAGACTGTGGGCTGATAGCCCCAGGAGTAGATGTTGCCTCTGCTGCAGGCCTTGTGCTTGTCTCTTAACCAGCTCTGACAGACCCCTTTCCTGTGGTGAGGTTTGGGAAGAGCCACTGCAGTGGGTAAATCAGTTTTCCCAGGCTTGCTTCGCTTCTGCTATGGGTGAGTCTGTACTGGTGCAGCTTGCACACTCCACAAGCTGTGCTCTGTGCTCCCCCTACCCAGTGCAACAAATCCTACCTGTTGATTTTCTGTGTTTTGCTGGGCTGGAAATCTGCCACACTGTGTCTTCTAATGGCTTCTGTCACTTTAAAATTTGTTCAGATTCACTTTTTGGAAGTAACTGAAGGAATTTATGGGAAAGATCAGGTGAGTCTGTGCTTTTACTCCACCATCTTGGCTCTGCTCTCCTCAGACATCATCTTAACCACTGATTTGCCTCTAAAGCTTTTTCTTATGTATCTCTTATCTTCAATGGGTAGCCCAGAAGAAAACAACAACTATGTCCCTAGGGACTTTAGTTTCTTGCCTAGGACTTCATAATCATTGGTAGTATTTTTCTGGATTCCTTTTGGAAGGATCATTTGTGCCCCTATGAATCACCAAAAGTAGGTAGATGTCATTCGTTTTGAAAATTTTAGCAGGGCATGGTGGCTCATGCTTGTAATTCCTGCTACTGGGGGAGATTGAGGCTGGTAGATCATTTGCATTCAGGTTTTCTCAACTGTAATAAGGCTAAAGTCAATTGGGTATCCATACTATTTTGGCACCAACATGGGAGCCCCCAGGAGTTGGCACCATCAAGCTGTGTAAGAATGGGCAAACTGGCCCATGGTGGAAATGGAAAAAAAATCAAAGCTTCCATGCTCATTAATAGTTAATACTGGTCCTGTTAGTGGCTGCTGCCCTTCTAGCCTGGGCTAGATTGGGACCCAGTCTCCAAAAAAAAAAAGTCTAGGGATTTTCTCAGTTATGTCTTGGATGTATGTCCTAGGAGACAAGAGACCTTTCGATGTTGTCATCAGATTGACAAAGAACTGTTCCAGTTCCCTCATGGTGGAGAGTCATAGACTTCCAGTAATCTTTCCTTCCTCTGATCATTACTGAATGTACAGGTGGGAACCTGTCATATCCTATGGAGCTGCATCATTCCTTGGAGGACAAGGAGCTGTATCCTTCTGAGAGCATTCATATTCCTTCTTTTCTGAAAGAACCTGATCGTTTCTTAGGTCCAAGTGTTCAGTGTTTATTGTTTTTCCCCTTCCTCTTCCATTTCACATTCTTCTGTTTTCTAGCATCCTGACCCAGTTGTTCAATATTCCTGCTTGATATATGTTTTTCTCCTTGATTTTTAGACTGTAGGTCTTTTAAAATGATTTTTTAAGGAATAGTTCATTTTCCTTGAAAACCTGGAGTGTGGAAAGGAATTCTTTGAATCCCTTCATCTCTAGTAGGGGGAAAAGCTAACTTTTACTTTGAAAAGAAGTAGCAGTCACTTTGGCCATGGCAGAAGTAAAAATATCTCAGTCAATGAAAATCAATGCAAGATTCATCCTACTGTCCCATATCGCTGATAATAGGTATTTAATAAATGCTTTTTTAATTTTATTTTACTTTATTCCATTTATAAGATTTACTTTTTTGCTTACTTTGTAGGAATATTCCTTTTTCAAGCTTATTCACTTTACTACTACTACTATTGCTACTACTACTACTACCACCACCACCACCACCACCACCACCACTACTACTAAACAGCTAGCATTTATATAGAGCATTAAGCTTTACAAAGCACTTTATATGTCAATTCATTTGATCCTTTCAACAGCCTTGTAAGGTGGGAGCTATTATTCTGGTTTTACAGATGAGGAAACTGAGACTAAGAAAGGTTATGTGACTTGATCATGGTCACATGGCTAATAATTGTCTGAGGTAGGGTTTGAACTCAGATCTTACTGACTCCAATTCTACCACTCTATCCACTGCCTCACCTCAACCCATCATTTATAAGTTTACTTTCCTTACAGATTCACTCCCTTAACAACTCTACTCCCTCCATGTTCTCTCTCCTGTATTGGTTGATTGACTTTAGTTTTTTGCCTCTTAAAAACTTGACAGTCACAGTCAACTATTTTCTCTGTGTTCTCTTAGCAGCAGATAGGCGGACCCATCCAATTTTCTTTTCCTTCTATTCTTAAATTCTTACCTTACCAATTTGTTTCACTTATCTTTTCTTACTTTGCTATACCTTCTGCATTTCCTTGAGTTCTCTTCCTCTCCCTTGAAAATTTTTCCTTGATCCTTCTTCATCTGGAGGCTTCATTAGATGGAGTTCACCTCTTCCTCCATCAGCTCAAGTCAATCTTCAATTTTTTTCTCAAATTCTCCTAAATTTCTCCTCACTGGCCTTCAGTCTCTGGCCTTCTTTACCCATCCATTGAAAGTCTTCTTTGTCTTCTTCACAGTTTTCTGATTCAATTTATCTGTTTCCTTTTCTAGTCTTTTCTGTTCCTTTGGAAGTAGGGGTCCTAGGGATATTGTAGTTACCATATTACAGTGTTAGTTGGAAATGTTGCTTGGCATTACCTGTTGCTGCACCTAGGGTAGCTCTTGAGTCATGCTCTCTAAAGAATGCTGCTACTTCTAAATCAAGAACTGCTCAAGGTGATGTTGATTCAATTAGCAGGCCTCTCATGGGACCTAGGATCATTCATCTCAGAAGGATGTCCTTATATTTTCTTGCCATTTTCTGGTTGCAGTAAAGGGTAGAATAGTTAGTTCCCAATCATTCTCGTTATCACTTTAGAGATGTAGCAATCACTTTAGAGATGATGGAATGCATACATCCCCAAATGTTTAATACAGTTTAACTAATACAATTGTTTTTATTCGCTCCACATGCTTCATCTTGTATTTGACATTTTCTCCCAAATGTCTACAGCATGACTTGTTCAACCACATCTTCCTCCTAGTCACTGGACAACTCCCACACAAACCAGCTGACCAGCCCCCAAATTGGGCCTCTCTATATACCACAGGATCTCCAAAGCACAGTGAGCCCAATATTTAGTTGAAATGGACAATACTACATCATTGGCATGTCAACACACAGCAGAACAACTGGTATAATCAAGAAGAATTTCAGCTTGGAAAAAGTTATTCCAAACTTTTTGATCATTGACTAGAGCTTTCCACACATGCCAATAAATTGAAAAATAAAATCTCAGAGACAAAACCTCCCCATGAAGTGCCCCCTTAGCAACTCACAAGCTTTTAAATTTGGTTGAGGATTCACATCTACTTAAACTAATTTTAATGAGCCCTCAAGCCCTTTGAATTTCTTCTTCAAAAGATTAAGCCATATATTTTATTAAATAATATGTGTAAAGTACTTTGAAAAATCTTAAAGTATTGTATAAATGTAACTCCATTCAACCCAAGTAGGGTAAGGGAGGGACAGTATGTAAGTTATTTTTATAATCAATTGCATAACATCACACTTTTTAAAAAATCAATTGCATAACATAACATCAGGGTGAAAATGGATCATTTATTTAAAATAGAAAAAAAGGAGTATAAATACATGAACACCAAAGTGTGTCTCAATGTCCATAGGTCAGCTAAGCTAGGACACTAGAGCTCCCAGCACATTCCCCTCACAATCTCCCTATCCCTTCTAGCCTTCCTTCTACTCTTATCCCCTACTCTGCTCCCAGGGACTGAAAGTTGTGAGTCTAGCTGAGGCCTGGGCCCCAGCTCCAAGGGAGCAGAACATGGTGGGGTCAATAATTCAGCCATCTGATGACCAAGAAGGGTGTCCCACCTTGATGTCTGGGTCACCAATGCTTATCACCTCAGAAACACCGAGAGACTAGGGATCTGCCACCACCACTCCTGTCTGAGATGACCAAGGTCTCCCACAAAAGGAAAGCAGTCTCACCAGGTCCCAAATCAGGTGATAAAGCCTCCTGAAGCTGAATCAGTACTGCTATCTCAGTGCTAAACTCCTGACCTCAACAGGAGGGGAAGCAACCTCTGAAAGGCCACAAAACCCCTACACTTGCTGGGAGGTGACTATCCATGCCTCTTTCTTCTCCCTTAAATGATGTGGTTCTCCTCCTCTTCCTCTGTCTTCCTGCTTTTCCTCCTTGCCTTCCTCCTCTCCTCCATCTTTCTCCTCACCATCTTCTTCTTCCTCTTCCTTATCTTCTCTTCTCTTCTTCCTTTTCACTTTACTCATCTTTTTCCTCTTCTCTTTCCAATTTCTTCCTCCTCCCTTTTCTTCTCTTTATCTTTTGCCTTCTTTCTCCCCTTAACTTTTTCTTTCTCCTTGACTTTTTTCTTCTTCCTTTTTTTCTTTTCTGCTTTCTCTTCTTCATCAATCTTTCTCTTTTCTTTCTCTACCTCCTCTTTTCCTTCTTGATTTTTTTCCTTCTCTTCAATTTTCTTTTTCCTACTCATTTTTTCCTCTTCCCCCTTTTTCTCCTTTTCTTTTCTCTACTCTTTTTCTTCCTCCTGGTATCCTCAAAATCTGTTTTCTGTTCCCCATCAAGATTTCTTTTTTTCTTCTTTCTCCTTTTTTCTAATTGATTTTCCCCTCCTTCCTCAGCTTCCTTTTTCTTCTACATTTTCTCCTCTTTCTCCCCCTCCTCCTGCCTTTAAAAAAAAATTCTACCTTAAAAAAGAGCACCTTTGAACTTTGTGCTTTTCTTAGTCAAGCAGACCCTTTCTAAGCTCATGGGTTTGTTCATATACTGAGGCTCTCCAGTGAGACTTCTGAGGTTACCCAGTGAGACTTTCTTACAAAATAGTGGAAAACTGACCAATCCATGGAGTCATGGAATGTTAGACCTGGAGGAAACCACACGACTCAGGCCAACTGCCTCCAATTATAAATGAGGGCAAAGGATTTTCCTTTCAACAAATGGCAAGCAAAAGCCCGGAGTTTTTTTTTTTTAATTATTTTTTGAGGTCTTTTTCACTTTTGGCTCTTAACTGTGGGAGGGCCTACTCCATATCCTTACCCCTTCCCCTCAAGCAAATTAGTTAAGCCCTTTCAGATTCATATTTTTTGAGACAGTAAATGGTAAATTAGGCCATTATCTCACTTCTTACCTAGCTCTTGCTTGAGATAAACTGGGGTCTGGGAAAGACCTTAATTTAGAAAGACCAAGGCCGTCCACTGCCTCCTTGGTCATCACCAGTCATCTTGACTTTTGTTTTGCCACTGGCCTTTATGACTGAAGGAGAGAATGAGCCAGACAACTTTGCATAGCTCTGCCTCACTTCAATCCACTTTACAAATCAAGACATCACCCTGGTGATGTCATTGGCACTCTTTGAGGAGGAGGACAAACAATGACAACAAATGAGAGCTTCAAAAACCCAAAAAAGTAGTGACTTGATTGAGGTAACAGAAGTTATTAGGGGGACAGAATAGAGTGGGCGATTGGAATAAATAACCTTGAAAAACCAACTCTAGGTTTCTGAGATTCCAGTATTTTCAGAAGTCCTTCATATCCCCTCTCCCCCCTGTACTCAAGGACAAATAAACATCAATTTTGTAGAGTAGAAGTGGGGCAGAATGGCAGGGTTAAATGGCCTTTGGAAACTGGTTTATTCTTAGGGGCAGATTTCCCTTTCCCTTTCCCTCCCCTTCCCTCCCCTCTCCTTCCCTCTCCTCTTCTTTCCTCTCCTCCCCTTCCTATTCCCCTCCCCTCCCCTCCCTCCCCTTTCCCCTTTCCCCCTTCCAGAAAGGCAAGGCAATTGGGGTGACTTGTCCAAAGTCACATAACTAGTGTGTCAAGTGTCTAAGGTCACATTTGTTTTTTTTTTGTTTTCGTTTGTTTTTGCTTTTTTTGGGGGTGGTGGTGGTGGTAATGCAGGACAATTGGGGTCGAATTGTCAGGTCCTCCTGACTTCAGGGCCAGTGCTCTATTTATTGTGCCACCTAGCTGCCCATATTTGTCTTCTTTAATTTCTGTTCAAGCCCTGTTAAGAGCCCTTCACTATTTCAACTGGTGAAAGAAATAGTGATATTTTGTTTGATAGAGAAGACTTAGTTGGGACACAATTACTGTCTTCAAATATCAGAAAGACTATTACATGAAAGACAAATTAGCATTGTTATAACAAATTCTAGTTAACCAGTAAATCCTGGCCTCGTGCTTTAAGTGACATAAAATATATAAAGTCAAGTTTATTCAGTGATTCATTGATATGATGAGGCAGCCATAGGAGGTGGGTTAGGAGGGAACTAGTAATAATTAACATGCATTATATAGGCATATACACATATATGTACATATATACATATATGTATATACATATACACATATATAGTTCAGGTTAATTACTATTTCTCATGTGTGTACACACATATGTGTATATATATATATATATACACACACACATAATATGGAGAGGGCAAGAGAAGGAGAGAATTTTATTTGATCCTCACAATAAACCTTGTAAGTGCTATTGTTATACTTATTTTACAAATGGGGAAACTGAGGGTTGAGAGAGATTACCTGACTTGTCCGGAGTTTCACAGCTAGGAAGTGTCTGAATCAGGATTCTATTTCAAGCATTTCTGACTCCAAGTCTAGCTTTCTATCTTCTATTACATGACCTTGCTGCCTTAGAATTTAAACTATACAAGTAGCACGCAGAAAAGATAAAATGCATTTCTTTTCAATTTGGTGAGAACCAGGTGTCCTTCAGTGTTCTGAATCCTTGATATATATATACTACCTACTGTCTTGCTCCCACCATACATCAGATTTCTGCTACATCTTGGCACAATTTCCCCAAACCCACTAACTCTGCAAATGTTTAAAATGCCTTCATCATGGTATAAAAATGCCTATCTTCCTTATTAAATTGTCAGGATTTTTTAGCAAATTAATCAAAGAAAAATCAAATCCATAAAAGAGCTACATGCATTTCTTTTTTTTTTTAAATTAAAAAAGTCTAACAATAAAGACCACTGCTGGACCCTAAGCATGGCACCTGTCAAACATTCTCTATCAACTACAAGATTCCCTCGAAACTCTGGACCCACTCACTCATAAATCATGTTCAGTCTTCATGTAACTTGGTTTCTTGAAAAGAACATCAGCAAGGTATACAAATGAGATGTTTTTATGTGTCCTATTCTAGGTATATTAAAAAAAAAATCTCCCCTCTCCTGACTTTTTTTTTTTTTGAGACTAGGTCTTCCAATATCACCCAGGCTAGAAGTAAAGCAGCCACTCATGAAACCAACCCAATACTCTTATGCCTGGGAAATTTGCCCTGCTTTATTTGCTCCTCCATAGGCATCCTGTTGGATGGCTTGCTTCTGGAAAACCCACCATTTTGGTACCAGATGAAGTCTCACACTAAAAAAAAAAAAAAACTTAGTCCTTCTGCAGCTCAGACCTCTTGAATTCAAGTGATACACCAGTCTCAGCCTCCCTGGTAGCAAGGTTTACAGATGGAGATCACCATGTCTGGCTTAAGATTTGTTTTTATTAAAACAAAAAATTTCAAAAGGTGAGAGACATATCTGGGGAAAATACAACTATCTTACCTATAATGCTAGAACTAGAAAGAGAAACTTTAAAAATAAATAATAATTAAAATAGATAATAACCTTTTTATAAAGACCTTGATATTTATAGAGAGCTTTAGGTAAATGATCTCATTTGTTTCTTACAACAGCCCTGTGAGGTAAATGCTATTATTATGACCACTTTACAGATGAGGATTACAGATTTAGATAAATAGAGATAGAGATTGATATACACATAGACAGACATACATATATACACATATATATGTGTATATATATATATGTACATAGGTATTTTTTGGAAATGAAGGTAATATAACAATATAGATAGATGCCTTTTGTTATTCATTTCCAAACATAGCCCTCTTCCCTCTGTAGTGAGCCTTTCTTTCTAAAAAAAAAAAGATTTGAAAAGAGAGAGATTAAGAATTAATTAAGCAAAACCAACTAACACATTGACCTGATCTAACAGTGTACAAAGTCACCCATAGTCCCCCACTTTTGCAATGAAAAGAGGAAGGTTCACTTTCTCAATTCTACTCCTAGGTCAGATTTGGTCAAGATATTACACAAAATTCACTTTTATTTGTTCTTTCTGTTTACATAATTATAGGTATTGTGTGTATATTTTCTTAACTCTACTTCACTCTGCATCAGTTCATGTAAGTTTTCCCATACTTCTCAAAATTCATCACACTTATTGTTTCTTGTGGCACAGAAACATACTTCGATGCACCACTATCTATTAACCCATTCCCAAGGCAATGGGTCCTAGAGACAATGGAATTATTTGGTCCAATCTTCCTTATTTTACAGCTAAGGAAATTGAGACCCAGATTGTTAAATATGACTTACTTGCTAATAAATTAACAGTTAGGATTTGAACCCAATGCTTTTGATTCCAAATCTATTGCCATTTCTGCTACACCACACTGTTGCTGGGTCTCTTTGTAGGTCAGTGTTTTTACAGGCACCTGGGGGTTTTGTTCAGTAGCATTAACAAGTTGAAGAAAAAAAAGCCTTGCTTTTAGCCATAGGTTGTTATGTTGGTGGAGAATTTGTCTTTCTTTACTCACAACAGAAAGTGGTTGAGGATCTGAGAACATATTGATGAGAGCATCAAAGATGCAAAGAAATGACCACTGATTTTTTGAGTCAAAGAACCTGGGTTTGAATTGCAGCTTTTCCACTTAATAGTAGTATAATTTTGGGCAAGTTCTTTAATCTCTCTGGGTCTTGACTTCCTTATCTGTAAAATTAGGGAGTTAGAATAAACGACCTCTAAGGTTCCTGTTGCTTCTTACTATACAAGCCATGTCTTCCCTAAAGTATCAAGAGAATTGGAGACTTGGATTTTCTTTCCTGTTCCAGTGCTTAGCTGTGGTATCTCTTGGGAAAATTGCTTTCCTGAAAGTGAAATAACTACCTACCTTGTAATTTTTGTCAGAAAAGCACTTAAAGTGATAAAAAAAGGGTTCCCTTATAGGTCTAAAGTTCATACTGCCTAGCAAGAGAAGGGGCTGTGTTGTGAAAGCAGTGAGTTTCCTATTCCTGGACGGTTTCCAAAAGAGTCTGGTGACCATCTATCTACCAGGGATGTGGGAAAGAGGATTCATACACTGGGTATAGGGTTGGACAAATCCATTGATTAAATTTGATTCCTGATTTAAGACAATATAGGATCAAGGAGACACACATTTATTAAGTTCCTACTATGTACCAGCCTGGAGAAGGAAGTGGTAAACCACTTCATTTTCTTTGCTAAGAAAACCTTGAATGGGGTCGTGAAGAGTCAGACACAACTGAAAAACAGTTGAAAAAATGTGCCAGACACTGGGCTAGGAGAGGCGGACTTTATCCTTTTCTTTCTTTTTTCTTTTTCCTCTTTACCCTCTCTCTCCCCCTTAAAAAAGTTTTATTAATGACTTTTGCTTTTATATCAGTCATTTCCAGATATACCTCAGTCCATAACAGAATTGAATTCACCCTTGTAACAAATTAAGCAGTCAATCAACAATCATTTATTAATACCTACTATATGCCAGGAACTATGCTAAATTCTGGGGATACAAAGACAAAGGTGAATCAGCCTTGCTTTTAAGTAGCTTATCTTCCAACAGAGTAGACATGTTCATATATGTTTCTATATACAGAGATAGATGACCTGTGATTTTATTGGCATACATAACTCCTGGATAATGAAGTCCCTTCTCCCAATGCAGGTGGGTAGCTTCTCTGCCCTTTAGAGTTGTAGAGAGCTCCCTAGAGCAGCAAAAAGTTAAGTGACTTACCCAGGGTCAAAGATCTAGTATTTGTGCATCAGAGGCAATGCTTGAATATGGACCTCCTGCTTTGGAGGCCAACTCTCTATCCACTGTACCACACTGCCTCTCAATATATACATATATATATATATATATATATATAATATCTACCTATTTGTCTATGTTGTCTATTGTCTGTGACTGAAACAACTGAACAACAAAAATCTATCTATCATCTGTGTGTATGTGTATCTGCCTCTCTTATCTATCTATTCATTCTATCTGTAGATAGATAAAATGAGAGAAAGACAGATAGAACAATATAATGATGGATAGAGAGAACTTTTATTAAGGACTTGCTATGTGCCAGGTAGAGTGTTAAGTGCTGGAGACAAATGCAGTCAAGCAAGACAGCCTCTACCCATTGATGGGAATGTCCCTTCCTGTGATTCTAATGGGAGAAGACAACACATATAGATGAACTAGAGAAAGCTGGGGAGAGGGGAGGTATTCATTTGAAGTGAAGTAGATGAAGATGTCCAGTATACAGAACTAAAAAAGAGAGAGAGAGAGAAATAGAGAGATAGAGAGATAGAACCATAATTACCAATTAAGCAGCAAGTAAAAACAAACAAAAACCACAGCTACAATGATCATCCCATTTGACAATACCTGCAGCATTCTGCCCTCTGTAGAAAATTGCTCTCTGTCAAGGGGAGAGGACCGATATTGTTTCAAATATGGTTTATCTTAACTAGAACAAGAGATCCAAGTCAGTGCCATTTTCTTGGGGATTTGCCTTCTTAACAATAACATGAAAACAAAGACGAAATCTATTGGTAGAGGATTTTAGAGAACCCTGGGCTGCATTTCTGTCCTACCAATTAGTTTCTTGAGACATCATGTTCTAGTACAGAGAAGGGTTCATCTTAGGCATTTTGGCATTTATCTTCTGTGCCCACAACTGGTCATCCTCGGACTGAGTTGACCACAGACCCATCCATAAATGATGTGTTTATGAACATGAAACAGCTTTTTTTGTGTATCTATAATCTGTGCCCCTTGCCTACAGTGGCCTAACATCAAGCATACCTGCAAGAGAGAATCTTGTAAACTAAAAGTAAACAAATAAATTAATAAAGAGTTTTATGAAAAAAAAAAAGAAATTGCTTTGTATTCTCAAAAAAAAAAAAAA
>NW_027187460.1:18856190-18872955 GCF_028583685.1 Petaurus breviceps papuanus | reverse complement strand
GAACAAAAACAACAAAAAACCAAATCAGTTCCTGGTGGTATTCTTGCTGGTACTGTGGGCTGAGGAGAGCAGCCAAGGAGGTGGAATGAATTCAGAACTCTGCTTCAGTGGTTTTCTCATGGCCTCAGACAGATGTGCAGATGTTTGAAAGACATTTTTGCTTTAAGGCTGAAAGAGAAGAGGAGGAAAAAATAGTCACTGGTATGGAACAACTAGAAAGAAATGTAGTGTATCAGAGTCACTGCAGTGACTCTGGGAAGGATGCCAGACTTCAGTGTGCTCCATTCATCATATACTGTGGCAGTAGGGTTGTGGAAGATGGGCTGTATATTAGAAGGAAGGTAATCTGGACCAGCTCAGGTTCTGCCACTAATAATGATAGCCCCCATTTATATAACATTTTAACATTTGCAGAGCAATATACATACACACATACATACACATACATATGTGTTTATACTGTGTTTCCCCGATAATAAGACACTGTTATTATTTTTTTGGACAGAAAAACACCAGAGGGCTTATTTTCAGGGGAGGGCTTATTTTAATGAACATTGACAGCAATTTTAATAAACAGGTAAATGTGAACAAAAAAATGTACCTTTATTCAATAATGAATTCAATAAAGAACAGGATGACGCGCTCACTGCTGCAGCTCTGATTGGATGCAGCTCGGAGTGCGGTGTGCGTTTCACGGGGGGGGAGGGTACCGTAATGTAGTGTGTAGTGCAGGGGATCACCTTCACTACAGTAGCAATCTCAATAGGGCTTATTTTCGGGGGAGGGCTTATTTTAGAGGAATCTTACAAAGTAAGGGGAGGGCTTATTTTCGGGATAGGTCTTATTATCGGGGAAACATGGTATATGTGTGTGTGTTTGTTATGTGTGTATTTTTCATTTGATACTTAGAACAGCCCTAGGAAATGGGCATTATTGTTTCCTCTGTTTTACAGGTGAGGAAACTGAAATCTTGAGATGTTAAGTGACCTACCTAAGGTCATATAGCTGCTAAATGTCAGAGGCAGGATTTTAACTAAGCTTTTCTTGACTCCAGGTTCAGCACATAATTTACTACACCACCTATTTACTTCTCAATTGCTTTATGATCCTGACCAAGTTGCTTCTCCCTCTGGTTTTTAGCTTTCTATCTATAAAATGAGGGCATTGGATTAGATGATTTAAAAGATGGAATCCTTCTAAATCTTAATTCTGAAAGTCACTTCTAGCTATAAAAAACATGTGATTAAGATTCTATTGTCATGAAGGTGATCTGCACCTCCACACACACACACACACACACACACACACACACACTCCATTAGATTATGAACAGAGCTAAGCCAGAGCCCAAATAGCCATAGGAAGCCAACCTTACCTGCATGTAAATACCAAAGGAATGTGCTTTAGTAAGAACCTAGTGAGAAAGGGACTAATTACCCTTGGGTAGCTTCCTATAGGCCACATGGGCTTTGATTCAGCATGCATCATCCATTTGGGAATGCTCTAGCCCTAAATTACCCCTGTTGCAGGATGGCATTATGAGTGATCTAGACTGAGACTAGGATCTTGGGCCTCCCTTTCTTCCCCCTCATTCATAACTCTTGCCATTCTAAAGGGTATCCATATCAAGTATTTTTTTTTATTACAATAAGAATTACAGATACAGTAAATGCCCATCAGCTTTTAGTGCCTAACCTGTAGTATTTGTTGTTTTTCAGTCTTTTTTTTTTTCAGTTGTGCTGACTCTTTGTGACCCTATTAGGGTTTTCTTGGCAAAGATACTAGAGTGGTTGCCATTTCCTTCACCCATTCATCAGATGAAGAAACTGAGGCAAACAGGATTAAGTATCTTGCCTAGGGTCACACAGCTAGTCATTGTCTGAGGCAGAATTTGAACTCAGGAAGATGAGTCTTCCTGACTCCAGGCCCAGCACTTTATCCACTGTACCATCTAGCTGCCCTGAGCCCATAGTAGAGACCACATAAATCCTTGTTGGTTTATTTGATCTATCCAGAATCCAACCAGAAAAATTGTGGAACCAGAATCATTTATTCTGTAGTCCTTTATAATGATGATTGACATTCATAATGAAGAACCTTCTGAATGATAAAAAAAGGTCAATTAATGACAGTTTCGTCTATTTTATGTTACTTATGCTGACCTCTTTAACTGCTCCTTTTTTTTGGGTTTCCTATACTGGATCTTTGTCCTCTCCTCAGCTCTAGAAGGTAGCTGTTCCTTTCTGAATGCAGTGTGACCAGAAAGAGTCAAAAGAGACAACCAGTGCAGCTGGTGAATACCTACCAGGTACAGCCCATTACTCCAAAGGAATTCTATCAACCCTTCAATTAATCTGTCTGCTCACTTTAAGTCAATGCACTATTAGGAAGTACTAGCTCCTTTTATCTACTTCCAAATAGCCCCAGATATCTTTGGCTCCCAATAACTTTGTACCATATTGAAAATGGGCTGGATAGAGCTGACTTCTTTGGTGCAGTTACATGTGTAGCTAGCTTCCTTTGCCCTTGCTAAGCAGAGATGGAGGCCCAGCAAGAGGTAGATGTGTATCTTGTATCCATATGTTCACTAAATTGGGCTGTATGATATCAACCAATGCTGAAGCAATATAATCTCAGTATCAGGCTTTATATCCCAAACCTAACAGTTCTCTTTGATATGTTTGTCCTCTTTTCTTCTGACATTCTCTTCTTTAGTTACTTCATTTGCTCCTGTGGTTTGAACTACAAATTCTATGCAAATAACTCTTGAATCTGTATCTCCAGCCCTGACCACTCTTCTAAATTCCAAACTAGTATATCCAAATACCCTGTAAACCTTCTCTACACAGGTGCTTACTATCACCTCATAATGTCTAAAATTAAGTTCATAATTTTTCCCCAATCTTGTCCCCTATGACGACTATTTCTGTAAATGGCAACACTCGGTTTACCGTTTTTATAACCTTAGGGTTATCATACTCCTTCACCCTCACCTCTAGTATATAGTCAGTTATCAAGTTCTATTGATTCCTCCTACTAGCCATCACCTACATCCCTTCTTTTCTTTTTTAAAAAAGTTATTACTCTATTTTTTTAATCAGCAAAAATCTGCATTCTTTCTCTCTCAATACAACACTTCCACACAATAAAGAATGCAAGAAAAACAAACCCCCTATTATAAACAAGTATAGTCAAGCAAAACAAATTTCTGTATTGGGCATGTCCAGAAAATATATGTATCATTCTACGTTCTGAGTTGTTCACTTCTTTATCAGGAGATGGGTAGCATGTTTCATCACTAGTCATCTGTAATCATGGTTGATGATTACACTGATCAAAATTCCTAATTTGTTCAAAGTTGCTCATCTTAACCATACTCTTGTCATTGTATAACTTGTTTTCTTGGTTCTGTTCATCTCACTATGTGAAATTTCACTTCCTTTCTTTCCAGTCTTTGAAGATCATCAGGGAGCAACAGAACCACTCCTAAGCCTTCTGTCTTATCTCTCTATGATTCCTGAAGATGATAAGGTTCAGAAGGGACATAAGTGTCATCTCTCCATATTAGAATCTAAGCAATTTATCCTTGTTTAGGATATTGTTTATGTATATATATATTATACATAATATATATATATAATTGTTCTTTCATATTTACTTTTTTATATTTCTTTTACCTCCTGTGTTTGAACTTCAAAGTTTGTATATAGCTCTAGTCTTTTCCTCAGGAATGATTGGACATTATTTATTTAATTAAAGGTCCTATTCTCCTCCTCCCCCTACCCCAAAGGATTATTCTCAGTTTTTTGTTTTTGCTTTTTGGAGGGCAATTGGGGTTAAGTGACTGATTATTCTCAGTTTTGCTGAACTTTATGAATTCCTGACCTGGGTTTGGGTTGGAGCAATAGCAAATTGCTATTAGGATCAACAACTATCAGTCAATGGGGAAGCTTTGCTGGATCAGGGTGACTAAACTGCAGACTCCCCTTTGGTCTGGGATTTCTGCTCTGGTTGTTCCTCAGTAGCCTTCAGACCAGGCCAGAAGCTGGAATTGAGATTCTGCTCTTCTCTTGGATTCTGAGCCACCTTGCTGCTTCTCTCTGGGTTCACACCCCCAGACCTTCTGGTGCATATGGAGAATTGTGGAGGGGGAGCACGAGTCTCTGACTTTGACCCAGAGCTGAGTAGTCAGTGACCTCTCAGATAGAGGAACATCATCCCAGAGGAGTCAGCTTTCAGACTAATATAGGATTTCACTATTTCCTGATTGTAGCATTTCCCTTATAATATCAGGGCATCCATTCTACCAGATGTGTTTTCAGTTTGGTGACTACTGATTCCTTCCCTAATTGGGAGTTATTCAAGTTAAGTCAACAAGAATTTATTAGGCACCTACTATGTGCCAGGCACATTATCAAGTGCTGGTTGTATACAGAACAGGAAAGAATATTGACCTGAGAGTCAGGAGAACTATTTTTTACTCATGTCTTTGCAACTAATGTGCTGTGTGACCTTTGGCAAGACTCTTTACATTTTCAGGTCTTTTAATTCCTTGTTTTCAAATGCGTTACATTTAAGATGCGTCAGGACTAAACTGATTCCCCAAATAAGGTAGAGTTTGAAGAATCCTGGAATCACAGACTCTTAGAGTTGGAAGAGGTCCTTTAGTGGAACCCCCTATCCAGTGCATGAATCCTTGTTACAACAACCCCAAAGTGTGGTCATTTAGCCTCTTCTTTTCCTCCTGTGAAGAATCTCTTTTCCCCCCAGACCAATCAATTTAGTTGCACATTTATTAAGACCTCATTTAAATGAGATCAAAGAAGACAATGCATGGAAAGTGCTTTGCGTAACTGTTAGCTCTTCTTGTTATCATTATCAGAGTCACTGTGGTATAGGGAATAGAGCTGTCGTTTGACTCAAGAATACCTGAATCCAAGTCCAGGCTTTCACATATATTTTTCTCAGTACTCTGGAAATTCTCTAAAACTCCTTAAGTCAGAGAGAAAGTGCCTATCTCCATTAGCTGAGGGAGTTTCCTCACTTGGCAATTCCCTGCACTAATGAAATCACAGGTCTAATACCTGTCTGATAATGATGTAATAAATAGTATGAGCAGATCATTGTGCACCCTCTTCCATTGTTGATGAAATTCATGATTTTGATAGAGGTAGGAGTAGGTGACCTCTCTCCTCACTTCCTTTTTCTTTTATGTTAGGATATTCTTCTTCCTCTAGCCCACAATATATTTTCATATATTGCATTAAATATTTCTCAATTACATGTAAAATTTTTAAACTTTCTTTTTAATTTTGAGTTCCAAATTCTCTCCCTCCCTCCTTGAGAAAGAAAGTGACTTAATATAGATCATACATGTGAAGTCATGCAAAAATATTTTCATTTTAGACATGTTGAAAGTAAAATAGAATTTAAAAAAACAACTAGAAAGATAAAGAAAGTTAAAAAAACCAAGTTTGCTTCAATCTGCATTCAGATTCCATCAGTTCTTTTTCCGGAGTTAGAGAGCATTTTTCATCACAAGTCCTTCAGAATTGTCTTAGATCCCTCGATTGATCAGAATAACTAAGTCATTTGCGGTTGATATCACACAATATTATATTGTATGATACAATATTATCATACACTATCATACTATGTTACTGTTTCTGTGTACAGTGATCTCCTAGTTATCTTCACTTCACTTTGTATCAGTTCATATAAGGCTTCCCAGGGTTTTTGGAGGCCATCCTGCTGATCAATTCTTATAACACAGTAGTATTCCATCACAATCATATATCACAACTTGTTCAGCCATTCCCCATTTGATGGGCATCCTCTAAATTTCCAGTTTTTGACACCACAAAAATAACTGCTATAAATATTTTTTGCAATATGGATCTTTTTTCTTTTTCTTTGATCTCTTTGGGAAACAAATCTAGTAGTGGTGTTTCTGGGTCAAAGGGTATGCACAATTTTATAGCCCTTCATTGCAGTTTTATAGTCCTTTGGACATAGTTACAAATTATTCTCCAGGATGGTTGGGTCAGTTTATAACTCCACAACAGTACATTAGTGTCTCAGTTTTTCTATGTTCCCTCCAACATTTGTCATTTTCTTTTTTTATCAGATTAGCCAATCTTATAAGTGTGAGGTGGTACCTCAGAGATGTTTAAATTTGTATTTCTCTAGTCAATAGTTATTTAGAGCATATTTTCATATTACTAATTGATAGCTTTGATTTCTTGTTCTAAAAACTGTATATCCTTATCCTTTCACCATTTATCAATATGGGAATGTCTTACATTCTTATAAATTTGGCTCAGTTCCCTATGTATTTGAGAAATTAGGTGTTTTTTAGAGAAATTTGCTATAAATGCCCCCCTTTTCCTGCTTCTTTTCCTAATCTTGGCATCATTGATTTTGTTTTCCAAAACCTTTTTAATTTACTATAATCAAAATTATTCATTTTATGTCCCATAATTCTCTCTATCTCATGTTTGGTCACAAATGCTTCCCTTATTCATAGATTTGACAGGCAAAATATTCTATCCTCCTCTAATGTGTTTATGATATTACCCTTTATGACTAAATCATTTACATGTTTTGACCTTATCTTGGTCTATGTATGAGATGTTGGTCTGCCAAACTGCTTTCCAGATTTCCCAGCAATTTTTGTCAAATAGTGAGTTCTTGTCCCCCAAATTTGCATCTTTGGGTTTGTCAAACACAAGATTACTATGGTCATTTACTACTGTGTATTGTATACTTAATCTGTTTTCCTGATCTTTCATTCTATTACATAGCCAGTACCAAATTGTTTTGATGATTACCAATTTGTGAAAATTTTGCGATCCTTCACTGCTAGACCACCTTCCTTCATGTGTTTTTTTTATTGATTTTCTTGATATTCTTGACCTTTGTTTTTCCAGATAAATTTTATTATTTTTTCTAGCTCTATAAAATAAATTTTTAGTAGTTTGACACTGAATAAATAAATTAATTTAGGTAGAATTATAATTTTTATTATATTGGCTCAGCCTACCTATGAGCAATGGATATCTCTCCAGTTGTTTATATCTGACTTTATTTGTGTGAAAAGTGTTTTATAATTGTGTTCTCATAGGTCCTGGGTTTACCTTGGCAGGCAGTTTCCCAAGTATTTTATTTTATCTACAGTTATTTTAAATGGAATTTTTCTTTCTATCTCTTACTGTTGGACTTTGTTGTACATAGAAACAATGATGACTTATGTGGACTTATTTTATCCTAAACTTTGCTGGTTAGTTGTTTAATTAGTTTTTAGTTGATTCTCTAGGATTCTGTAAGTATGCCATTATATCATCTGCAAAGAGTGATACTTATGTTTCCTCATTGCCTATTCTAATTCCCTCAATTTCTTTTTTTTTCTCTTATTGCTGTATCTAACAGTTCTAGAACAATATTGGATAATAGTGGTAAAAATAGATATCCTTGCTTCACCCTGAGCTTACTGGCAAGGCTTCTAGCTTATCCCCATTACAGATAATGCTTGCTGATAGTTTTAGGTACATACAACTTATCATTTTAAGGAAAGCTTCATTTATTCTTATGCTTTCCACTGTATTTAATCAGAACGAGTACAGTATTTTGTCAAAAGCTTTTTTTCTGCACCTATTGAGATAATCATATGATTTTTGTTGCTTTTGTTATTGACATGGTCATTTATGCTCATAGTTCTAATATCGAACCAGCTCTGAATTTCTGGTATAAATCTGACCTCACCATAGTGTGTGATCTTTGTGATACATTACTGCAATCTCCTTGCCGGTATTGTATTTAAAAATTTTGCAACAATATTCATTAGGGAAACTGGTCTATAGTTTTCTTTCCTTGTTTTCTTATATGCCTCTCACAACAACCTTGTGAATTATTTTCCCATTTTTCAGTTGAGAAACTTAGGACAAGAAAAAATTGAATGATATGCCCCGAATCACTCAAGCAGTACATGTCTAAGATAGGGTTTTAACTCATGTTCTCCTGACTCTAAGTCTCACATACTATCCATTGTGCTACCTCACTGCTTAGAATCACTCATAATCAGATCAGGATTGATGTTATGGGAATCCTGTTATACAAAGCCTGCCTTGGTAATGATATTTGTTGTAGCTAAAGTAACTCTAAGTAAAGTAAAGATGTTATGTTTAAGTTGTTAGGTAGTGTACTTACTGTGGGAATGAGCCATCCTTGTCACCCTCTGACAGATGTATGTTGCATTTCTCAAGAACCAGGAATAGTACTCAATGCAGAACCTAGAGAGTTAATGTAAGTCAGGGAAGGGATAACCATGTAACAGCTAGGAATTTATAGAGTAGCCTGGGGGGTTTACTTAAAATAGGTTAGGTAGTGCTTGATTTATTGATAGCCAGGGAATGGTTGCATTCTACTAGGTTTCATTTTGGAAGTGCTTTGGGGTTGCTTTTGAGGGTGAAACATGCACTTCATAAGACCATGTTGACCTTGGGATGTCTTTGGCTCAGGTGGTGTAGGCAGCCACATATAAATATATAGCTCAGGGGCTTTAGGCAACCATAGAATAACAGTCCAGTTCATCATCATGGTTTTCTTTGACTCCAGCCATTTTTGTGAAGTTCTAAAACAACATCATTCAATGTTGACAAGATGACTAGTGGTACTAAGGTCATATAAAGCAAGGCCTTTAATCACAGTAAGGTTTGGGAGTATATAGATTTGGAATTAGCACAGGGCAAATAAGGCTGTGCTCCATATACTGATAAATGGGAAATAGTGGGATTGAAATTCTTATCCCTGATCCTCTCTGCCTGCTTCTTTTCCCAGACCCAGGCTATCATCGTTGGGTCTGGAGTCAAGGACCTATCATACTCATCTCCTCTGGTGCCATCACAGCAGGTCAGGGTGGACTCTTCTTCAACTTTTTTCTCTGTCCTGACCTGGCTAGACTCTACAGTCTTGTCTCTTTACCCTCCCTATAGAAAACATAAACACATCCTTTCTCTACCATCTTTTTTCTCAATTTTTTCATTTCTATGTCCTCTTAAAAGCTTCCTTGGTTGTAGAGCAGTGGAAAGATCAATGAATTTAGAGTCAGATGACCTGAGTTCTAATCTTGGCTCTACCAATTATTTGTTATGTTCCTGGCACGTAGTAGGTGCTTAATAAATGACTGACTTATTTGTGTGACTGTGAGCCCTTAATTTCACTTCTCTGGGCCTTAATTTTCTCCATAGTTAAATGGAGGGGTTTGACTAGATGACTTTTAAGGTCCCTTCCTTAAGCTATAAACCTGGGATCCTAGATCTCTTCCTTTCAGATTCCTTGCATCTTCTGAGGTCTCTTGCAGCTTAGAATTTTTCTGAAGGTACCATATTTTTTGGAATCCTTTTAAAAGGCCATCTACTCCTTCCCTTACACTCTCTGACACAGGGCCAAAAGGAGTTAACAAACTCATTGTTCTCTATCACCACATTCAGACCTTCCTATCACCATCAGTATCAGTCAGCAACTATCTCTCTTCCTATTAAGTATAAACCAGTTTGCACCCTTGTTGAACCCCTTTGCCTTCCCTACTTTGTTCTTTCCAGCCTCCTAGCTTCTCAGCTTACCCAACTCCTATGGCCTCTGGCTCTAATCTACCTCAATTATACCAGGGCATGGTTATACTTTTGATTTACTTTGAGCCACTTTTGCTCAGGCTCAACTGAATTTAAGCTAGTTGCCAGTATTTCTGGTGGTGCCTCTGGAATAGGAATCTTTGATCAAATAGGGCAACTGTGTCAGGAGGAGGCTTGAGAGACTCCAAATATGGCAGGAATGGGAGAATACAAATGGGTTCAATAAAAAAAAACAGGTCAAATTAGACAAATGGTCATCTCATTGGCCCTCCCAAAATCTTAGATTCTTGATGTAGGGTGACTTACTATACCCATATTATTATTACAAAGCCCAGTCTTCCTATTCATCTTGTCCCCTAGATCTTGGAACTCTGAAGATATTCTGGTACCTACTTGTCCTGTCCTTTCAGTGTGTTTTTTCTCTTCTCCTAATTCAGATCCACAGCTCATCTACTGCAGATGGGCCTCACTTTTTCCCTCAACAGTAGTCATAATTCTGTCTTTAAAGAAGAGCCACAACAGGGTGGCTAGGTGGTGCAGTGAGTGAAGCACTGGCCCTGGAGTCAGGAGGACCTGAGTTCAAATATGGCCTCAGACACTTGACACTTACTAGCTGTGTGACCTTGGGCAAGTCACTTAACCCCAATTGCCCTGCCTTTTCCTCTCAAAAAAGAAAAAAAAAAGAGCCACAAATGTCTGTAAGGTAGAATTCTCTTCCCTCTTTCCCTTCTTCCTTTTCTCTTAATCCCTGATACTAAAGACCTTGCTGAACCATCCTTGGCTGATCCATTTAGTTGTAGAAAACAGGTGATGCTGGGTAAGATATCCAGAGGTAAGAGCTGGAGAGAAGAGTGAAGGCATCTGTTGAAGGACTAAGAGAGCATAAGAAATCAATTCTTTAAATTTAAGAAGCACCTTCCTCATAACAACTTTGTGAGGGAGAGAGTATGGGTAGTATTGAGTTTATTTTATAGAGGAAGGCTTATAAAAGTTAAATGGTTTTCCACATTCACACAGATAATAAACAGCAGACCTGTAGCTTTCTCTAGGTCTCTTGACTCCCAGTCTACTACACCACAGGTTCCAATCAATCAAGCAATTCTAGTTCCAAGGGGTCTTTTAGTAGACTTTGATAATGATATTAAAGATTTGGAAGTAGACAGGCTCCCAGAGCTATAGAGCATGATTTTTTCCCCCTCTATTATTCTGCTTATGGCAGCATCTAAGAGAAAATCACAGTGAAGAGAAAGTTATGTCAGCATTTCAGGGAAGGCAAAGATCCCTGACCAAATTTTCTGAAACATTACAAGGCCCATTCTCCAATTTTCCTTCACTGGCCCATTCATTTGGCCCTGAGGATGACTGGTATTAGCCTCTGGAAGAACTGTGATTTGTATGTATTTGGAGAAGGGAGGCAGGGACCTCTTTGACCTACCCCTCAGCAAATTGAGAGTTTGAGAGGAATGGGAGGCTAGGGAGTCACACACTGGAGTTTGAAAACAATACTCACTCTTCTTGTTTCACTTTCTTTTCCAGTATAAAGCCAAAACTCAAGTTTGTTCCCAAATGTATTTAGAAAAAAAAATCCACTGGCTTTAGGACAAAGTCCTATGAAAGGTCATATAATAAATGATAATATCTGGTATTTATTTTAAAGTTTGCAAAGAGTTTTGTTGGTGTGAAATCATTTGTTTCTCACAGCAACCTGACAGGTACTACTATTATCTGCATTTTATAAATGAGAAAACTGAGGCAAACAAAGGTGAAGTGAATGGCCCAGGGTCACACAGATAGTAAGTAAGTGGATGAGGCAGGATTTGAATCCAGCTTTTCCTGACTCCAAGTATCGCACTTTATCCACTGTAGCACCTAGCTGATTTTATATACAGGAACCTGAGGGAACAGAAAACATTTCATGCTGATCCTAGGTAGGAATAGAGACAATTTTTTTTCCTTTTTGACTTATGACTGCTTTCCCTTCTCCTGTTCATTTGTTTGTGTACTCTCCATTACTGTCTTACTCTCTTCTGTCTAGCCATTCCCTGTGCTGTCTCCAAGACCCACTAAAGCCTCTATACCTGTGCATGAGTAGCATCTGAAGAGAGGACAGTTATTGATTCCTTCCCTTTCCCCATATGTCTGCATCTACCACTCCTGTGCATTCTTGTCTTTCCTACCTCCTAAAAACTTTATTGATGAGGTCTAGGGAAGAGATGCTCAAACCTCATCCTCTTAAATAGACAACTAGTTCTCTACCAGTCATTGATTGGGTCCCAAATACACTAATCCCCAAGAGTTTAAGTTTTAGCAATATTCTTCATCTAATCCTTTAAGCACCTGTAAGCCATGAATGATGAGTGCTAGAACATTTATTAAATGCCTTCTAGGCACCAGACACTGCATTAAGTACCCAAGACATAAATACCCAAACATGACAATCTGTGCCCTCAAGGAACTTATAGTCTAAAGAGAGAAGGACAACATATATTTAAAAAAAAAAGAGAAAGGGGTATAAACACTGTGGCATGGCTTAGAAATTAAGGTCCTATATTCTATGCCCTCTGTGGATCAATGGAAGCTAATACTGTGCCTTGTATATAGTAGTAGGTGATTAATTAATGTTTTTTGAATTGACTTGAATTGTCTGGTTTGTTTTGTTTTGTTTTTTTGTTTGGACATGTGTGTTAGGTGGAGAGAAATTGGTTTCTGAATTATCAATTAAGTCATTTATGCAGTAACTAAGATGACAGGAACCACCATTTTGCACCAACCAAAGGGCAACTTTTACCCCTCCAAACCAAAAAGAGAAGCAGTTTAAAGAAAATGTTCCTACAAAATAGCATCCAGGGTTACCTCATAGTATCTTTTCTTGAATATTGCTTTTGACCAACGCAGAGACATTGTTGAAAAAAACGGCACAGCTCCATGATGCAAGGATTTATCTTTTGGAGACTTAGGGTGAGAGGAAGAGTTGTCATGTCTTTGTCCTTGAGCAGTGGCTGTGGACATCCTGGAAGATGGATCAAGAAGGAGCAGGGTGTGGTGAAAATAGAATTAGAAGACCTACTCTGTCTTGCTAGTTTTTTTTTTTTTGATTGTCATCACCAGGATCTCTCTGAGATTCATTCTCCTCATCAGTATAATAGGGATTCCTAAGAGGGCTGTTGTGAGAAACAGACTCGCTAACACATGAGAATCCAAGGATCTTGGAACTATAGAGAAGAAATTCAAAGGTCATCTGGTCCAAGGACTACCTTGATAGGAAACCCTTCTACAATATGACAAAGTGATCATCCAGCCTTCCACTGGGAGATTTCTAGGGACAGGAAAACCATTACTTCCTGAGGCAAGTCATCCCACTTTTGAATAGCTCCAATTTGTAGAAATTTTTTTTTTCTTATTATGGTTCCGTAAAATCTACTCTTCTGTAAGGTAAACATCCCCAGTTCCTTCAACCAGCATTCTATGGTGTGTCCAATCTACTCACCATTCTGGCCACCATTCTCAGGGCAAGAGCACTAGTTAGGTGGCACAGGACTTGGGGTCAGGAAGACTTATTCAAATCATGCCTCAGACATTAACTGTGTGACCCTGGGCAAATCACTTACCTTCTATACACACCAATTTCCTTATCTACAAAATGTGGTTAATAATAGCACCTACCTCTCAAGATTGTTATGAGGATCAAATGAGATTATGTGTAAAGCACTTAGGAAACTATATAAGCTATCTATAAAAGCTATATTAATGCTAATTATTATTAAATGGCTATAAAATATGAACTACTATTGTCTAGGACATTTACAGATGAGGAGAACAAATTGTAATAAATTATCATCAAGGGGGCAGGTACGTGATGCAGCAGATAGAGCATTGGCCCTGGATTCAGGACCACCTGAATTAAAATCCTACTTCAGAATAAACTAGCTGTGTGACCTTGGACAAATAAATAATTTAACCCTGATCACCTCCAAAAAAATACAAATTTTCAACAATAATAATTCTAATCATAAGACATATAGTGTTGACTGTCACAAATCGCTTTATAACTGTATTCTATGTCGTCATGTTAAAGAATCCTATAGATTTGTGGTCAGGATGCCCCTTTCAGATGATGTCTATTCTGATGCCCTTGCCAATCTCTTATGATTTTAATACATTGTTTGCTTCAGGTGCCACCCACCTCCTACATCATTTCTGACTTCCTTCCATCTGGAAAATGCCCTGTGGACACTCTCCTTATTGAAAAATGACATAAGCATTTCCCTTGCTTACAAGGTAATTCAAATCTAAAAGGCATTAAAAAATGTGTTAAGGGGAAAGTCATACCCAGTCAAGGCACTTTCCTTGGAAACAAGAAAAAACTAAATGAATGCTACAATTAGGAGGGCGTCAGAAAAAATATGGGTAGGTGGATAAATTATCTTGGTTTGGAAATAAGTCTCCCTAAGGGTAGGGGTGAGAACATGCATTTATTAACTACCTACTGTATGCCAAGTACTTCGTTGTATGCTTTACGGATGTTTTTTCACTTGATCCTCACATCAACCTTGAGAAGTGGCTATTATCCTCATTTTACAGTTGAATAAATTAAAGAAATAAATCATTAAATGACTTGCCCAGGGTCACAGAGCCAGTAAGTATCTGAAGTAGGATTTGGACTCAGATTTTCCTGACTCCAGGCCTGACTATCGTATTCATTGCACCACCTAGTTGCCTTTATATATATCCATCTTTGTATCTATAATCTGTCTGTATTATTGTCTGTCTCTGTCTCTCTCTCTCTTTATCTCTCTCTCTCTCTCTGTCTCTCTGTCTCTCTCTCTCTCTCTGTCTCTCTCTCTCTCTTTGTCTCTGTGTCTCCCTTTTACCCTTTTGTGGATTCCAAAGTCCAGCAAACTGTATTACTTTCTTCTCCTTATTTCTCACTTGGCTGCATTACTTCTGGGACTTTTCTGACTTCTCCACCATACCCTGCCTTGGGTACCCTCCCCACACCTCTACTTTCATCTTCCTTTTGTGTGTTGTCTTCCCCCATTTGATTATAAGCTCCTGGAGGGAAGGGAATGTATTTCTTTTTTATATTTTTTATCCCCAGAACTTAGCACAGTGCCTAGCTTACAATGAATATTTAATAATATTTATTGTTTCTGTTTAATGATTCTGGAAGCCATCGGTGGTTCTTAACAATGGTCCAAGGAGTTTAGGCCATATATTCTTTAATAATATCAAATGTAAAAAATAATTGTAAAGAATGAGCAGTATATTCGATTACTCTGGAGATTCACAACACATTTTGTTGTTGTTGAAAATCATTTTCAGAACAAAACCAACTGGGAACCACCATTGTTCCATAAGTACATGTTCTGTGTTTTCCCGCTTCATGTCCATAGGTAGGACAGTCGGTAGAGCACTACCACTGAAGTCAGGAAGACCTGGTTCAATTACATCCCCAGACATTTACTAACTTGTGTGAGTCTGGGCAAGTCATTTCACCTCTCTTTGCCTCAGTTTCCTTACCTATAAAATGGGGATAATAAAAGCATCTACCACTCAGTATTGTTGTAAGGATCAAATGAATAATATTTGTGAAAACAGCTAAGCACAGTGCCTGGTATATAGTAAGTGCTATATAAATACTTGGCTGCTAAGTGGTACATTAGATAAGAGTGCTGGGCCTGGAATCAGAAAGATTCATCTTCCTGAGTTTAGATCTTACCACAGATACTTACTAGCTGTGTGACCCTAGGCAAGTCACTTAACCTTGTTTGCCTTAGTTTCTTCATTTATAAAATGAGCTGGAGAAGGACATGGTAAGCCACTCCAATATCTTTGCCAAGAAAACCCCAAATGGGGTCACAAAGAGTCAGACAGGACTGAAATGACTCAATAACAGCCACAAAAAATAATTATTCCCTTCCCCTCCATTCCCTTTTATGCCTTTTCACTGACACCATTTCTTTTACCTGCAATGCCATCTCCTCAGGCAGGCAGTCAACTAGCAATTCTTTGAGCACATACTTTGTACCATATATAAATTATTGTTTTTTGTCCTTTGTTTTCAAAGAGGACCAATGATGTCAAGTATGATGTCTTTACTTAAGAATGAATTGGATTTAAATGAGACAGAGTTGCACAAAGCCATCATCCTCACTCTCTTTCCCAGAGTCATGAAATCCAGTGACAAGACAGAAGTCAGGATGACTGGCAATGAGATGCAATAGATGACCTTGGTGTCTTCAATGTCTGACCAAGCTCTAAGTGCTCCACAGATGCCTTCATGGCCATTGGAATAAACTGTTCTCATTCACCTAACCCGCCAGGGGAATTCTTCATATCCTTGAGGTACACATCCCCCAGACTTTGGGTTTGATGTTTATTTGTTGCCCTCAACCTGGTTTAGCTCCTCTGCCAAGATGGTTTTACCAAGGTGTGGCCACTGCACATGCTATAGCTTCTTAGAGCCAAAAGTGAGGGCTGGGTGATAGGTGAACACCAAAGGTGGATGAATAGCCAAAGGGCTGAGCAGCCCTCTCACCAGTGGTAAAGGTACTCAAATGCCAATAAAAGGAGTTTATATTTGTCCCTAGACATAATTGGGAACTATCAGAGTAAAGACATGGTCAGCTTTATGTCTTAGGAATATCTCTTGGCTGCTCCAAATGCTATAATTATAACTTATTCCTAGTAGCTACTGAGTGAATGGGCAGAATTTCCCACTAGACCTTGCCATGTAGTATTGAAAATCAGAATTATAGAATATGAAATTAGAGAGGGCCTTAGAGGCTGTTTGGTTCTTCTCTCATTGTATAGAAGGACTGAGGAAGAGAGAGGAGAAGAAAGTTGTGAGTGTCTCTAAACAAGTAAGTGGCAGGTCTGTGACAAGAACATTAATTTCCCATCCAGTGCATACTTAGGGCATCACTTGTTGCATAGTGTGTACTAAATAAATACTTGTTGACTGATTGATCTTTGTATTAAATCACACTGGCTTTATTTTACATCTATTTCCCCCTTCCCTTTAACAGACTCTGAGGTTCTCACTCTAGAGGGTCTTATATTTGTAGAATGCTTGGAAAGTGGGGGAAAATCTCCTTGGCAGAATAATTACACTTTTGTGTCTTAAAGTCTCCTTC
>NW_027187460.1:18853819-18856180 GCF_028583685.1 Petaurus breviceps papuanus | reverse complement strand
CCTTCGTTTCATGTTCGGGGCAATCGTATGTTATGTGAAAGGAAGGATTATGCAGGTTGCCTTTGGATTAATAACACTCTGTTGAAAAAAGCCCTGATTGCCTAATGCTGACATGAAGCTAATATAGAATGGCATCCACGGGCAGGAAGAAGGGGAGGGAGCAATTAGTCTGAAAGAGATGGCTTTATAACAGTGTGTCTCTTATGGAAGCTGACTGGACCAAAAAGAAAGACAACACTGGTTGTTCATCTAATTGGAACAAAAATCTCAAGGTCATGTCCAAGAATATGTGTAATGAATTATGAGCGTGATGCTGAGAGTGTGGTAAAGTGGGGAACAAGGCAAGGATTCTTAGTATTTCTGAAAGCAGCTCAGGGGCTGGGAAGATAGGATGCCCATGAAAGCAGGCACTAGTTAATCCTAGCCAGTGATTATAGGAATTAAAATCTTTACATGTTCCTTCTACTTATTCAAATGGCTTATATTTTTGTAGTTCCTTACCTGTTTATTTTCATCTTATTCTTCCAACCATCCTGGAATTTAATCATGGATGTGCTGGTAAATGCTTACCAGCTGGTTCTCCAAAAAGTATGCATGATATACTTTTAAATTTAGTCTGTACTACTGATTTTCTCCATCACTTTTTAAAGTCTAAAAAAATCTACAAAAATAACAAATAAAGCCCCGGCTTGTATTATTTTTTCTTTTTTTTTTCTCTTTTTTTTTGGAGGGGGAAGGTAGGACAATCAGAGTTAAGTGACTTGCCCAAGGTCACATGGCTAGTTTTTTTTTGTGTTAAGTGTCTGAGGCTGGATTTTTAACTCAGGTCCTCCTGACTCCAGGGCTGGTGCTCTATTCACTGTGCCACCTAGCCACCTCTATTTGATGATTTTTGAAGTGTAAATGTTCACACTGCAAATTAACAGCTGACTTTCCTGAGCTGGCACTAGGGCATCCCTGGATTTAAGGAATAATCAAGTATTACTTACCCCATTAATCAATTAACCAACAAGAATTTATTAAGAATCTGTTCTGCGCTAAATAATATGCTAGGCATAGGGGATACAAAGACAAAAATAGTCTTTACCTTCGAGGAGCTGAGAAGGCCAGAGAGTTTGAATGATTTTCCCAAGGCTACATGAATAGTAAGGAGCAGAACTGGGCTTCTAATCCTGGTCCTCTGCCTCTAAATTCAATCCTTTCTCCACTATACTTTTACAGATGAAGAAAGTGAGATATGTGACCTTAGGCAAATGACTTAACTTCTTAATGTTTTAGGAATCTCTCTAAGTTGTAGAGGAAGTGCCAAATTGCATTGATAGTGAAGAGTTCCCCCAGCTCTTGAATTCTTAGGTCCATATCCTAGGCACTGTATTGGTCACTGGGGATACAAAAGGTGAAATAGTTTCTGTCCTCAAGCAGCTTACTTAGGTCTTCTAACTCAGAATCGAGGCACTCCATCCTCCTTATAAAATAAAGGTCTTTTTGCAGCCTCTTGGAGAGTCACTACAGAGAGAACCTACAGATATTTTTTCATTCATCCCATTCATTGCCCTTTCATCCAGTTAGAGCTACACCTTATATTACTATTTATGCAATGAGATTGCTCTGGGTAAGGATGTAAAGACTAAGGATGTAGATAGAGGAAGCGTGCTGTAGTATAGAGTCCCTCACCTTGGACTCAGGAGAGCCCAGGGTTTCAACATTAACTTAATAATTATGGAGTTCCTACTGTGCAAGGCATTGTAAAACTACCAGATGAAAATGAGAGAGGGGTGTGGATATTTCTCTCTAAACTCTGTTTCTAAATCTATGATCATAAGAACTTCAGTGCTCTAACAGAAGATTAAGGACATAATATTAATACTTTCATTGATGTATGAGAATGTGTGGGGTGTCTCAAAAGTCTTACTTTAGGGGCGGCCAGGTAGCACAGTGAGTAAGAGCATCAGCCCCAGTGTCGAGATGACCTGGGGATCGAATCTGGGCTCAGATACTTAGCACCACACCCAGAAATAACTGGCCATGTAACCTTGAGCAAGTTACTTAACCCCATTATGCTGAAAAAAAAAGTCTTACTATGGTTTTACTATGATAAACTTTAAACTATTAAAAATTAAATTAATACTAAGACTTTGGAGAGACCCTGTATTTATAATGTTTATGTATGTATATATACACTAATATACACATGCATATACACACATGCACATTCATGTAAGTATATGTTATATACACATAACTATATGCATATAACACATGTACATATGTATGTATGTATATGTGTGTATATGGAGAGAGGGGAGGGGTGAGGGAGAGAGGGGGAGAGAGAGAGAGAGAGAGAGAGAGAGAGAGAGAGAG
>NW_027187460.1:18798524-18853719 GCF_028583685.1 Petaurus breviceps papuanus | reverse complement strand
GAGAGAGAGAGAGAGAGAGAGAGAGAGAGTGTTAGTGAGTTAGTTTTGACCTGTATTAGTAATAGAAATATCCACATTTCAGAAATGAAAGAGCCCCTTCACTGAAGGAGCTTGTATTCCACTGGGTTTTAATTTTTGCCTTTGAAGCTTGATGGCTTTGTGATTGAGGAGATGTCACTTCCCTACCCCACACCTCAGTTTTTTCACCTGTAAACTGGGAATACTAATCTCATCAGTGCTATATAAAGTCAGCAGCTTGATTATCTCTGATCATCTTGATTATCTATGACCTCCTGAGGGCAATGGCAGATTGCCCGATGTCTCTCTCAGTTGCATATTTTGGAAATTTGTCATATTACCGAAATGGATCTCATAACTACCAAAGAGGCCACATTTGCAGGGGTTGAACATTTTGTACTCATCTTCCTTAAAACACAAAGCTAAAGCTGTCTCTGAAGACTTTAGCTGAGCAAAGTAAGCTCAGAGAGAAGAATGAAATGTCTCCCTCTCCCCCCTCCCCCATCTCTGCAGAGACAGAGGGCTTCTGTGATCTGTGATAAAAGACAGGTATGCCAGAAACACAGTTTTGTCAGAAATGTAAGAAGTTAGAAGTACTTTTGAAAAACAGCAGGGTGGAATTGGAGTATAGTCCTTAGAGCCATCAATAAGGCTTGGAGGGGAGGTGCTTGCATTTTAAATGCAAAGTGGCCTTTGGAGAGTTTAGTTACCTGAAGAAAAAGACTAGAAGTGGAATTGGTTTAGTGATGGATATCCTGAGATGGCCCGAGGGAACTGTAAAGGCTGCAAGTGGGCATCTCCTTGCTAAGATACCAGCTAGCTGGAGCTCTTCCAGTGGGGGAGAAAGAGGTGACCTTGTCATCTGGTGCTAAAAGTGACCCAAAGTTCCTTTAGTAATTATGCTCAAAATGGGTCAAGAGTAGTATAGTGGAAAAGACAAAAAATCCAAGTTCAAATCTCAGAGCCAGAATTCAACACCTTTTTAATCTAGGGCTGGTTATGTCACTGACCTGGACCTCAGTTTCCTCATTTGTAAAGTGAGAGGGTTGGCTTCATTCTCCTCTAACATACTTCTAGTTTTAAATCTATAATCCAATGAAATAATCATGCTTTTGCCCTGTGAGATCTCTTTCACTTCTATGTAAATGATGCTATGGTTGCTTGGCAACCATATTACATCTTCCAGCTCCCATTCCACACACACCTCTCAAGCTAAATGTCAACACTTTGAACTGGCTCCCTCAAATTTGGCCTCAGTCACTTATTAGCTGTGTGACCCTGGGCAAGTAACTTAATGTCACTCAGCCTCAGTTTCCTCATTTGTAAAATGGAGATAATAATAGCACCTACCTCCCAGGGTTGTTGTGATGATCAAATGAGATAATAAGGTAACCTTATACACCTAGTAAATGGCTGAGGGCAGGCATTCAACTTGAGGGGTGTGTGTGTGGAATGGAAGATAGAGAATGAAAAATGGTTGCCAAGCAACCATAGAACCATTTCCAAAGAGGTGAAAGTTATGCAGAAGTGCTACAGGACCTTTACTCAAATCTCAGCTCTCTCCCTTATTAGCTGTGTGATCATGGGCAAATCACTTAATGTCTTTGGATGAGAGGTTTGGACTAGATGACCCTTGACTTAAGAAGGTCAGCCCTTAGGCTCTAGATCTATGATCTGTATGTATGTGTGTGTATATACCGTGTTTCCCCGATAATGAGACCTATCCTGAAAATAAGCCCTCCCCTTTAGATTCCCCTAAAATAAGCCCTCCCCCGAAAATAAGCCCTATTGAGATTGCTACTGTAGTGAAGGTGATCCTCTGCGCTACACGCTACATTACGGTACCCTCTGTATGCACCGCCCCCCCCCCACCCCCCGTGAAACGCACGCCTCGCTCTGAGCTGCATCCAATCAGAGCTGCAGCAGTGAGCGCATCATCCTGTTATTCCCCAGTGATTTGCTTGCTGGCGCCATTGAGAGCAGTGCCGCAGAGGAGAGCTGAGGCAGTACAACATAAGCCCTCCCCTGAAAATAAGCCCTCTGGTGTTTTTCTTTCAAAAAAAAAAATAATAAGACAGTGTCTTATTATCGGGGAAACACGGTATATATATATATATATATATATATATATATACACACATATATATATATATATATATATATATTCTATACTCTTCCCCCAAATATACTATCCTGGTAACCATACAACAGCCTTTCTGCCATTCTCAAACCTAGGGTTACTCAACTTCACTATGAGAATAATAATACTTAGCCTAATGACATCATAAGGTTGTCATAAGTAAAGGGCTTTTCAGGTGCCTAGTGTTAGGTAAAGTATAGTTATTGTTATTATCAAAATTAATATTGGTGCTTTCGGGTCCTGTGCATGAGGCAAAGTAAATGCATTGGGTGTTTTTGTGTATCTGTTGCTCCTTTCAAATTTGGTGTATGGTAGACATGATTATGAGTATCATTAGCCTACCAATGGGGGAGAATTATGAGATTGTTTTCATCTTTCCACTTTACTAGGTGATGTCATATGACATCCAATAGCTTAGTTCTCTGCTCTTCCCACTCGTGGTTGACAGTTGGTACTTGATGCTATCAAGTTGTTTGGGGAGGAAGGTAATAAAATAAACTTCCCCTCCTCACAAGTGAAGATATTTCTCAAATGGGTTCCCACTGAGAGAGTGCCTTCCTATCATTGGTATATAGCAGAGCTTTCTTAATTCAGTACTGTAGACCTTAGGGAGGGATAAGCTCAATCTGTTTACTTCATGGAAGTCAACTTCAACTTTCAAACTGACTTCTTTCTCACAGTACTTCTATTGTGACTAGGGAGTCATTTTTACCTCCAAGGAGGAAGAGCATCATGTTTGAGCTAGTCACCTAGTTTGCCTAGAAATAGCAGGGTTTGACCTTGCCCTTGTTTCTGACTGCTCTTACCTACCTGTTCTAGAAAAGGCAGGAAGTTCCTCTTCTTTTTTCATTATGGACAACAATGTCAAACATTGGGCTGCATATTTAGTCTTTTCCCTTCCAGGTAGCTTTGAGGGAGAAGTGCCCAGCTTTGTGGAAGTACTTCATACATATTCCCCTGAGCCTAGAATCATCATCCTCTTCATGGGAATAATTACATGTTTTCTCTTCCTACGTTACCATTAAGGCTTATATTTTTATTATATAGAATCCATAAGGCCATATTGGCACAGTAATTAGAGAGCTGTTCTCAGAGTCAGAAGTCCTGGGTTCAGGTTCTGCTTCTGACAAAATTGACTGGGTGACCCAGGAACCTCTCAGTGATCTAGATAACTCTTCAAGACTCTAAGTTGTGGAGAAGGTGCAGCCCTCCATTTGTAGAGGGCATTTCATCATCTAGGTGATTCTCATTTTCATGAATTCATAGGTCATTTCTCTAATCCTGCCTCTGACTTGTACTGTCTGTGTGACTTGGACAGCTCATCCGCTCTCTCAGTTCCCTAAGCAACTCTAATTCTATAGAAGTCAGAGAAGATGCTCATCTGCTTAGGAAAGGGAAATTTCCTTGGTTAGAAATTCCTACATTAATGAAGCCATAGGTCAGAACAACAATCAAAAAGAATTAATTATTGTTAGATGTGTGTGTTGGGCTAATGATTCCCTTGGTGGGCCATCTCCTTGGTGGTTTAATTTATACCAATTTGGTATGTCCATGATTGAGCTCTGAGTGAAAAAGGGCCACATTCTGATGATTCTCTTTAAACACCTCTCTCTCTAGATCATGTCTGACCTTGTTGTTTTCCTATTCTATAAATGATAATGGCTTTCTCTCCCTATCATCTCCAGATATGAGGAGTGGGACTGTCTTTTGGCTCTTTGTGTGTGTGTGTGCACACATATACACACACTACATATATGTGTGTAGGTATGTATGTATATGTGTGTATGTGCGTGTACACACATGTGTATATATATGTATAATTATATAGGTACATATTATATACCTGATAGAATGTAAGCTCCTTGAGGGAAGGGACTTTTAAATTTTTATCTTTATGTCTATAGCACCTAGTATAGAACCTAGCACATTGTAAGTGCTTGTCAAATTCTTGTTTAATTGATTAAAACAAAACTATCTAGTCATTTTATGAGTTTCAGCTTTGTGGGTATGGTCAAAAAGTCCTGGAATTCCAATAGATTTTAAAGGTGCAAAAGATTCAGCACATGGTAGAAGTTGGGATGAAGGTTTCCTTTCTTTTAGCCAGCTTGGCAACATGGACCATTGAGGTACTAAATATGTCATTCTTCCTGTCTCCTTCTACACAATTCCCTAGTGTAATGAAAGTGAATGCTGCTTTTAAGAAGAAAGCCTCTTAGACATGCAACAGCTCACACAAATGGAATATCTGTCTCCTCATGGCAGATGAGGATGGAGG
Source organism: Petaurus breviceps papuanus (assembly GCF_028583685.1). Lineage (NCBI taxonomy): Eukaryota > Metazoa > Chordata > Mammalia > Diprotodontia > Petauridae > Petaurus > Petaurus breviceps. Next base: position 18,849,286 of record NW_027187460.1, on the reverse strand, counting down.
AGAAAATAGAAGAAAACTTTCATTGATATATTCTTTGTGGTCCTAGGATTAAGAATTTTAAGGGACCTCTTCTGGTTCAACTCTTATTTTAAACATGTAAGAGTGAAGTTTCATTGATCATCCCACTCCACTTAAAAGTAATTACCTTTGTTAGGTAGGAACCCTTCTTTATTGAATGAATCAATCAGAAATGAGTGTACCTGTGTCTATAAGCCTCTTTGAATCAATAAAAGTCATTGTGGAAGAGTCTTAGTCATACACTGAGAAAGTTGTATAAAAAGGATGAGTTATCTCAGAAGCAGATAGAGATTCTGAGGTCTGGAAGTTGAAAGGAAGGAGCAGGGGTTATACAAAGGTGAACGAAGAATTGGTAGTTTAGGAAGGCAAGTGAAAGGTAAAGGAGAAGGTGGGACTGAGGCATGGCAGAAAACAGACATACTAAAAACAGACATACAGACATACTGGCCGTACTGGTATCATAGAACAGTAATCTTGAACTGATAACATCAGAATAGCCAACTCCTCAAGGACTGAGAAACGTCTCAAGCAAAGGTCTGTTCTTTCTTCCCCATACCTGTCTGTCCACAGACACCATTGCAGTACGCTGCTGCTGGGTCTGCCCACTGCAAATATCTTCCCCCTCCAATCCAGACTCCATTCAACTACCAAAGCAATATTCCTAAAGCACAGATCTGACCATGTCATCCTCCATCCTCCCAGCTCAACAAACTCCAGTGACTTCCTATCACCTCTAGGATCAGATACAAAATCCTCTGGTGTTCAAAATCCTTCATAACCTACTCCCCACCTCCCTTTCCAGTGTTCTTTTTTTTTTGCTTTTTGCTTTTTGGAGGGGGGAGGGCCAAGCAATTGAGGTGACTTGCCCAAGGTCACACGGCTAGTAAGTGTTAAGTGTCTGAGGTCAAATCTGAACTCAGGTCCTCCAGACTCCAGGGCTGGTGCTCTATTCACTGCACCACCTAGCAGCACTCCTTCCAGTCTTCTTCAGCCTTACACCCCCTTCATGTACTCTTCAGTCCAGTGACACTTGCCCCCTAGCTGTTCCACAAATAAAACAATCTCTTTGCTCTGGGTATTTTCTCTGATTGTCCTACATTCCTGGGATGCTGTCTTCCTCATCTTTGCCTCCTGGCCTAGAGACCACATGCATCGAACTCCCTTGTTTGTTAGGTTAAGAAACTGATTTCCAGAGAAATTAAGTGAATTGTACAAAGTCACACAGATAGTAAGTAGTCATAAGTAAGGGTGGGGATGAGAATCCAGATTCTGATACCAAATTCAATGTGTTTTCCCCCACCTAACTATACAGTACAGCTCAGATTCAGCCTAATAAGACGAGCTGGAATGAATACATATAAAGAAATCTAATCTGATTTTTACAGTTTCCTGGAGAAGTGCAATGCATGTAAAGCACTTGACACAGAGTAGAGACTAAGAGGCCAGAAAATGCAGGCAGGAAACCCCTGATCTCCTTCCCAAGCACAGAGATAGGGCAGCCAATTAGAGGCTGGGTTTATATTCTCTACATTTTTTTGCTGGCTGACTGAAATCCTTTCCCAGCTGCTTATGGCCTGCTGGACAAATGTTGTACAGGTCTGGAGTATAGTAGCATTTGTAAAGTATTGAAGAAGACGAGCATCCCTCCCTCTCCCCCCATCACTGCCCCCCACCCCTTTGCTGAGTTGGGAGGTCAAAAGGTATGGTACATTGTATATATTTTCCCATGATTTTTTCCACTCTTTTTTAATTTTTCTATTAAAAATATTCTATAAAGAATTTGTCTCTGGAAAGGGGAAGGGAAGATATTTTGGTAATCTAAAAAAAAGATACCAATGAAAATGAGGTATGATAGTAGAAGATTATAAGCAGGGTAAACTCAAAAAGTAGTGAAGTAATGATAGGGGAAAAATGAGCCTGTCGATTGTTTTAGCGTGAAATTCAACTAAGCCAAATTATCCTGGGAGTTTGAAAATAAAATGAAAATAGATGAAAATAAAGGCAGGATAACAAAAAGAAGTGAAATGTACATTTTGATAGCAATATACTTTCATCTTATATGGGAGTTATATCAGTACACCTGGACCCCAAACTTTAGTATCCAATGTGCTATGTAAGGAAGTAGTGACAGTTAAGATTAAGTCGGAAAATTAATTGGACCTGACTAAAGATGTGTGAAGGAAATACATGCTGATTGTGACACAATTTCAGAAACACCCAGGAATCAAGCTTCAGGATTTCAAAGAAAGGGAAATTATGCATAGTATTATTAACAAATGACAGGTGGAGAGAGATATGGGTTCATGTCTTTCTGCCTCTGATGAATACTGGCTGTGTGACCCTGGACAAGTCACTTAACCTCTCTGTGTTCTAAGCAATTCTCTAAGACTAAGTTGCAGAGGCAACCTATTTTGGTTGAGTGAGTTTCCTTACCCAGGAATTCCCCAGTGAAATCACAGGTCCAGTTCCTATCCCACTGTTACTAAAAACAAACAAATGAACAAAGCCATAGAGTAGTACACAGCCTTTCACAAAATACATCATTTTCTTGGTTAAACAAATGATAGAGAAATGAAGGAAATAAATATCTTGATATGTTTATTGTCTAATTCATTCTTTAAAATCGCTCAACTATAGAACAAAACCAAACCCTAAAGGCTGCCTTACATAAAGATATCTTCAATGTATAAATTAAGCTCATCTGAGATACAGTGAGGTATTACAAATTTTGTACACTTGAAGTCACAGCAATTAATGAAAAATAGAGCCCGTCAGCCATTCATTTGTTGTTGTTAAAGTCATTTTGACTTTTTTTTGGAGGGGGAAAGGCAGGACAATTAGGGTTAAGTGACTTGCCCAAGGTCACACAACTAGGAAGTGTTAAGTGTCTGAGGCTGGATTTGAACTCAGGTCCTCCTGACTTCAGGGTTGGTGCTCTATTCACTGTGCCACTTAGCCACCCCCTGTTTCTGATTTTCTGTGATTCCATTTGAGGTTTTCTTGGTAAAGATGCTGGAATGGCTTGCCATTTCCTTCTCCAACTCATTTTTATAAATATGAAAACTGTGATAAGCAGGGTTATGTGAGTTGCCCAAGGTCACACAGCTAGTAAGTGTCTGAGACTGTATTTGAGCTAGAGTCTTCTTGACTCCAGGGCTGGTGCTCTATCCAGTGTACCACTTAGCTGCCCTAAGCCTTTCATACAGAGCCTATTTATACTAATTTCATATATAATTTGAATAAATTTGCTTAATTGGCCTCCAAGCCTAGAGTACATTAGGAGAAGTAATCAGAAGGGAAGAAGGATTTGTTAGAATCAGTCAAACGTGGTAGCAAGAAGAGGCAGCTTACAATTTGCCAAGATGTGAGAAGACAGGAAAACCACTAAAAGAAGTAAAATGTGAGCTTCTTATGGGCATGACTTTTTCATTTATGTTTTTGTATGCTTTGCCCACAGAGCTATTTTTTTTGCACATAACAACTGGTCAGTCTCAATACCCTTTACTATTAGTGCCTTCCTTGTGTCAATGATCTTCAATTTATCCTGGCTGTTTCTTATTTGGACATTGTTTCCTGTATGTTGTCTTCCCCATTAGAATGTGAACTCCTTGAGAGCAGGGATTGTGACTTGTCTTTCTTTGTATGTCCAGCACTTAGCATAGTACCTGGTACACAGTAAGAGCTTAAATACATATTTGTTGACTGAATGACTGACAAGGAGGTCTTGTAGTGATTGACACAATAAATGCTTTATGAATTGAATATGTACAGCTAAAGAGGTGATGTGGTTCAGTGATTTTGAGTCATCATGCCAAGAGAGGCATAAACCAGGAAGATATGTCTTTTCCAAAACTCTTTGCTATCATCATGGGAAATGGTCTGTATAGTCTCTAAATGCAATAGAATTCCCAACAGATTTTAGGGTTCTCTATAAATTCTCTTTGCAGATGACATTGAGCTGATTGTGTATTTTCCAGTTGTCTAGCAAAAGTAACCAAATTGGATGAGTAGTTGACTAATTTATAGATATACCCTGGACAGCCATTAAATATAAGACAATAGAGTCCAGGATTGAATAAAAGGGGGAGACAATGCTGGAGTTCATTTGGGAAATTATGTAGCCCTTTCAATGACCTGAAACTTCTCTTTATTGAAAAAGTCTGATTTTTCTAACATCAGTATTCTCCCTGTGATGCTACGTTGTTGCTAATTGTGGAATGTCATGATCTTAAAAGAACTAAAATTGTGGGCGGTCCAAAGGGTGGTGGGTTATATATGCATGCCCAGGATGAGGAGCTGTGGATAGGTCATGAACCATACTGATGGAAAGAGGCCTACCACATTAGTGAGATCATAATTTTATCAAAGTGTATCACATCCAAGACTCCCAAAATGTTGAGGTAGGTAATTACTCACACTTATTAAAAAAAAACAAAACAAAACAAAAAACTTACTTTGCAAAGAACTTTTCCCATAATAATCCCATGAGGTAGATACTGTGACTGTTATGATTCCCATTTTGAAGATGAAGAAACCAAGACCCAGGAAAGAACAATAGCATCTCATATTTCTATAGTACTTTAAGTTTCCCATAACAGGCTTATAAGGTAGATGGGGTGATGGAAATATGATTCTCATTTTTCACATATGAAAAATGAGTCTCTGAGGGGAGAAGTAATGTACCCTAGGTTATACACCTCATGAGTAGTTGGAGCTGGAATGCTAACTAGTTCTCCTGACTCCCCCTAAGGATGCCTATATTAGATGCCTTCTGTTATATTGTCAGTTACTACAGGAAAATCCTTTGACCCTTTACTTGGTTTACCCATCAGTCAAATGAACATTCAAACATTGGTTGAAGCTGGATCAGACTGGATCTTAATGCGTGATGTTTTGCCTAAGGAGGAGGAGCTGAATTCAGGGCAGGCATTTTAGCAAACACTTACTTGATACAAGGTGGAGTTTGGGGAAGGGTGATGGCTGAGACTGAGAGGGAGATATCAATGATGGAGCAAAGTCAGCTGCAAAGGGAAAGAGGAGTTCATTAAAGCAGTAACAAAAATTTGCTTCTGATTGTAAATAAATACATAAGATTTCAGTTGGATGAGACAACATTGGACATTTACCACTTAATTTCTCTGAAGCTCAGTTTCTTTATCTCAGAAATGAGGGACTTGGACTAATGGGCCTTTATGGTCCCTTTGGCCTCTAAATCTCTGATCCTATAATGAATGTCTCCTTAGCAGCTAGGTGTTGCAGATGATAGAGTGCTGAACCTGGAGTCAGGAAGACATGAGTTCAAATCCAGCCTCAGACACTTACTACCTGTGTGACTCTGGACAAATCACTTCACCCTGTTTGCCTCAGTTCCCTCATTTGTAAAATGAGGTGGAGAAGGAAATGGCAAACCACTCTATGATCTTTGCCAAGAAAATCCCAAATCGTATCATGAAGAGTTGGACACAACCAATACTACTGAACAACAACAAATACTCTCTCTTAAGTCACCTGTTTTCCAGGCTAAACCCCAGTTCCTCCAGTTGAGCCTTTAATCACATGGACTCAAGATCTACCACTCAGGTGGTTCTCTGAATGTTTTCCAGTGTCATTCCCAAAAGAATTAGATTATAAAAGGGCATATGGTAAATATGATGTGCCTAAAATGAGGGTGGTGAGAGTTCTCTTGTGTTCTGCCCTTGTCAGGCCACATACACAGAGTTGTGATCCATTTGAGCACCTACATTTTATGAAGAAATGGACAAGCTGTTACACAACCAGAGGAGTGGTTAGGCTAGTCCCCATGTCATAGGAGGGATAATGAGCCTGGTGAAGAGAAGACTGTAGGTGAATATAGCTACTGTCAAGCAGGCAATAAACATTTACTTGTTCAGTTGTTTCTGACTCCTCATTACCCCTTTTGGAATTTTTGGCAGAGATACTGGAGTGGTCTGCCATTTCCTTCTCCAGTTCATTCCAGAGATGAGTAAACAGAGGCAAACAGACTTGGCCAGGGTCACACAGTTTGTAAATGTCTAAGCCCAGATTTGAACTCAGAAAGATGAGCCTTCCTGACTCCAGGCCTGGCACTCTATCCATTGTACCACATAGCTGCCAGTTAAAGATAGATGATACCTGGGCTAGTTTTTTTTTGGGGGGGGGGCGAGGGAGACAAGACAGTTGGGGATAAGTGACTTGCCCAAGGTCATACAGCTAGTTAAGTGTCTGAGAGCAGATTTGAACTCAGGTCCTCCAGATTTCAGAGCTGGTGCTGTATTTCACTGTACCACCTAGCTGCCCCTTCTTGATGTTGTCCAGTTGTTTCAATCATGTCCAACTCTTTGTGGCTCCATTAGGGGTTTATTTTTTGCCAAAGAGTGGCTTGTCATTTCCTTCTCCCACTCATTTTACAGATGAGGAAACTAAGGCAAACAGGGTTGCTCAGGGTCACACAGATAATGTGTCTGAGGTCAGATTTGATCTCACAAAGATGAGCCTTTCTGATTCCAGGTCCAGCATGTGATCCATTGTGCCACCTAGTTTCCCTAAACATTTATTAAGCACCTACTAGATGCTAGGTACTGTGTTGAATGTTTGGAGATTCAAATATAAAAAGGCAGCCTATGTCCTCAAGGAGCTTATAATCTATATGTTTGAAGGTTTGTCCTTGATAAAGTTGTGAAAAGTTTTAATTTTTAGCTAAGCAGTAAACTCTAATTAGAGGAGGCAGTAAATGACTCTGAGAATCAAAATGTTATTATTAGCTTAAGAGACCCCTGGTTTTAACTGCATAAGAAGACCTTACTAGTAAGAGAAAGGATGTAAATAGAGAAACAGTTATTGGGCAGCCATAGCTTCTTTGATATTCCTTTTACTTTGTTGTTTGACAACATAATGATTTCTCTACTTGTTTTGGGGATATATAAAAACCTATGTGTTAAATTCTTTTAGGGGAGAGATCACTAAATTTCAGCTTCCTGGTCTCTCTTCCCCATATATATATTTTTAATATATATAGTATGTATATATGGTATATATATATATAGCATATCTATCTATCTAATCTATCTGTCTGTCTCTATCTATCTATCTATCTATCTATCTATCTATCTATCTATCTATCTATCTATCTATCTATCTATCTATCTATCTATCTATCTGATGTTTTGCCTAAGGAGGAGGAGCTGAGTGCAGGGCAAGCATTTTAGCCAACACTTACTCGATACAAGGTGGAGTTTGGGGAAAGGTGATGGCTGAGACTGAGAGGGAGATATCAATGTTGGAGCAAAGTCAGCTGCAAAGGAAAAGAAGAGTTCATGAAAATAATAACAAAAATTTGCTTGTATTATAAATATAAGCACTGTAAATAAATACATAGGATTTCAACTGGATGAGACATCATTGGTCATCTACCACTTTACTTCTCTGAAGCTCAGTTTCTTGTAAAAGACTTGTTCCTGAGTGTAATTTACTGCATTAGTTGATTATTTCTTTTTCATTATTTAGAACAGGGGCTAGATTTTTTATTTGCTTGGTCCCAGAGGGTAAAACTTAGTAGCAATGTGTGGAAGTTTCAGATATGCAGGTTTTGGCTTAATGTATGGAAATATTTCCTAACAGAGCTCTTCATAAGCAGAGTATGCCACCATGATGGCATTAGGCAAGGGGCAGTAAGATTTCTTGTGAGTCTTGAGGATGTTTGAACTCGAGTTCATTTCAGGGCTGCTGTTGCAAGGAGTGGGTCTGACACATAAGACAGACTGATGGATAATGGCTTTTCTAGGACCTTAGTGTTAAAGAAATATAGAGCCAATGACACCATTTTTCTATTCTACCTTACATTTTCAACCAAGAGAATATTCAGTCTGTAGTGAGTTAATCTGTCTACATCCATCCCTGTAGGGCTTAGAGATGGGAAGTTTGTGATGAGAAATTGAAATTGACTCTGCAGAGTTCCAGGAGACTGGAGAGGATGGAAAACAGATATCAACCTGTACGACTAGCGTTGTTTGAGAGGCTGGAGCTGAAAGGTCATTGGGAAGTTCCACCATATTTGTATCTACTTCTTCTCAGTTATGCAATGATTTTACTAATGTAATTAAAGTGATTTAACTATGAACTTGTGACTGAGATGATTTGTGAAGAATATGAAGGATCTTTAAAAAATATCTGTGTGTGTGTGTGTGTGTGTGTGTGTGTGTGAGATAGGGAAGGATGAGCTAACAAGATTCTTATCTAGTAGTAATACCGTGTTTCCCTGATAATAAGACCTATCCCGAAAATAAGCCCTCCCCTTACTGTGTAAGATTCCTCTAAAATAAGCCCTCCCCCGAAAATAAGCCCTATTGAGATTGCTATTGTAGTGAAGGTGATCCCCTGCACTACACGCTACATTACGGTACCCTCTGTATGCACTGTCCCCCTCCCCCCTGGGTGAAAAGCACGCCACGCTCCGAGCTGCATCCAATCAGAGCTGCAGCAGTGAGCGCGTCATCCTGTTCTTCCCCAGTGATTTGCTTGCTGGCGCCATTGAGAGCAGTGCCACGGAGGAGAGCTGAGGCAGGACAACATAAGCCCTCCCCTGAAAATAAGCCCTCTGGTGTTTTTCTTTCAAAAAAAAATAATAAGACAGTGTCTTATTATCGGGGAAACACGGTATAGCAATTATGGAGGGATGGGGTAGTAACATGTATAACCTTTTAACAAGAGGAATAAACTTACCAGTGTGTGACTGTTTTGGTGCAGGCACTTTGGTTGGTCCTGGAGTATCTGTCCCTAGAGTATTTGTTCCTTTGGTGAGACCAGAGAAAAGTGATTCAATGTCCTTAATCAATCAGTCACCAAGCATTTAAGTGCACACTCTGTCCCAGGTACTGTGCTAGGTTATCAGAGTACCAAGACAAAGTCAAAGAGTGTCTTCCTTGGAATATCATGCAGTTTAATGGGGGAGGGATAGCATGCACATACATGCACACATACATCCATTTATATATATGTGTATACACACACACTAAACAGAGTGGGGAAGATACAGGCAATAGCAGCTGTGGAAACAAAGGCAAGCTTCCTGCAGAAGGTATTATTTAACGAAGTTCTAAATGATTCATTCTAAATCATTCCAAAATGCAGAGGGAAGAAAGGAATGCATTCCTTAAGAAATAAGGGACAACTAATGGAAAGGTAAAGAGACAGGAGATGGAATGCCATGTGTAAGCAACAGCAAGAAGTGCAGTTTAGCTGGATTGTAGAGAGAGTACGTGGTGAGCTCCAAAAGAGGCCAGAGAAGGAGGCTGAGGGTTAGGAACCTGAGTTCACCTGTCTTATCAGCCTAGAAAGCCAAACTCTAGTGAAGGACTGGTTCCTTTGATCATCAAAGGGGGATATAAATAGAGGAGAAAGGCCTTGAAATATGGCTAATTATAGCACTAACTTAGCCCCCTTCCCACAGGCCATGGAGGTGCTATTTCATGAAAGATGAGGCTGTAGTCTGTGCATGACAGTTTGAGAGAAATGATTCTGCCTAGGATACCTCTCTGAAACCTTTGCAGTAATGAGCTCCCCTGCTACCTGCTCTGAATGCCCTGGCCCAGGTGCAAGGGAATGTTGGACAAATGTCCTGACAACTCTTCCAGAGAAGCATCATAGAGACCCAGCATGAAGCCCATGGTCCATCAGCAGAGCAACCTTGCTTGACCTGAGCAGGCTTCATTTACCTCTGGAATATGGCTTCTTTGGGTCCTGGAGTACAGCACAATTTATGTGATGCCTGACAAGGTTAGGAAAAGCATCAACAGAGTTGTGGGCTAATGGGAGGCTTTTCTCTTTCCAAACAATTCTACAGCATGTTAAATTTAGTGCAGTTCTCCTCTGTGCAGCTAGTGACAAAATTTATGTGTTCCCAAGCTGCCAAGCTATTGCTTAGCCACTCTGCTGGAGAGTTAGTCCTTTGGAAAAAAACAGAAATCAGAAAAGCAAAAACCGTCTCGATTCTTCTGAGAGAAGGTCCATGAAATATCAACTTATAGCCAAAGGCTGTTCAAGACAACCCAGCAAATTCATTCGTCCTCGCTTCACATCTATATATCCCATCTCTTTAATGGGAAAGACATCATGACATGGTGCTCTTTTGAGTCCTGGATCTGGAGTCAGAAGACCTGAGTTCGAAATTTAGATCTGAATTTGTCACCATTGGTAATTCCCTTCATCTTTCTGGCCCTCATTTTTCTTGTCTATAAAATGAAGATAACAGTCATACTTAAAAGACCTATTTCCAGAGTGGTTGTGAGGATGAAACAAATTAATTTATAATGTATTAATAAGATTAGTTTTAAGTTTTACAAAGTGCTTTACAAATATTATCTTACTTGATTCTCACAACACCCTGGGGGGAAGTTGCTATTGTTATTTCCATTTTACAGATGAGGAAAGTGGGGTAGAGAGAGGTTAGATGACTTATGCAAGCTCACACAGCTAGTGAGTATCTGAGACAGGAACAGATTTTAGGTCCACCTTTTGATAGCATCATCTCTAATGGTGATAAATTACAGGCCTTTCCAATAAGATCAGAGGTGAAGCAAGGATGCCCATTATCACCAATTCTATTCAATATAGTGTTAGACATGCTAGCTACAGCACTAAAACAAGAAAAAGAAATTGAGGGAATAAGGACAGGCCATGGGAAAACACAATTATCACTTTTTGCAGATGATATGATGGTTTACTTAGAGAATCCTAAAGTCAACTAAAAAAAAACAATCGAAACAATTAACAACTTCAACAAAGTTGTAGGATATAAAATAAACTCATGTAAGCTATAAGCATTTCTGTATATTAGTAACAAAATCTGCCTGGAAGAGATGCAAAGAGAAATCCATTTAAAATCAATACAGTAAGTATAAAAAACTGGGAGTCAAGACACAGGAACTATATGAACACAATTACAAAATAATCTTTATACAAATAAAGACAGACTTAAACAATTAGAAAATTTTTTTTTGCTCCTGAGTAGACTGAGCCAGAATATAGAGGCAGAGAAATTTTTATTTTATCCTAAAGGAAAAGCATCATCTAAGGATTTTGAGCAGGACAATATTATTGGACCACTAGGTTATTTTGGCAGCTGTGTGATGGATGGATGGGAACAGAGAGACATTGGAAGCACGAAGCTCAATTAGCGGTTTATTAAATATAATAAAATTGAATTATTTAGTATTTTTTGCCAGCATTGTCAAAGTCCGGTTATACATGAGAATCACTGAAGCATATTCCTTTAAAATGAAAATTCAGATGGCAATCATTTGCATGACCATTCTGTGGGTAATTCAAAGCATATTTCTAGGCTTGGATAATTTAATGGGGAGGTTATTTGCTATTCAAGATTGCCCACATCACATGAGCAATCTGCCACTAAAGCATTTCTCCCTCAGCATAAGTGTCTTTCATCACATAAACCTTAGAGAAGTTAATCCCCATAAAATCCACCAGTCTACCACTCAAACATATAATAATTAACCTTTGACTGTTTCATAAATCCCACTGAAAAGTCATAGGCTATTATGCTGAATGAGAGTAAAACAAGTTAATAAAAGAGACAAGCTGTAAAAATTTTAAAAGACAGGAGGGATTGATATGAATGGCCCTAGCTAAACTTGGCCTCTTAGGAGAAAACCTGAAGCAATAGTCTGGAGACAGAATGAAAATATTGTCAGCCAATGGAAAACAATGATATCATCAGCATTCAATCTGATTGGCTGAGGGCTTGCCTAGGCCTGCTATGCATGTTGCTTAGCTAGTATGCATGTTCCTTGCATTTATACTATTTGGAAGACAGAAACAACTTCTGAGTACTAAAAAAGAATGAATTAGGAATGTATCACAGGTCCCATCTGAGTGATCAAATTCTTGAGACTAGTCCTAAAAACCTTAGAAGGGAGTAGGACTTAGGCTTTGGGAAGGACTAAAAAAAATCACCCAAACTGCTTCCTTCCTCCCACCCCCCACTCCCACCCTGCAAAAGGAGGCAGAATGCCATTCTAGGACATTTGCCTAGGGCAGTGGGCTGAAATGGAAAGATCCCTGAATTGGGAATCACAGAAAGTCATGGAATCATAGAATCTTAGAGTGGCAACGGACCTTGGAAGCCATCTTGTTCCAGCCCATACTTGAACAGGAACATAGCCAATGAATGGGGGTCTGGTCTTTGGTTGAACCCCCACAACCTCTTAATGTAGTCCATTCTACTCTTAGATGGCTTTATTAGAAGACTTTCCTGACTCTAAACCTAGTTCTACTCCTTTGTACAGCTTCCACTCACTGCTCTGACAACCTGGGGCCAAATAGAATGCCTGATCCTTTTTTTCCTTAAATACTTAAAGATGACTAAGTATTCACTTCTTCCAAATATCTCTACTTCTGTGAGCAGATCTTCAGATAGTTACTAGCTGAGTAATGGAGGGTAACTTAACCTCTCTCAGCCTCATTATTTATACATGAGAATAATAATAATATCAATCTATGTCCCAGGGTTGTTTTGAGGGATAAAATGAGATGATGTTTGTAAAGTGCTTGGAACAAATTAGGTGCTTAATAAATACTTATTCCCTTCCCCTTCCCTCCAGTCTTCCTAAAGATCTTCCCTTTTCCGCACTCCTTTAAATACTCAAGGTGATGGGGTACAGGCTCTCGGAAACCCCTTGAACTCTTGATTGAATCTTCCCACTTGATAAGGCTTGCCTGAGGCCATAAGCCTTTCATTATCCTAGGCCCAAATCTTTGTTACTCTTAACCTAGCCTAGCCCCCCACCATCCAGCTACTTCCCACCCTTGGTCCTACCAAAATATCTATGCCTATATCTGTTACCCTTAAACTAGCCTAGCCCTCCATTGTCTGTCATCTCCAGGTAGCCTTCAACAATTTCCCATGCTTAATCTCATTACTGGAGTATGACCTCAGTCCCTTCAAGATCCTCCTTAGATTCTTCCTTAAGACCCTCCCCAAACCCCTCCTCTCGACCACCCCTAAATCCTCCCACACTCTTTCTGTATTTAAGATCCATCTTGCCTCCAGGAGGAAGATAAGAATTCAATCTAGCACAGACTCAGTCTGTGTCAGATTATATTGACCTGCTTGTCCAATATAAGTGTCACAGATACCTAGGCTCCTTAAGAGTCTACCCTTTATGGTGAATCTTTAATAAATTTTGCTTTACTTTTGGTTGAGAGAAGACTTGAGTTGAATTCATTAGACAGGACCCAGTGTATTGGTATTTTGGGGTTGTGAGCACCCCTAAACCCTAAACCTCAACAAAGGTTAACAAGCTGTGCCTTCCTTTCTAACTCGTTGTCTATGGAGAAGGGCTAGTGATTTCAGCCCAATGATCCATGACTCTAATCTGCTTAAAAACCATCAATACCTCCCCAATGTCTCTATCATGAAATTTAAGATTATTCATCTAGTATTCTTTGGACTGTACAACATCTTGGTCAGTCTGGCTATACTACCTGTCACTCCCATTATTCTTTTAATCTCATCTTTATTCTCTCCTGTCTCAATGTATGTGTCTAGGCTATAGCTCATGTCTAGAGTATGCTCCCTACTGCTTTCTACCTGTTGAAATGTTTCTCTTTTTTTCAAGACTGAAATTGGGTGCAACCTCTTCCATGAAGCCTTACCTGATTGCCCTATCTGATCATGTTCTTTCCATCCTCAGTTTTTCATAGAGCATGTAATTTGACTCTCTTCTTTGTTCATCTCATAGGTTACCTAGTAATTAAACTTTTGTCTGTGTTTCTTGTCCTCGCTTATTAGGCTGTAGATTCCAATGTGGCAGGGATTATATCACTCTTTTTTATATCTCCAAAACGTCAGTGCCTTAACATATAATAATTTCTTAATAAATATTTTTTGAATAAACGAGTTCATGAATGAATGAATCTAACCTTACTCCCATGAGAACTAACCTATCTTGTGGTCTTGCTCAAGAATTTTATTTTCTGTTAGAGGTAACAGTGAGTGGTAATGGAATTTATGGATATTTCACGTATGGCTTTTTCTCAGCCCTTCTAGAATCTTTTGGCCAGAGGAAAAGGAAGAAGATTGTAGCTCAGTGTTCAATAAGATGATCTTTTCATTCTCTCAGAAAACTGCTTTGTCTTCATGCAAGCCTATTTATTCTATTCAAATCTACCCATATTCCAAGGCCTAGATTTCATACCAGGTCCTCCAGAAAGTCTTCCCTAAGCATGTCAATCCTTATTGACCTTTCTATTCTGCAACACAAGTATAGTGAGAGAACATGAGTTTTGGACTCTGGAGTCTGGGGGTTTGAATGTTTGATCTACAATGTGCTTCATAGAATTTAGAGCTGGAAGAGGCCTTGAAATTATATAGTCTAATCACCTAATGTTACAGATGAAGGAACTGAGTCCTAGGTAAATTATTTGCCCAAGGACATAGAGACAATAGGGAACAAATAGAAAATTTAGAGTCTTCTGACTCCAAACCTTTTACTATTTCCATTATAGAATGCTTTGTGACTTAGGAAGCCACTCCACAAAATAAGGAAAGGGGTGGGACTAGATTGTTTCCAAATTCCCTGCCAGCTCAAAATTCTAGAATTCCTACAGCATGTGTGATTTATTATCCCTCCCAACTCAGGACTTAGTTAACTGGCTTCTACATGCTACTCTTTCATGGCCCAGTCTTATCTCTTCAGTTAGACCATGAGCTTGTGCAGGGACTACACTTTCAACTTCTTCTGTGTCCTCTACATGCAGTGGATAGGGTGCTGGACATGGAGGCAGGAACACATGAGTTTTAATCCTACCTCAGATGCTAGTTATGTAACCTTAGTCAAGTCATTTAACCTCTCTCAACCTCAGTTTCCTCACATGGGAAATAAGGATAATAATAGGTATTGATTGTGGACCAGGCATGTAGTCATACCCTGGGAGAGCATTTCTATTTGTGTTTCATTTAAGTCAGGTGTGCATTCTTTGCACGTCTGTGCTAACAGGGTTTGTGTGAGGATAAAACGAGATAATGTTTATAGACCAAATGTGGCACAGCACATACAGTGCTAGACAGGGAGTCAGGAGGACTAGAGTTCAAATCCAGTCTTGGAAACTTTTTAGCTATGTGACCCTGGGCAAGTCACTTAACTTCTGTCTGTGGCAATTTCCTTATCTCTAAAATGGAGATGATAATAGGACCTGTCTCTCAAGGATATTGTGAGTATAAAATGAGATAATATTTATAAAACACTTTGTAGACCTTAAAGTGTTATCTAAAGCACTATGTAAAGTGCTATGTAATAATAACAAGTATAATTATTATTAAAACATCATCTGTTAAGAGTGGCAACTTAACTTAGAGTCAGGAAGATTTGCATTTGAATTCTCTCTCAGATATGTGATTGTGAATAAGTTATTTAAATTTTCTGGCCCTCAGTTTCTTCTGTAAAATGAGACCAATAATGGCATCTACCTCCCAGGGTTGTTGTGAAGATCAAATGAGATAATATGTTTAAAGTTCTTTGTAAAGTAGCCACATACAGTAAATAAGTAGCCACATACGGTAAATGTCAGCTATTATTATGCTGATCCAAATATACCTGTTCATTGATGGACAGATTACCTCCTGAGAGGGACTTTACCTGAGAGAAGAAATTTATTAGTCATATCTTCTCTCTGCTTGGAAAGGGTGAGAGCCATTAATGATGGTGAAGAGCTCAACACTGAAAGGCAAGAAGAACAAAACAAAACAAAGATTGGAGATGAATTTTCTGGGAGTTAGAAATGGAGCCAGAGACACAGAAATAGTGCATAGCAAGAGAAATTATTATTAATAACCATTATCTTGGGAAGACTCAGAGCCCCTACCCACACTCACACCCCCTTCTTCCTAAGTCCTGAATTTAAGATCAGCTTCTTATAGGACGTGGCCGATGATGATGAGATTGGATTCCTTTTCTGGTTCAAGGCCCTACCCTGAAGGAAGCTATTGACTTCTGCTCAGATTTGGGTGGGGCTTACATTCTTTGAATTGATAGCCTAAAGTTATGGATGATCTGCTATAGAGATACTTTCTCTAAGGGTGACATTCTCAGCTCTTTATTTTAATATAGCCCACCTCCAGTCATGTTAACCAATTAGATTAGATTGCTGTTTGTTGGACCATATCAAAAGGCATTAAAAGCAAGGAAGTAGCCATGTGGAATGAGAGGATAAGAAGTTGAGTTTTTTTGTCAGTCTCTTACAAGTTGTGATTGATAAAATCGATTGTAATTTGCCCAGAATTTTGTCTTTCGTAATTATTTTATTCACCACTAGGGGCAGATAGTAGCCTTTTAATATGACCACTTAGTGTAATATGACCATAGCAGTGGGTTCTCTAGATAGACCACTGTCCCTCTGTCTATATTTATCTCCTCAATTCCTTTTTTTTTTTGTCTTGTTGCTATATGTAATGTTAATGGGATATAAGATCTTCCCTGCTCATTAATAGGCCTCATGTGGGGCCCATTAAGGGTAGGGGAGGCTTACTTGTAGTAAGGCTTTCAAACTTTTTGTTAATTTCTAATTAGGCACTGTCAGGAGGGTTGTGATACCCTCTGGCTCTAAAAAAGGTATATATACTCTGAGGTTAGCATTTTGCTTTGGGGTTCACTTATTGGAAGAATGTTCTTATGATTTGACCAGATGAGACTCTGGGTAGTCATTAAGGTACACCACCTGGCTTTGAAAAACCCAGATGTTGGTGCTACTCTCTCTGATAACTATGTATGTATTGCCTTGGTCAGACAGTTGGATCTGTCTGTTGATCTGTGCTAATTTCTCAGACAGTTAGAAGCCCTGTCTTTATTTCTCTGCTTGTATTTTCTCTATCTTCTTTGGATTTTCTCTGAATTTCAGGATGCTGATTTTTCCCCTGAACTAATGAATGTAATTAAAAAAAAGATTGTTGGCCCCTTGAACAGCTATCTTTCCTAGTAAAGCAGATCTAAGAATCTGTGCTAGCAGCCATCCTGGCTGTATACCAGTGTGGTTGTCACTAAACTATAGTGGGTGTTTTTTAGCATTACATTAGGTAGCAGTGATACTAATAAACATTCTTGCTTTTATCCTTGATTTAATGGAAAGGCCTCTAAACTTTCCTCCATTCATATAATATTTGATGTTGGTCTTAGATAAATACTCTTTATTATATTAACAAAATGTCCATTTATTCCATTTACTTTTATGCTTTCTAGTGCTTTCAATAGAAAATGGAATTGGATTTTGTCAAAACTTTTCGTCTTCTACTGTTATCATATTTTTATTATTTATAATGTGATTTATTATGTTTATAGTATTTCTTCTATTGAACTAACCTGTATAAATCAATTCTGGCACAGATTCAACCTGGTTCAAGTATATAATAATTTAAATATATTGTTGTAGTCTGTTTCTTAGTATTTTATTTACTTTTTTGCATCAGTTAATTAAAGATAGTGGTTTATAGTTTTTTGTTTTTGCTTTGTCTTAGGTATCAAGGTTTTAGATATCAAGACCAAGTTTATATCACAGAAAGAGGTTAGAAGACTCCCTTCTTTTCCTAGTTTGACAAACTTTTTATTTAACACTGATGACAATTTTTTTTGAATATTTGTTAGATTATTTGTTAGATCATCTAGTCTGGAGTTTTCCCCCTACCTTTTGCAAAGCATTTATGGCTTGGTCAATTTCTTTTTCTGATATTGGTTAACTTAAATAATTTATTTTCTCTGTTTTTAATCTATTTTATATTTTTATAAGTATTCATCAATTTTCTCCAAGTTATCAGTTTATTTTTAGCAAATAGTAGGACAAAATTCTGATAGCTTCCTCTTTTGCCTTTTCAGTTGTTTTGAACTCTCTTTTTTCAATTTTGATATGAACAATTTGACATTCCTCTCTTTTTAAAATGATTTGTTCTTTTTTTAATGTTGCATTTTTCAATAATTGATTTGATCTTTTTTGTTAATGAAAGAGTATGAAAGATATAAATTTTCTCCCAACTGCCATTTTCACTGCATTCCATATGTTTTGGTATATTGTCTTATTACTGTAATTTTCTTTGTTAAAATTTTTCATTTGTTCTAGAATTTATTTACTCACTACTTCTTTAGCATTAAGTTTCTTATTCTTCAATTAATTTTTAATTCTTCCTCCAAAGACCCCCTTTTGAATAGAATTTTAATTACTTTATGATCAATATGTGATGTATTTAGTGTTTTTTTTACCTGTAAGCATTTTCTGAGCTTTTTTCTAATATATTGTCAACTTTTGTGAAGGTACCACATGTGCCCAACAAGTATGTGAACTTCCTTCTGTTCCCTTAAAGAATTCCTTGTTACCTGAAGTTAGGTAGGTATGGGATGAAGTGCCTTGTGTCATCATAACCCTTGTAAGGGGAGGAAGCCTGTAAGGTGTTCTTGTATATAGGGTCTCATCCTCACTTGGAGGTTCAGTTTGCATCAGGGAAGAGATTTTCATAGAGGAAGTTCCAGATCCTTCCAGTCTCATGGTTTGTGTCCATGATGGGAATTTTGTGGTTGTTACTTCAGGTCTTTTCAGAGACTCACTCTGAGCCCAGGTAGTCATTCTAGTGGCTGTAGAGAGACCAAAAAAAAATCTGTATGAAATACATGACATTTTTGATTTAGAAATCAGTATTGCCAAGAGGCTGACAGTTAAATAGCAAATATAGCTTTTGTTGAGAAATAATGATGACTCATTTTCATATAGTACTTTTTGGTTCCAAAGCACTTTATATATATATATATATATATTTATATATATATGTATATATATGTGTGTGTATATATATATGTATATTAACTTCACTCATATTCACTGCACTCTTCCAAAAAATCAGAGTATGTGTATTTCCAGAATTATAGTCTTAAAATTGAATTGGTAGTAGATAGAGTGCTAGGCCCTCAGAAAGTCACTTAACCTCAGTTCCTTATCTATAAAATGGGATGGCGAAGCAATGTACATTCTAGGGTCACTTCTAGCTCTAAATCTATGGAAGGGACCTTAGGATATGCTTAAGTGGATATGATTTTAGAGTTATGGGTTCTATTTAAAGGATTTTAGAAATAATTTCATACGATCATTGATTTAAAGCTTTCAGAAAGGACCTTAGTAGCTATTGACTTAAATTCATTCACATGATAAATGAGTAAATTGAGGCTGAGAGACATTAAGTAACTTACCCAGAGTGACACAGGTAATAGATACCTGAAATGGAAGTTGACCTTAGGGCTTCCTAACTTCAAATCCAACACCCTATCTCATTAACTGTTATAACAGCTTTTTACATATATTATAATGAAGCCTCTCTCTTTGTCTCTGTCTCTCTTCTGTCTCTTTTCCCCTCCCTCCCTTCCTCCCTCTGTGTCTCTTTCACTGCAGCCAATTAGGAGGCTGTTGTAGTGGTGCAAATTTAAGATCTAGGAAGCCCTGGCACACTGTGATGCAACTGCAAAGGTATAGAGCTTAGGGGTTCTTAAAGAGACTCTGGGGTCAGTTTACAAGATGTTATTCTCATTTTGGTTGGTATTCTATAAATTTCATAAATCTGTCTAAGGTCTTAATGTGGTACAGTGAATATTGTATTGAGCCTGAAGTCAGAAAGACCTGAGTTTGAATTCAGCCTCAGGAGCTTATGGGCTGTGTGACCTTGGGCAAGTCACTTGATCTTTGCCTCAGTTTCCTCAATTGCAAAATGGGTATAATAATATCAGTATTGTGGTAAATCTCAAATAAAATAGTATATATACTTTAAAAAGCTCTTGGTACAGAGTAGACACTATAGAAATACTTTATTTCCTTTTCTAAGGAGAGATCTTTAGGCCACGATATTCATGACTTAATTGGGGTGCTAATTTCAGTTCCCAACCAAATATTAAAAGCAACAATGATGACAACAACAATGCAATATGGGCACCACAAAATTAAATACTGTCATGTTGGAACAAAATTAAGCACTGTAGCATGACAGAAATAGCATTGGTCCTGGACTAAGGTCTTTTGGATCCAATTCCTGGCTTAGTGACTTCCAACTTAGTGAGTGTGTGACCCTGAGCAAATTACTGAACCTCTCTGAGCCACTAGTTCTCTCATCTGGAGAATGAATGTTATGATATTTGTAATAGCTCATAGGGTTGCTTTAAGGTCAATACTTTGAAAACCTTAGTGTTCTATAGAGATGTGAGCTGTTGCCTTCCTAGAATCTAGCCAAATTCAATGGTTTCCCTCCACTCCCAATTCCTCATTAAAAAAAAAAATCTTATAAACTGGTGTCCTAGTAAAGGCACCATATTTAGCTGCTTTGAGTTTTAGATTTGCCATAAATGAGGTGTGTGACCTTAGACAAGTCACAAAGGTTTAAATCCTACCTCTCATACTTATTGTTGTGTAACCCTTGGGTATGCCTGCCCTTTTTCAGTATCAGTTTCCTTATATATGAAATAATTCAGTTGCACTAAATCTTTTTGCCTAGAATTCTCTGTGATAAGGAAAGCTTGTTATTATTTCCACCACTAGATGGCCCCTCTGCCTACTGTATATAAAATGGCCCACTGAAGCTTTCTTTACTGGTTCACTTGATTAGCTGCAAATTGACAAAGGAATATGTTAGGGCAGAAGAGCACAATCTAGATATTATTTAGGTGATATCAGGTTAAGTAAAATTAAAATCTGCTTTTTTAAATTTGGGTTTCCCTAGATTGTCTTATTATTATTTTATGTGGATTTATGAGTATCTGTTTTTTTACAGCTTGTCCCAAAAATCTTAGTGTTGTTTTAAAGTTCAGCAGCATAAAACTGCACTAAAAGATTTTTGGAACACCCTATATACATCAGGAATTTTAAGACCAGGAAGGATATAAGAAATCACTAGATAATAACTTCAGAGCTGGAGGAGACCTTAGAGGTAATTTCTTACAAACTCCTTATAGACTAAGTGGCTGTCTAAGGAAGGTCATGAAGATGGTAAGTAAGAGAGCCAGGTTCCAGACCTTGGCTCCTCCAGCCTAATAAGGGGTCTTTCCACTATATGTGCTATGGTGATACTGTCCTGCCTCTGCCAGTCACATATGAAGTGTTTAATTGATATCAATGTTATTCCCCAGGAAGCAGAACCTGCCATGAGATGGAATTGATCTAAGATTCTTCTTATATGAGGGGTCTGATGACTGAAGTAGGAATTTTTAATAAAGCTCATGACCTTTAAGGTGATTCCTTCTACAGGATGATTATCTAGAACTAGAAGTTACCTCAGAGGATCATAGATTTACAGCTGTAGGGGATTTTAGATGTCAAATAGCCTGTACCCTTCATATTTCAGTGAGGATATTGAGGCCCAGAGATGTTAGGTGACTTTACCAAAATCACACAGGTATTAAATAGAGGAACCACAATTGAAACTCAAGACCATTTACTCTATCTAAATCAAAGGGACTTTCCACTACAGAATACATGGAAGGCTTGGGCTTTGAAGGATGGATAAGATTTGCATAGAAAGGAAGGAGGAGGGCATTTTAAGTTGCAGAAAATACATGAGCCAATTTCT
Organism: Petaurus breviceps papuanus; assembly: GCF_028583685.1. NCBI lineage: Eukaryota > Metazoa > Chordata > Mammalia > Diprotodontia > Petauridae > Petaurus > Petaurus breviceps. The sequence goes on along the minus strand of NW_027187460.1, from coordinate 18,827,673 downwards.
AGAGAGAGCAGCATGGAATTCAGAAACAGAAAGTGTCTAAGATCTTCTCTGGTCTAATCCAACTCCTTCAGAATGAGCAAATATTCCCATCTAGAAAGGTCACTTTCTTTGAAGACTGTCCTTCCTTCCTGCTTGCCTGTTTGTCTACCTGCTTGCTTTTCTTCCCTGTCTATCTGTCTGCCTGCCAGCCTGTCTGTCTGTCTTCCTGCCTGCCTGTCTGATGGTCTGTCTGCTTGTCTGCCCTGTCTATCTACCTGTCAGTCTTCTAATTCACTTACCCAGAATACCAGATACATTACTGGTAAATGTGTAGTTAATAACAGGGGACTTTTCCACCATTTCCCAGAAATCAGAAAGATTTCTTCCTGTTAAAAAAAAAGAAGAAAAGAAAATTTGGACATAACAAAATCCCAGTTCTAATATCTAAGAAAAGAACAGCTGTCTCACCTGTTTTCCCTGTCATCACACAGATGTAGATGCAGTTGGACTCAGTGCTCTGACTCACTGAAAGAGAAATGAATACATACTGACAGCTTTGTAATTGTATCCATGTCACAATTGCTCTGCATAAATGAATATTCCCAGACCTAGATGTTGAGGGACATGTACGTCAATAACATAATTCCAGAGTGCTTCAGAAGGAAGATTGCTTCATGGCAAATGATAGTGACAACTGGACATAATGAAGCCTGATGTGAATTCTGAGGGACAAAACTCCCAGGACAAGACTAGAGAGTAGTAGATGAGTATATCATGGTAGAGCAGAAAGAGAACTAGCTCTGTAGTCAGAGTAAATGGGTTCAAATTTTGACTTTGAAGCTTACTATGTGACCTTGGGCAAGTTATTTTACCTGTTTCCTTATCTTTAAAATAAGACAATGGGACTGTATGATTTTTGAGGTCCTATCTCCCTTTAAATTTGTGATACTGTGCATATATTAGGCTATTTGTTTTCTGTTAAGTTGTTGACAATTCGGTTGCTTGGGAATTGATTAGATCAATATTTTTTAATAATCAGTTAATTGATTGCTGATTTGTTATTCAAGAGAGGAGCGAACCATAGGTACATTCCTTGCAGCCTACATCCCCAAACCTAATGGTTATTTATGTAATATACTATGTAAGGTGAGAAACCAAACTAAACTTCAAATGTGCAACTCATAATATTTTATCATATCACTGATATAGGACAGACTCTTGATCACATTTCCTTAATTAATAATTCTATGAGGTGAGTAGGTCAGATCATATTATCCTCATTTTATAGATGAGGAAATTGAGGCTCAGAGAGATTATATTATTTGCCCATGGCCACACAAATAATAAGCATTACAAAAGGTAATTTGAATGGGATTTTTCTTATATTTTCTCACTCCAAGAATGATTTTCTTGTGCTGCTCATAGAATGAAACTACTGAGTTCTTATAATTACACTTGCACATAATCCTCAAATCTCTTTTAACATTAATTGGAAGAATCACTTCCTTCTCTCTTGCTCTCTATTTCCCTGGGAAATACTTAGCTGACAGTAGCTGACTGTCTTTGTAATAGGGGATGGAGGAATGAAGGTCCAGGAAGAAGGATCACCAAGCATCAATGATTTTGAATGTTCTCATGTTCCCAGGATTAGATCTTAATTGGCTGCTCACCATAACACAGCCCTACTATCTATATTTACATCTATATACACAATACATATATGTATATATAGATGCAAATATATATATATATATATGTATGAACACATATATGTCTATGTTTGTGTGTGTGTGTGTGGGCAGCTAGGTGGTGAAGTGGATAGAGTGATGGGCACAGAGTCAGGAAGACTCATTTTCTTGAGTTCAAATCTAGCCTCAGACACTTACCATATGTGTGACCCTGGGCAAGTCACTTAACTCTGTCCCAGTTTCCTCATCTGTAAAATGAGCTGGAGAAGGAAATGGCAAACCACTCCAGTATCTTTGCCAAGAAAATCCCAAAGAGTTGGACACAACTGAAATGACTGAACTACAACAACAAATACATATATTACTATATACTTATATGTGTATAGGTAATGATGACATCTTTGGATCATTGCATGTACACTCAAAAGAGGCAGTGCAATATAGTGGATAGAAGGCTACACTTGGAGTCAGGAACATTTGGATTAAAATTCTGCCTCTTACAACTTGGTGATGCTTGGCAAGTCACTTAACATCTCAGGGCCTCAGTTTCCTCATCTGTAAAATAAACAGGTCAGCTTAAAAGCACCTTGAAGGCCCCTTCCAGTTCTAGATTGTTATGCTATGATTCCATGATCCTACAATCCCAAGCTCCCTTCACTTATGGGCAAAGGGGAGAGTTTCCTTTGCTGTCTTTGGAACCTTGCTTTGTAGAATGTAAAGATGTTATCAACAGGAAAAGGAGGGGAGTGGTGGCTCACTTGTATGTACAAAGGGATTCAAACCCCCAAATCTGCCCTTCACTTTCATGACTGACCAACCTGAGAGAATGGAGGTCGATTTGAAAATCTCTGTAAGGTAGCTGGTGGAGTTCCCAATGATGTCAACCAGGAGAGCTGTAAAATCTAGAAGATGGAACAGAACACATTTATAATCCTTATTTGTAAGCATATGAGAAAAAAAAATTGTTTCCAACTAACCTCTTTTCTCAGTTACCCTTGAATTTCCCCTTTGCTCTAGTTTGAATGATTTACTTCCCGTCTCCCTTTTATGCACCCTTCTCTTAGGCTGTGAGTGCCATAGAGGAGGAATGCCTTGTTTTGTACTCTTCACTCTCACAGCTTCTAACATCTTGTGTGTCATGGCTGACATTTGTTAAGTACCCTATGATTTACCAAGGGTTCGTTTCATCTAAAAACTGTGAGATGAATGGTATTAGTATTACTGGAACTGGAACTATGGTGAGATGGTCAGGACTTTTCCCTATAGAGCTGATATTGGAAGAAAGTTCTTTTATTGGAGATCTGCTGCTAGCCTGGTATCAGAGCCCCCTACATCCATGGCAGGACCTTGTTTACTCTCTTTTATTCTGATCCAAGCTTAGTCCTATCCTTCCTGTCATCATCAAGCTCCTTTCCTAGGGCCTTACCTGCTAGAGGGTACCATATCCCATGGTGAGGGAGAGGACCACTGTTATATTTCCTTTGTTTCTTACTGCTCCCTCCCACCAATACCTTCTAGAAATTTTCAGTTACATCACAAGGCCCTGCCAGGTTCTCTCAAGAAAGGGACTCTATATGTCCTGTAGAACCACCCCAAACAGGTCAGACTGGGTGAATCAAGCCTTTGCATGGAGTCTACCTGTGGTTCAATGAAAGCAGACTTCTTGCTGCACACTGACCAAGGTGGGATTCTTTTACCCTGGGTGCTCTCTACTGCCTCACCTACCCTTCTCTCTCCCCTCCTGGCAGCCTCCCTGCAGCTGCCTGCTGGTACCACAGTCTTTATCTTCTCTCTCTTCATTCCCTACCTCATCCATTGTTTTGGTACTTTCTTTTTGGCACTAGAATTTCTAATGATTACACCGAGTATTATTACCACTGTCATTTTTTTTTTGGCTTACAGGTGAATCTTCCTTATTTTTTAAATTTAAATGTTTTTATCTGAACTTATAAATATAAAAAATGAGTATTTCTACATATAAAGTTGGAGGCAATAAGAGAATTGTATATTGCATATGAAAACTATGAATTACACAATTCATTCACATGAAAATTATAACACATATAATTCATTTATCACATTACTTTCAAAACTTTCTTGACTGTGCTTCCTTTTGAACTTCCTTCTTTTATGTTCTGTGCATTTTTATAAAAGAATTACAGTGATCCTCTTCTTCCTTTCTTTTTTTGGCATCATCATCATCACTACCTCTTTTTCCCCAACTTATTCTCCCAATTAAAACCAGAGAGGGGGAAACCCTTGTAACAAATAAACATAATCAAGAAAAACAAATCCACACAGTGACCATGTCCAAAAATGTATCTGCTTTCTGCATCTTGTGTCCATCAGTTCTTTTATCAGTTCAGCCTAGTTTCTTTGGGAACACCATTGCTTTGATCAGAGTACTAACATCTTTCAAAGTTGAGTTGTTTGTTTTGTTGTTTTATAATGTTGTCACTGTACAGATTGTCTTCCTCGTTCTGCTCATTTCATCTGCATCATATTTTCTGGAATTCTCTGAAATCAGTTCCTTCATCATTTCTTTAGGCACAACAGTATCTCATTACATTTATATAACACAATTCATTCAATCATTCCCCAGTTGATGGAAATCCCCCTAGTTTCCAGTTTCCTGGCATTATCCTCCCTCTTAACTTGCCTTTCCTGATTCCTGCCTGTTTTTCTGTTGAGTTTAATGTATTTCTATACCAAATTGGGTGTGTGTTTGTGTGTGTGTGTGTGTGTGTGTGTGTGTCTTTGTGCTCAATTCTCCTTTGTGTTTTCAGATAGAATGAGGTTCATCTGATGTCTGTCCTACTCCTCCCCACACCTGTATCCAAATATAATCTTGGACTTTTCGCTCACAACAATTATGAGAAATAGCAAATGTTACTTCCTTCTTCCTCCTCCCTAACCTACTTATTCTTTTTTTTCACTTTTCCCTTTTCTTTCCCTTCTTAAAATTGTCAGGATAGAACAGAACCAATTTACCCTCAGGTCCTGTTTTTTCTATTTGTCTCTCAATACCCCTGGAAGACATTAGGGTTCTCAAATGACATTTGTTTCTTCTCCCTCTATCAGAATGTTGGCCCTACGACATCATTCAGTCTTTTCCAATTGCTCAAAAAAAAAAACTTTCTAGATTTTCTTAACTTTTATATTTGAATTACAAAATCCCTACTTAGCTCTAATCTTTTCATTAGGAATGCTTGAAAATCATCTGTTCCATTAGAGATACATTTTTCTTCCTATAGGATTACTGTCAGCTTTTCAGGAGTTATTTTTGGAAAAAAACAAAAAGCCTATAATGCTTTTGGAATACTATGTTCTATCCTCTCCATGCCTTTAAGTAGAAGCTGCCTGGTCTATGTAATCATGACTGTGATTCCATGGTACTTAAATAACTTCTTCCAGACTGCCTGCAAAATTTTTTCTTTGGGTTGGATTCTGCCTATAACAATCCCAGGACTTTTCCTTTTGGTGTTCCTTTCAGGAGATGATTGTAGATTTTTTTCTATTTTCCCTCTCACTTCAATAGATCTTGGTAATTTTCATTTCTGAGTTCTTGAAATTTTGTAGACAGGCTTTTAAAAATTATAGTTTCCAAATAGTCCAGTGACTAAAATGATCTCTTCTTGTCTCATTTTCTGGCCTTCCATTTTCTTAAATATTTTGATTTTGTTCTAATATTTCTTGCTGCCTCATGGAGTTATTGATTTCTATTTGGTCTACTCTGTTAGTTTATTCTCCTTTCAATTCTTTCTTCCAGACTTTTTATTTTATCTTTTAAATATCTTCTTTCATTTCTTCTAGGTATTTAGCAGTTCTTGTGGAAAATTAATTTTTCCCTTTGGTTTGCTTGATTCCCTTTGTGCTAGGTCCAGCCTCTGCTTCCTGCAGTGTTTTTAGGTGGTTACTTGATACTGCTTGAACTTTATGTGGGCCACTTGGGTTGCTGATATTTACTTTCCAAGTCATGTGCACACTAAGAGCAGTGGGTCTTTTGGATCTTTGAGGTTCTGCATGCTAGATCTTCATAGCTGTGTATGATATCTCAGGGTAGACTGCTACAGACTAGCCCTCAGGACTTGGGCTATCTGGATTTAAGTGCTGCAATGACAGTACTGGTTGCTACCTATTTCAGTGGTTTCCACATTCTGTAATGTCAGTTTCTGATTATGATGGGGCTATCTTTGCTCTTGCTTTCTCTGGATATGGAACCTTGAGGCTACGTGTCTCTGGTCCATCTCTTATCAGACTAGGTGGCTATCATCTTTAGCCAATCAGTCAACAAATATTTATTAACTACTACGTGCCAAGCATTGTGCTAGTTCTAGAGATGCTAAAAGACAGTCCCTGCTCTCAAGGAGTTCACAGTCTAATGTAGGAAGCAACATGCAAATGAATATGCACAAACAAGTTTATGCAGAATAAATGAGAGATAATCAACAGAGAAATAAGGCCTTAGAATAAAGGGGCAACAGAAAAGGCTGCAGTGCTGGATTTTCTGACAAGCCACCTTTTCTATTGCTCAAGGACTTTTTGTTGACTTTGTGTGTTTCTAGAGTGGAATAAGTAATTTACTTTAGTTTTCTCATTAGGCTTATTGATTCTTTTTTTTCAATCTGGTGCTATTTTTAGGATTTTGCTTGAGTGGACAAGAGGAAGCTGGGCTGCCTATTCTGTTCACGCAGCCATCTTAGCCACAATCCATCCTCCTTTCTTAAGGTCCTCAGCACTTGGTTGACCAGTTTCTTGCCCTCATACATGTCACTGTCTCTTTGACCTTTCTGTCCTCCCAGATCATTAACCTCTGAAGGTCCCAAGTCCTCCAAAGAGACTTGAATTTGAATTATGCCTCAGACTTATTTGTCTTTGTGATCAATGGCAAAGAATTTCTGTCAGCTTCAATTTCCTCAACTCTAAAGCAGTAGGGATAATAATAGCATTGACCTCAGAGGATTGTTGTTAGGATCAATGGAGATAATGTATGTAAAGTATTTTGCAAATTTTTAAATGCTACAACACTGCTAGCTATTATCATTTCATTCAGTCATGGAATGAGCATGCCCTTGATATGACCATCACCCATAACGGTTCAACCTGATTTACTGTCCTGAATTTCTGACCACAATCTCCTATCATTTCATCTTTCTCTGACTTTCTCCTGCAGAAACTCACCAGAACCTTCAATAACAAGAACTATTTATCAAGTGCTTATTATGGGCTTAGGGCTAGGGATACAAATAGAAACAAAGAGAAAGACATTTCCAACCTTTTAGGACCTTACAATCTAATACGCTAAGACAGCACAATAAAAAAAAAAAAGCTGGAGGGAGGGCAACTAGTCATAGTGGATAGGGCACTGAGCCTGGAGTCAGGAAGACCAGAATTCAAATACAGCCTCAGATAATTAACTAGTCATTGATCCTGGGTAAGTCACTTCATCCTATTTGCCTCAGTTTCCTCATTTGTAAAATGGGCTGGAGAAGGAAATGGCAAACCATTCCATTGTATTTGCCAAGAAAACCCCAAATGGGATCATGAAGAGTTGTACACAACTGAAAACAACTGAACAACTCTATGCATTCACACACGCTACACTCAAGCCCCAGAACCCATTTTCTCCAATTCTCACTTTTTAAAATCTTTTTTTTCCTTTTAGCCCATTAAGGTGCCACCTTCTCCAAGAAGCCTTCTCTGATGTCTCCCCAGTGAAAGTATGCTGTCCCTCTCCAAATTTTCCCCAGGGATTTTGTGTAGATCTTGCCATTGCTTTTACCTCACATTTCAGTTCCACTTCTGCTACTTATCTTTGTGACCTTGGGCAACATTCTCTACTTTTTCTGGGCCTCAGTTTCTGTAGCTGTGTGGCCCTGGCAAGTCACTTAACCATGTTTGCCTCAGTTATTCATCTGTAAAATGAGCTGGAGAAGGAAATGGCAAAACCACTCTGCCAAGAAAACCCCAAATGTGATTGGGAGAGTTAAATGCAATGAAAAACAACTTAATAACAACAAAATGAGGAGGATAAACTGCATATCCTCTAAAGTACCTTCTAGTTTCAAACCTATGATCCTATAGTCCTACTTTATAGAATACTTGCCTTACTATTTATCTTATTTTACCAGAACACCCATAAGCTTCCTGGTGGCCAAGGACTGTGTCATGTTTCATTTATGTAACACCAGCACCTAGCAAAGTGACTTGAATTTTGTTTTGTTGTTGTTATTATTGTTATTCTGAATGTATGGAAGTCCCATCTATAAGCTCTTCATTAATTCAGATTATCAACTTTTGTTTGTACCTTTTAGTTTTAAAGAGTTACTTAGGACACATGACTTACCCAGTTACTTAACAAGTATCCATCAGAGAGGCAGAATTTGTCAGAGGAAAAGTCTGAACTCATATCTTCTTGATTACAGTGACATCCTTCTTTTTACTACTTCATGTTGTCTCTTGGCTTGTCCAAATGTTTGCCAAATTGGATTTTTGATTGATTTTCCATTCTCAAGGGCCTTTAGCTGAATCAGAACTATGACTTACAAATCCCTAAGACTATAAGAGTTTTCTAACTTATTTTAGATTCCTGGATGAGAAGCCATTGTAAGGAAATGGCTTTTCTAGTGTCTATGGTAGATCAAAGCTACAAGGGAATTTATAAGAGTTTTTGCTTGCCTAGTAAACATGGACTATGCAGGAAGAATTACATAATAGACCCCTAAAGGTCACAAGGGGAAAAGAAGCCATGAACATGGTAATTATGAATTAAGAAAGAAAATTAATAGGATTTCACCCTTAATAGTAGATGGAGAAAACAGGCTCTATCAAGCACAGTATTTTAAAGTTAAGGTGGCTTGAGTCCTTGCAGATAACCACACCCACCTGAGAGGTCATTTGTCTGATTGTTTAAGCAGTAGCAGTGCCGGGTGGGGAACTTGGTGGGATCCACGATTTTCAGATTAGAAACTGGAAAGAGAGAAAGTTAGCATATTGTAAATGTGATAGAGCCATCTAGTCTTACCCCAACCTTGCCTTTATTACTCAGAAAGCAAAATAAATGTCCCAGCCTGATGGTACCTACTGTTATAAATCACCACTGAGAACTTGTGGAAGGCAAATGAGCTGTGAGAAGTTATGCTCAGCAAGGAAAAGAATTTTTTGCTGTCTGTTGGAGAAAAACAATACACAAAGTCACTCAAATGTATTCTGGAACCTTTGAATCATTAATATTTGAAGAGACCTTAGAACACTGAATTTTTGAGCTAAGGAACTCAGAGATCCTCTTAATAAGCCCCTTTCATTTTAAAGATGGGGAAATCAAGGCTCAGAGAGTTTAAGCTCATTCTTTAGTGGTGGAGCTGGGAATAAAGCCCAGGCTCAGGCACCTTTTTGCTATAGAATACTGTTTCTCTAGATATTTTGTTATGGATTTCTTCCTCATCCCTCAACTTCCATATTTCCAAGACCCAAGTCTAGGAGTATACAGTGTTCTACTGTACCAAAATCATATGCTTTTTGAGATTTTTCACAGAACTCAGCAAACCAATTGCCTCAATATCTTTAAGTAACAATAAGGGCAAAATTGACCAAAAAAGTTTTCCCAAGTACCGTTAGTATTTAGAGCACTGTACTGAGTACTCAAGGGCATCTAGGTGGCTCAATGGATAGAACACTGGAGTCAAGAAGACTCGCATTCAAATCTGACCTCAGACACTAGCTCTGTGATTCTGGGCAAGGCATTTAACCTTATTTGCCTCAGTTTCCTCATTTGTAAAATGAGCTGGAGAAGGAAATGGCAACCCTCTCCAGTATCTTTGCCAAGAAAATCCCAAATGGGATCATAAAGAGTAGGACGTGACTAAAACTGCTGAACAATAACATTCAGTACTAGAAGAGAAATATCTAAGGAACAGAATATAATGGGAAGGTTGAGGAAACAATAATTTGCTAAGTGTCTACTATGTACCAGGCACTGTGCTAAGCTTTACAAATATTATCTCTTTTGTCCTCATGGGAGGACGGAGTAAAATGCACCAACAGAAGAATTCAAATAACAAGAATGAAATAAACAAATAACCAAAAGTACCAAAATTGACATTGAGGGCAGCTCAGATGATAAACTCTTTGAAATCAGGGGCTGACTTTGTTTATTCTGCTGTGCCTTGAACAGTACTTGGTAGAGATCCAGTTAACGTTTGTTGGATGAAGGACATAGATGATTGGGATGTCCAGAACTAGCTGGGAATGAATCATTGAAGCAACAAAGAAAATACAGCAATTTCTCCAAAACTCAACAACCTGATAATTGGAAATTTTTATTAGCTGGCATTTTCTCTAAACTAAAATTTCCCCTGCTCATTTATAGTATAATAGAAAATAATGGCATAATGCTGTTCCTGTATTACTATAAAACCTAAAGGTACCTTCCAAACCATTAAAGGTGGGTTATATGTAAGAGGGGAAGCTTATCAGTGCAGTATAGATTTGGGATCCAAGTCTGGAAGAAATGGGTCTAAATCCTGCTTGTGATACACAGTGGCTGTGTAACTGCCTCTAGGCAAGTCACTTAGAACTCTAGGCAATATTGTAAGACTATAAGTAATAGAGACAGTGCAAAACTGCTTTGGAAGAAGGAGTTGTTCTTGTTTTTTTTTAAATAGTTTTCTATATTCCTTATAACAATGAGATAATGGGTCTAACCCCTATCCCAAAGTAGTGTTTAATGGAGTTTAAATATTATTCTAACTCAATCAATAATATATTGAATTTAATATTTATTGACTTTTTACTATTTCCAGGCAAGGGTATGCTGGAGCCAGCTCAAACCAGCTCAGAGCAAATGCTAAATATTCAATGTGAACATTTATATTTCAGAATTGGCAAATGCTACAAATCACGGCCTTATTTATTATTTTGTTGATTATCTAGACCAGGGGTGTCAAATTCAGGTAGAAAATGGGGTCACTAAACCTTATGTAAGGATCCATGCTGCTGTGTATTGACTAAGAGAACCACATATTAAAATTATTTGTGTTTTATTGTTTTTTATTTATTTTGTTAAATATTTCCAAATTATATTTTAATTTGGTTCCTGCCCACAAGGGACTGTTGCGTTTGATGCCTCAAGTCTATACTTAAGAAAGTACTGGAAAATGTTAACAATACAGATTAAACTTAAAAGTATGCCATGTGTACATTCTTTTTTTTTCCTGGAGTACCTGATGTTAAACATTTATCAGCATACTTGTCAGAAGACTATGTACTAGTGGTATGCACAGATGAGTAAGAAATGTTTCCTGGCCTTAAGAAGTAGACTGCTTTGTAAGAGGGTGTAAAATAAGCATACAAATAACCATATTGTGATAAGGGCCATAGGAAAGTTACAAACAAAATATAATAATAGTAATAATAGCTAATATTCATATAACACTATGTGCCAAGCACTGTGCTAAGCACTTTACAGATATTATCTCATTTGTTCCTCACAACAACCTGGGGGGTAGGCTGTATTATGATACTCAGTTGAGGAAAATGAGGCAAATAGAGGTTAAGTGATTTGCCCAGGGTCACACAGCTAAAAAGTATCTGAGGCCACATTTGAACTCAAGTCTTCTGGAGTCCAGGTCCAGTGCTCTATTAGAATCCCAGAGGCAGAAGGAATTTCAAAGACTTCTAGTCCAACATGACCTTGAACAAGAAACTCCTGTACATCATAACTGAAAAGAAGTCATCCAGATAGACCCTTTTGAAGACTTTCAGGAATAGGGAACACTCACAGCCTCCCAAAGCAACCCCTTCCCCTATTAGTGAGCTTGAACTGTTAGGAAATTTTTGTAGTATCAAATTAAAACTACCTCTTTGCAATATTCATGAAACCAAGAACAAGTCTAGTCCCTCTATCACATGGGGTCCTATAAGAGTCCAGAGGAGGGATCTTTTTTTTTTAAATTAATTAATTAATTTTTAGTTTTCAGCATTCACTTCCACAAGATTTTGAATTCCAAATTTTCTCCCCATCTCTTCCTCCCCCTACCCCAAGATGGTGTGCATTCTGATTATTCTTTCTCCCAATCTGTCCTCCTTTCTATCACTCCCCCCCTTTCTTATCCCCTTGCCTTCTATTTTCCTGTATGGCAAGATAGATTTCTATACCCCATTGCCTGTATATCTTATTTCCAAGTTGCATGTAAAAACAATCTTTAACATTAGGTTTTAAAACTTTGAGTTCCACATTCTCTCCCTTTCTCCCTCCCCACCCACCCTCACTGAGAAGGCAAGCAATTCGATATAGATTATACATGTGTAGTTATGCAAAACACTTCCATTACAGTCATGTTGTGAAAGACTAAATATATGTCCCTCCATCCTATCCTGCCTCCCACTTATTCTATTCTCCTCTTTGACCCTGTCTTTCCTTATAAGGAAAGGAGCTCTTTTTTAGAGCTACATGGCTTACAGCTGGAAAGGGATCTTAATTTAGTCTAACACCTTTATTTTATAGATGGGCTCCCATTTTACAACTGTACTTTCACCCATTCTGCTCTGTTTTGTTACTGTTAATATTAGAAAAAGAATAGCATAATGGGGTCATAGCTTAAGAGCTTGAAGGGACCTTAAAGGCCATTGTATTCAACCCCCTCATTTTAGAGGTGAAGAAATTGTGACCTCAAATGGTTAAGTGACTTGCCCAGTGTCACATAGCTAGTTAAGTTTCTGAGGCAAGATTTAAATGCCAGTTTTCCTAATTCATGTATGGTAAGTAGGCCTGTCTGTCTTTATTAACTAATACAATTCATGGCTAATTGTATGTTGGCCACATCTTTAGAAGGAAAACTTCTTAAGGCAGAGCAGCATGTCCATCACTGCATTTGAGTGATAAGGGATGACAGATGACAGCTTTTTCCCAGGAGATGAAGCTTTTGCAAAATGCAGGTAACAGTACTGGTATTAGGAGGGAACACAAACCTTCACAGAGGAAACAACAACAAAACACATCTATGACTTTATTTAAGATGTGAAAGAACAAATGGATGTTAGGAAATGGCTAGGAGGTAGCTGCCTCAGCAGGTAGGTGGATTGTAGGTAGATTTTCTATCTATTTGAACTAGAAATTGATCACATTTTGGTGTTGACTTAGAAGTTTCTACTTCTTGAGTTGTGGTTTCACACTTCAGTTGTCTTTCCCACATCAGAGTGGGAAGAGACCTTAGAGATCATCTAGTCCAATTTCTTGATTTTCATAGATGAAGGAATGGAGGCCGCAGAGGTGTTATGATTTGATCAAAGACAACAGGTTCTATATAGTATAGCTGAGATTCAAATTCAACTCTTCTGCTTCCAAACCTAGCATTCTTTTCATTGCTCAATGTGCTTTCAGAATCCTTGTACTATCTCTAGGAACTTTCTAATCCAGAAATAGGTTATTTTAATGTTTGTGACTCCTAATGTTTTTTTAAAAAATATTTAATTTTATTTTCACATTCACAGTCTCTCTTTCCCCTCTCCCCATTATGTTATTTGGAGCTACAAAATTGTAATAATTTCATTATTTTTGGAGGGTCTAATATCTAATATATATATATATATAGGGTACTTTTATATATTTATATACTCTAACATATTAAAGGGATAGCAGTGGATAGAGTACCTGGCCTGGAGTCAAGAAGACTCATCATCCTGGGTTCAAATCAGGGCTCAGACATTTACTAGCTGTATGACCTTAGGCAAGTCACTTAACCCTGTTTGCTTCAGTTTCCTCATCTCAACCGTGGAAGGAAATGGCAAACTACTCCAGTATCTTTGCCAAGAAAATCCCAAATGAGGTCGGTCATGAAGCATCAGACAGGACTAAAATGACTGGACAACAACAAGTTATTAGAGAGATGCCTGGGCCAATCAAAGGCTAAGTAACTTTCCCAGGGTCACATAGTTTGGAACTTGTACCCTTGTGTTCCTGACTCCAAGGCTCTTCCTCTGTCCACATCCTGCCCTCTCTTTATTATCAGGATAATCTGTAATGTAATAAAAACCTTCCATTTACATCATTCTTGGAATGCATTTCAAATTACTTTCAAATTTGCTGTAGAGCTGCTATTCTTTTTGAGCCTGACTGTAGCTCTGTGGGGAAGGATGGATTTTACAGTTGTCATTTTATAGATAAGGAAATGGAGTTAAAGAAAGGTCTGATGTCTTTCCTGGGTTCATTAAAGAGGTTAATTAGGACTATATTCCCCGTTTCTTGTTACCTTTCAAGGCTTTGGTCAGCATCCCGTTCACTAGCTCTGTAAGGTTAACTGTAGACAGATCAACTGTCCTTGCAGGCAGCTCTGAAAAAGAATTAAGCACTGTTACATGGGACATTTTCATCAACAAATGGAAAATCTCCAGTTTGACTTTTTAATCTGTTTATATAATCTGTTTAATTTGTTTATAATCTGTTCCCCTCCGACCTTCCTAGTCTTCTTACACGTCCCTTTTCTCCATGTTCTCTGACACTTTCCTGCTTTGATGTTCCTCATAGAGAAAACTCCATCTTACAAATAGACATTTTCATTGGTTGTCTCCCACTTCTGGAAATTTCTCTGTACTCTGAATCCTAGCTTCCCTAGCTCCTTCAAGTCCCAACTAAAATTGTATAAGAAGTCTTTTCCAGTTTCCTTAATCTTCATATTTTCCCGCTATTGATTATCCCCACTTTATCCTGTCTATATCTTGTTTGTCCTTGGCTGTTTTCATGCTATCTCCCCGTTAGACTTCGAGGCCCTCTACAGCAGGAACTATCTTTTGCCTTTCTTTGTATCTCTATCACTTAGGACAACACATGGCACGTAGTAGGTGTTTAATAAATGCTTCTTGACTTGATGAATGAAATACTTCATTGGCTCAAAATACAGGCCAATGTGAAATCCTCATAGGATTATACAATGTCAATGTTGTAAAGGTCATGAAAGGATATGAAGTCTGATCTGTATCTAAATAAGAATCCCCTCCCCAAGCCCCACAACATACTCTATAAATTTTCATCTACCTCTGCTTCAAGAACTTCAGTAAGGGGGACGTACATTTGACTTTTCACTTCACTTCCTTTTATGTACTTTAATTTCAATAAATACTTATTAAGTACCTCTTGAATACTGTGCTACAAACTGGAGCTACAAGGACAAAAAGAAAGCAATATCTGCCTTTAAGGAGCTTCTATTTTGCAGTGAGATGTCAGGGAACAATATGTATACAGAAAATAAATGTAAGAAATATATAAAATGACTGAAGTAATGGTGAGATCACATAACCCACTGAGTTTGTCCCAAATGCAATTAGGCTTCTTAAAGTTCTGCCTTCACATATTATTCATACAGTTTTTGAGTTGCAGAATATGGTTGGAGAAAAGTGAAAGGAATTTAAGTTGGGAGGAAACTTCCTATGGAGGATTAATTTTAATTCTGCTAGTGGGTCGAATGATATATTAGAGACAGACTAAATAAGATGAATTAAGGCCCTAGTTGTGGAGAGAAGGGATAATCAATAGCTTTAGAAAAAGGAGATTAGTGATAAAACATTGTCTCTACTTGTCTAATTGACAACAATTGACTATATGTGACATGGTACCAAAAAATATCAGTGTGGTAAGGGACCTTAAGGAATTATCAAGGCCAACAACCCATTTACTGAGGAGAAAACTGAGGACCAGAGAGAGTAAATGACCACATACAGGTCATATATTAGTGGTAGGGTCAGGCCTATAATCCCAATCCAATGTTCTTTCCAGTAAACTATATTGCCTGTCCCCTTCTCCCTCCCCCCTTCTCGCCATGGTAAATTTATTATCAGAAAGAAAACAAAAAAGGAAAGGGACAGAGAATGATGAAAGTATAATGATGATGATAGTTAAGACAATGATAAAATGTATAAAACTTTTTTAAAAAATACTTTCCTATGAACTCATATCATCCCCATAAAGTATATGGGAAAAGAAATATTATGCCCATTTCGTAGATTAAAAAAACCCCAACAACTGAGGTATAGAGAGACTGATGTATTTCCAAAGGTCACAAGAGCATGAGATAGTGTGAAGTGTGCACAACTTACCAGTTGTAGCTAGAAAAGCCACTCCCTTTTCTTTCTTAGACTCTCCCTTAATAGTTGATCCTGAAAATTAAAGGCAATTCATTAGGGAAATGGTATCCTAGAGTGTCAATATAAGAGACCTCAGAGGCCATCCAGTTGTCATTTCACTTTACAGATGAGGGATGAGGCTTAGTGAGGTGGATAGTCTGGTTCAGGAATAAACAACTAGTTAATGACTGTGCTGGGACTGAGGCCCAGGTTTCTGGAGGTCACATAGTACTCTCCTTCCACTACATTGTTATTGCTCAGAATTCCTTGTCATCAATGCTATCTTCCTGGGGATATACAGGAAATAAAAAATGGTTACCTAAAAGAGTACAAGAAACTCAAGAAACTGACATTAACTTTGTCCTTTAAATTGGTAAAGTACTTTATCTCGAATTGTCTCAATTGAGCATCCCAACTACCACAGTAGGGATTGCTATCCCCAATATATGTACCCTCGGTAGTTTGGTGGTGCAGTGGAGACAGTGCTGGACCTTGAGTCAGGAAGACTTGAATTCATATTTCAGTCTCAGATACTTGCCAGTTGTGTGACCCAGGGCAAAACCCTTACTCTTCCTCAGCCTGAGTTTCTTCCTTAGGAAAATGGGTATGATAATAGTGCTTACCACCAAGGTATGTTCTGAGGATCAAATGAGGTCATACTTAAAACATGCTTCAGAAATCCCAAAATTGCCATATAAATGCTAGTAATTTTTATTTCTCTTATCATACAGTTGGGGAAATTGAGACTGAGAGAAGTTAAGTGGCTTCTCATGATTACCTAGTACATACCTCTATGTGACATTTACTATGTCATATCTAGTTAAAAGTTGCCAATGAGAAAAACAGAGATGGTATTATATCAGGAACCTACATTTTTAATAGTTGTTAATCTTTTCTCCACAATTAGAGATGTAATCTTATTTAGACCTGCTCTAAAACATGCCTGTATTCAAGCCTCAAGAGGAAGTGTTGGAAAGAAGGTCTTCCTGAATCCAAGTCTAGCATTCTCTCCTACATCATGTTTCTTCTCTAAATGTATATATTACTTTATATTTTTGAATGATTTTTCATATATATTATCTCATAATAGATATTTTATACTCCATAAGAGAGGCAGCTTGGTAGAATGGTCTTGGATTCAGGATGACCTAGGTTAAAATCTCTTCTCTGATGCGTATAATCTGTGTGACCCTGAACAAGTCATTTAATTTCTCATTGGTCCAGACAGCTGTCAAGGACCAGTGGGGCAACTTTTTGATAGAAGGAATTTTTTTCACTAGGGGTTCCATACCAAGATGAAAACATAGGAGTGGGCCTATAGGGTCCTGCTGGCTCCCTTCCCCCAACTTCCCCCACTCCTACCCCTGAACACACACATCAAATAATCTAACTTTTTATCCGTTATAGTGGGGCAGGACCTATAATTTCAGTTTTCCATAAGAAGAGACATAGGGCCAGAGAGATTGAGTGATTTGCTTAAGGTAATTTAGTAAGCGAGTGTCAGCGATAGTAATATACCCATCAAACCAGTGGAGAGGGCTAGGATTAGAAACTGATACCACTTGGGACTTGTGTAGGATTCTAAGAACAGTGGGCAATGGCATGCCTGTTCATTAATCATGAAGACTATTAAAGAGAGAGCATGGGCTAGTGGAAAGAACACAGGATTATGGTCAAATCCCAGCTCTACAACTTACTATCTGTGTGAACTTGGCCAAATTATTTACCATCCTTTGGCCTTAGTTTGGCTTGACTCCAAGGATCCACATTCTCTTTCCAGGACAAACTGATCACCTAAAATCTTATCATTTAAGAAGATTGATTCAAGTTTTGATGCTCAACACCTTCTTAATTCACCCTCCGTTGCCTCTCCCCTCTGACTGGAGGGCTGTAGGCAATAGCACGAAACTCCTCCCTAAATCTTCCTTTATAGAGACACAACCCTCCTGGTAGTAATTCCATTTTTCCATTAACAGCTCTGCTTGGCTTCAACTCCAAGGAACTATATACCCCCCTGGTATCTCCCCTCTCCTCCTCCCACTGTTTTGTGTGTTGTCTTTTCTAATTAGATTGTAAGCTCCTTGAGGGCAAAGACAGTCTCTTTTTCTTATTTGTATCCCCAGCACTTAGCTTGGTAATTGGCACATGGTTTCAATCATGTCTAACTCTTTGTGACATTGGGGTTTCCTTGGCAATGATATAGGAGTGATTTGCCATCTCTTTCCCCAGCCCATTTTATAGATAAGAAAACTGAGGCACATAGGGTTAAGTGACTTGCCTAGGGTCAGTGCCTGAGACTAGATTTGAACTTATTAAGATGAGTCTTCCTGATTTCCAATCCCAGTGCTCAATCCACTGTGCCACCTAGTAGATACTTAAATGTTTATTGAATTGAATTGAAATACTTTCCTTGTCTGTAAAATGGAGTAAAAACTAACAGGGTTGCGGCCTTCTAGGTCCTCAAGTGGGGCCCTTTGACTGAATCAAAATTTTACAGAACAAGTTTGGATTCAGTTAAAAGGCCATACTTGAAGACCTAGGGGGCTACATGTGGCTTGAGGCTACAGGTTCTTCAAGCTCTTCTTCCAGCTCTAGATCTATGCCTGAAAAGCTCATTCTCATTTCCTGGAGGAGATGATTATCCCTAAGAACCATCCCTAAAACCCAGATAATGTTAACAAGGTCTTGTGTTTTTATGTTAAACTCACAATATACTCACCTACATCCCAGAGACAAAGGAGACATACTAGGCTCATACATAACAGCTCTGGACGCCAAGATGTCTGGAACATCTTGCTCAAGTTCTCCTTCTTTAGCTGGAGAATAGAGAATGGAAATTTGAGTGAGTCTGGAAGTAATCAACATGATATAGACCTGAAATTCCTTTCTGTTCAGCTGAGAGTGAGCCAGTGGGCATGCTGAAGGCAGAGATAGGGAAATCAGTAATGCTCACCAGGACCTCATCATCCTAAATAATAACAACAACAGTGACAGTAATAACCATCGCACCTGCTGTGTAAACTCCCAGGCTCCTACCTTTTCTACTAGATGCTGTCCCCTCACCCCCCCAGGATATTTTTAACCTAATACTGACTGGGCACCCACAGCAGTAGCTGTGTAGGTGGCATTGGGAAAAGTTTTCACCCCTCTACCAAAAGCATCCCTTTTTTCCTTCCCTTCTCCATCCCAGATTGTCTTATAGTGAGCACACTTCAGAGGGCAGGTTCGGTTCTATGCTTGCGGTGGTGACTGATAATAGAATCAGCCCCTTATCCTTTTCATTTTTGTTGGGACAGACTGAGTCTTCCAGTATGAGTAGGCATCAATGGGCACCATTATCCTTCTGGTCACTGAGGTCTATCTCCTTATCTGTGGTCACTCCCCATTATAATCCATCACACACACACACACCTGCTGAAGTAGTTTTCCTACAGAGCAGGTCTGACTATATCACCCTTTAACTCAGTCAACTCCAGAAGTTTCCTGTGGATTCTGGGAGCAAAGACTAACTCCTCAGTTTGGCATTTAAAAACTTTACCACCTGACTCCAGGCTGATCTTTCCATGCTCCCCTTCTTGCATTCTTAGAATAAACCAAACTCTCCTTCCTGTTCACACATATAAAAACACAACTAAATTATGCAAACATGAATAGGAAATTAAGTTCTTAATACCATCCATTAAGCAAACCACATAAAGAGAAAAGAATGGATTTATAATGAAAGCTTTCTGCCTAGTTAAAATTGGAGGCAATTCACTTATGCTTTTTTTTCCATATTGTGTGTAGGGAGTATCTATACACAGACACAACTTCTGGGGGAAAAGTTATGTTCATTATCTGTTGTGACTTTTGTCTGACTTTTGTATTATTTTTCAGTAAAAAAGTATCTAACTAAAAATTTCATCTGCTTGACTAACTACATACATAGACTATTATAATATCCACATATCTTTTCCCTTTGCTTCCAGTTTCTCCCTTCTCCAAACTAACTTCCACATGCTATTAAAATGATCATATATACACATCCATCTTCCTGCTCAAAATTTTTCAATGATTCCCATCTGCTTGAAAAATAAAGTACTTAAAGTGGCATTGAAGATCCTCTTAAATCTACTTGTTACTTAGATTTCTAGCCTTATTTGTTACTTCCCGTATTTTACATTCATTTTGGGTATAATTAGCTTTTCCCCACATTTGACATGCCATATCCTACTTGTGTTCATTCAAACAAGCTGTGGGTGGAGATGAGGAGGGAGGGCATTCCAGGCTTGTCTGGATGTACACAATAAGTGACTAACGTAGGTTGGAATGAATTGAATCAAATGTATATTTGGTCAATCAAAGGTATAAAGTAAGTACCTATTATGGTGCCGACTTGCTAAGTGCTGGATATGGGAGAACCAATAATGAAACAGTGTCTTTCTACAAAGGGTTTACATTCTAACTGGAGACAATACGTGCTTATCAACATATACACAGCATACATATTAAATGAATATAAATAGATACAAAGTAGTTAATAATTATTATTATTTATGCAGCACTCTAAGATTGCAACTAGGTGGCATAGTGTATAGAGTGTCAGGCTTGGAGTCAGAAAAACTCCACTTCCTGAGCTCAAATCCTGGCCTCAAACACTTATTAGCTGTGTGACCTTGAGCAAGTCACAACCCTGTTTGCCTCAATTTCCTCATCTGTACAATGAGTTGGAGAAGAAAATGGCAAACTGCTCCATCATTTTTGCCAAGAAAACCCCCAATGGGGTCATGAAGAGTCATACACAATAGAAAAACAAGTAAATAAAAATTAAGGTTGCAAAGCACTATACATATTATGTCATCTGACCCTCATAACAACCCTGTGTGATAGGTACTAGTATTACGACTATTTTACAGATGAGAAAACTGAGGCTGAAAAAAGTTAATTGACTTGCCTATAGTCACACAGCTTATAAGTGTCTGAGGTAGGATTATAAACCCAGGTCTTTTGGACTACAAGCCCAGTCCTCTTAACCCACCATACTACTACTTAGTTCCCTAGGTTGGGATAGGGGGCACTAGCATTTGGGAGGATCAGGAAAGGCCGAAAGTCACCATCTTGAGCTGCATTTTAAAGAAGGAGAGGGACTGTAGGGGACAGAGATAAGGAGAGGAATACATTTCAGGGATTAGAGATGGCCAGTGCAAAGATAGGGAGATGGAAGATGGCGTCTTGCATGTAGAGAATGGGGAGAAGGCCAGTTTACCTGGGTCACAGAGTTTAGGAGGGAAAGTAATTTCCAGTGATTCTGAAAAGAAAGGTTGGGTTGATCCAGGTTCATATTTTATCCTAAAAGCAAGAGGAAGCCTCTGTGCTTAAAGAAATTATTTTGGTATCTGTGCAATATGGACTAGAATAAGGAGAGACTTTGCATTTAAACATCTCTTTTTAACTTTCAATGCATTATCACATTATTGATTTTAATAATCAGTCAAATTGCTTATAGTGATATCATGCTTTATAGTGTGCAGAGTTTTAAATGGTGTCAGATGAAATAACATGTGGAGAATGCTTTGTAAACCTTAAATGTATAAATGCTAGCTATTAATTTGCTCATTTGATTCCCGTGAGATAGACCTCAAGTATTCTTATTTACATTTAATGAATGATGAAACTGAGGTTTAGAAAGATTAGTGATTTCCCTAACTTCCCATATCTGTAAACCAAGAAATGGAAACAGGTCTTCTGACTCCAAATCCAGTATTATTTCTGTTATACCATGATAAAAACAGAAACAACTAACCCCCCCCCCCAAAAAAAAAAAACTGGTGTTGAGGACCTAAACAAAATTGTAAAGAACTTAGAATGGATTTCACTGATTACTTGAGTCCCAAATCTTCTAAATGATTCTAAGTGTTCCAGCCAATGCATACTCTGTGATCTCTCCACAAGCCCTCCAATACAATCACTTACCACATTTACCCCAGGGCTGTAGCTAAACAACATAGGATGTCTCACACTAGCTAGCACCTTAAAGTGATGAAAGGGGTATTTCTATCGAGTCTCCTTGATGGTGAAAAGTATTCTCCAGACATGGGAACCAAACCTGAATAGTGCTATCCAACTTCTCAATTGGACTGTAAGCCAAGCCATGTGAGGTAATGATCAATTAAAAAAAAAAACTTAGAATGTTTAGCTATGTAGAAGAGAAGACTTGGGAAGAGGGTGTGATAACTGTTTTCAAACATCTGGAGGTGTGCTGTGAGGAAGTGTGAAGCAAAAGGAATAATCCTTTCTATAGCACCTAGTGTGTGGTAGGCACTGTGCTGATGACTTTTACAATTACCTCAAGGTAGGTGGTACAGAGAATAGAGTAGTGGGATTTTGAGTCAGGAAGTTATTGTTCAGTTGTATATGACTCTTTGTGACCCATTTGGGTTTTTTTTTGGAAAAGATTCTGGAGTGGTTTGCCATTTCCTTCTCCAGCTCATTTTATAGGTGAGGAAACTGAGGCAAACAGGGTTAAGTGATTTGCCCAGGGTTACACAGCTAGTAAGTGTCTGAGGTAACATTTGAACTCAGGAAGAGTCTTCCTGATCCTAGGCCCAGAGGTCTATCCACTTCACCTGAGTTCAAATCCTGACTCAGATATTTACTGGAGTCAATCAGTTTTCAATGCATTTCTTATCTTTGTAATTGAATAGGCCCACCTTCCTCCCTACCCCATTAAAGATTCCTTGAGGGCCTGGACTATATCATAGTTTCATAGATTCAGAGGTAGAAGAGAAATTGGCAGCCATCAAATCCAGCCCTTTCATTTTTATAGAAAAGTTTACTGAACTAGAAGTTCAGTGGCTGCCAGGGACACACAGCTGGTAAGAATCTGAAATGGGATTTCAAATTGTCTTTCTGACTCCAAGCTCCCTGTCCCCTCCACTATACTATAATTGTCTCTCATTTTTCATCTCAGTAGACCCAGTTCCAACAATAATAGTGTGTTGCTTATAGTAGGCATTTAATAAATGTTTGTTGAATTGAACCCTTGTTAAAAAAAATAGGTAAATTTGGTCAAGTGCCTTATTGGACCATAGTACACTATAACAAGACCAGTCAAAAAATGTTTATTATACACATACTATGTACCACCACTCACTAAGCGTGAGGCATGCAAAGAAAGGTAAAAGATCATTTCACCGATCTGGGAAACTTCTTCAAGGAGGCCAACTAGTCACAGAATACAATGTGTGTGTGAGTGTGTGTACATTTATGTACACAAAATATCATGTATACACACAAAATATTGTAGACAGGCGGATAGACATGGACCACTTTTTAAGAAGGAGATTAAAAATATTAGGACTGCCCAATGCTAGTACATTGAGAGAATGCTTTATGGGAAATTTATGGGCGATATGAATAATCCAAGATGAGAAGACTTAACTGGGTTGTGACATGTGCCAGAGAGATCTGTATTCATGGATGCAAAGAACTATTGGTTTATTTAAAAAGCTAAATTCCCTAGAGAGAAAAACAAAATTTTGTAATAATGTCACAAACTCACCTCTACAGTACTATTGATTATTTTAAAGCTTCAGAGAGTGAATATATAACTGGTAAATTAAAGGTTATTTGGACCATATTTACAAGGTACCAAAGAAGCTAGTAAATTAAACTGATTCCATCAGCAACATGTGCCCCATTAGTTAAAATGCCAACCAAATCAGGTTATTGGAACTCATGTGGGCAAAAGGACTGGTTGACTAACATAAGTTATTCATTTTTTGGCTCATCATGGTGGCATCCTGGAAAAACAGTCTGTGTGTCTTCATTTGGGATAAATGTTTTCAAAATCTGATTTAATTTTCATGTAATATCCCTGTTTTTTTCTTTCCTGTGGAATGTAGAAAGCAACCTCAATGAAATTAAAAGTATTGCATTTGCAGCCAAAACCTTGTATTGTTGCTGGGAATGACCTTTTAAAAAACAAATCTGTCTAAATAACCCTTATGTAGCCACATTCTAATTCCCTCACGTTAAAAAAAAATAGGAAGCTAGAATTAGAATAGACCTTAGAACACAGAATTTTGAAACCTAGAAAATTGAATGGTAGAGCTAGATTACACCTTAGAACATAAAATGTTAGAACATAGAGTGCTGCTTCTGAGAGAGATGTCAGAAGTCACTTAGTCCAGAACCCTTATTTTGCAAATGAGGAACCTGAAGCTCAGAGTGACTTGAAGTCAAAAGTGACTTGCAAGGTTTTACAACTAGTCAGTGGTAGATCCAGAATTAGAACTCAGGTCCCTTGACTCCATTGCTTTCTGATGAAAAGAATTACAGCATCGGTGCTGGAAATTCATATGTTAAACAAGAGGTCAGGCAGTGGGGTGTCAATTAAGTAGGTCATTATTTTCAGTTTCTCTTAGTGCAATGTAGGGGTTCTTAAAAAGTGGCTCATGATTTTTAAAAAAATTTGATACCTGTATTTTCAATATAATTTGTTTCCTTTGTAATCTAATGTATTTTATTTTATGCATTTAAGAATATTTTTCTGAGAAGGGCCCATGGACTTCCCGGGAGTGCCAAAGGGGTCCATAACCCCCAAAAGGTTCAGAACCAATGAACGATGAAGTCTTATATTGACATGGGAATGGCTACGGGTTTCTTTAAGATACTGGCAGAGGCAAGGCAGACTTTATTGTAAAAAAGGCATAGAGTATAGCTAGGTAATGAACTGTGTGTCTGCTATCTGGGGACTAGCTGAGCTGAATTCAGGGAATCTCATCCCTGGATTAACTACAAGGAGATGGCTCACCATAGAAAAATCTTCAAGGCCATCTAGTAATTTTAAAGAGAGGTCACAGCTTTGTGATTGTGGAAATAACACCCACATGGACAAAATCACAGAGTCTTTAAGTATGGAAAGAAGCTAAATCACCTATGATCACATTTCCACCAATGTCTTCCTCACACTTGTCTCAGAATAGATTATGAATAGATTAAGCTGTCAAGGAAACTGGCTGTCAGTGCATTTTGCCTTCTCCAAGATGCTCAATCAAATCCCAGGGGTCTTTATAGAGTCAAGGCAGTGAGGTAGCAGAGGGGGAAATGAAACTTGTGTTGTTTTTTTTAAAGGACAGTCTCATATTTTCCTCTCACATTTCAGCCCTTGCGATTAAAGGTCACATTTTCTGCTCAATAAGCAAGGCATCCTTTTGGCCCTCACCAGCTTTAAGGTTTCAATATAGGTCTCATTTATTTATTTTTTTCCCTAAGAGAGCTCAGTGCCTTAAAGCAGGAAGCTAAACTAAGCCTTGACTTCAGCTTTTCCATCAGCTCCCAGGACCCCCAGCCTCAGAAATTAGAGCTGCTTCCTTCTTCGGCTTTCTCACCATCAGGGAGCCAGAATGGAGGAGGCCTGGGGTTTCTTTAATATCTGTAGGATGAATCTGTTAATAGTGCCTTACCTGTTCTCTGATGCGGATGAGAAACTTCCAGGGATTAAAAAATCTAAGAAGGTGACCCCTGAGGTCCCTACAGCATGCTTCTATGAGTTCTTAATGAAAGATAGAGTAATAACTATAGGGGAGCCTGATACCTATACTTTAAATCCCCAGAAAATTATATTTTAATCCTCCAGAAAACCTGGTGAGGTGAAACAGAATCTCCTCTGGAGCCAAATGCCTGCTCTCCCTCTTGAATGGGAGCTGTAAATGAAATGATTTAGCAACAACCTAGCTTGGGATAGGAAAACACTGCCGTCAATAATTACTTTTATTGAAAGGATAGAATTGAGGATTGTGGGTGGGGCATTTTCTCCCTGTTAAAGATGCAGCTTTCACAAGAGTGAGTGAAACAAATAGCAAAGAGATGCTTGACCTTCTTGTTCACTTCAAAGAGGGTCTAAGGATGTTTTTTAGGTTCAGATGAAACTATTAAGGGAGATGTGGAGGGTACCTCAGCTCTTAAATCTCCGTCTTAACAGAGTGTTGGGTAGTCAGGAAACTTGAATTCCTCTCAGACACTCGCTAAATTTATGACGTTGGGCAAGTCATTTAACATCTCTGAGACTCAGTTTCCTCATTTGTAAGTGAAGGTATTAGATTGCATTATCTCTTAGATACCTTGCAGCTAAAATATTATGATTCTTTTTTTTGTGCCTGATATCACATCTTCTACCTGTAGTCTATTACTTTTCTGCCAAGAGATAGAAAGTATAATATTGTAGCCATTATATGAACTGTCCCCCTGGTTCTGCTCATTTCGTTCTTCACAAATTTATACAAGTCCTTCTATCTGTAATCATTTCTTATAGCACAATAATATGTCATTACATTTGTAATCATAATGTTGTGAGGTAGAAACCCAGTTATTTTAATTTACATTTCTCTTATTAGTGATTTGGGACATTTTTATAATTGTTGTTAGTGTACATTTCTTCTTTTGATAGTGTCTTATTCATGACTTTTGTCCATTTATCTATTGGCAATGTTCTCATTTTTACATATCTGTATCTATTTCCTATTTACCTTATATATCAGTCTTTGTACAAGAAATTTTCTGCAAATATATTTTTCACAGCTCATTGTTTCCCTTTTAATTCTAACTGAACTGATTTTGTTTGAACAAAAATCTTTATAGTTTTATTCAATCAAATTTGTCCATTTTCTATTTTGTGATCATCTCTGCCTCTTGTTTGGTGAAGAACTGTCCTATCCATAGTTGTGAAATGTATCTCCTTCCTCTATTCTCTAAGTTGTTTATATGATCTTTTATAATGTTTCCAATTGGAACTTATTGGGGTATGAAATCTTAGTCTAAATCTAATTTCTACCAAAATATTTTCAAATTTTCCCAGAAAATGTCAGATAGTGAGTTCTTAACATAACAATTGATGATTCTTTCTCATTCTATGAGAACTAGGTGATCTTTACAATTCTGCCAAGAATCTAGTTCTTATCATTTTTACTCCATCAACTTTTTTCACTAGAATGTCACTCAATATCCACTGCACTTATCTGAATTATGCTTGATTAAATTTCTTCTCTGAAACCATGTCAGCTGAGAAAATTGAGCATCAGAAAGGTTAAGTGATACAAGGGTCCACCACTGAGAATTAGAAGGGATTCCAGAAGGGATCTAGTCTAACTTCTACCAGCATAAGAATAATCTGTAGATGTTTCTCAACATATGGTGACCCAGACTCCATTTGAATACTTCCAGTGATGGGAATCAACCCTAAATATAGGTTAAGGGTGGCTTGCTGATCTGTTCTCACAGAGTGTTTCCACTTTGTGAATTCTGTATAATGATAAGATTAAAGGTCCAGAGTTACCCTATCCTTACTGTCTCAAAAATAATTGCGTGCATTGGCCTGGACCTGTAAAACTTCCTTCAAAGATGGAATTGAGCAGCTGTCTTATAATACATAGTGTTAGAGAATTGCTTGGGGCAAAAGGAAGTTGAGGTTCAACTCTATGGACACATAGCTATAGTGGCACATGTGACAAAAGAACTGGTCTTCCTGATTCTAGGCCCTGTTCTCTCGATTACCACAAACCAAATGCTTCATGTATCGCTTAAAATTTAGCAAAGTACTTTTCTGACAATAACCTTGCAAGATGGGTAATGTCAGTGTTATTGTCTCCATTTCATAAGAAAACTGTTGACCCAGGTCTTCTCTTGCATATTACATTTGGTTTATTATCATTTGGTGCACTAAACAAATGTCAAGGGGAGAAACATTTTCTGTCAGTATCCAATTAATAAATGGGAAGGCTAAGGACCTTATTGTTGTGCTCAGAATACTTATGGCCTAACTGATTATGGAAAAGCCTGTCAAAGTCCTTATCTTATTCATCAACACATTTCTGCATCCTTTGTTGTTCTCTTAGTAATTCAGTGATTATGAGTGATCAAGGAAACTCTCTTCTGGGAAACTGATTTGTTTATACTTTTCTGTGGAAGGACTCCTGTGGTGAGGGCAGAGGTTAAAAACAATCTCCTGACTTCAAGATGAAGAAATTGAGGCTTTTAAGTGAATAGTTGAAGTCAGCATTGTTGTTGTCAGGTCATGTCTCACTATTTGTGATGCCATTTGAGGTTTTCTTGGCAAAGATACTAGGGTTGTTTGACATTTCCTTCTCCAGCTCATTTTACAGATGAGGAAATTGAAGCAAACCGGGTTAAGTGACTTACCCAGGGTCACACAGCTAGTAAGTGTTTGAAGCTAGATTTCAACTTAGCAAGATGAATCTTCCTGATTCCAAGCCCAATGCTTTGTTCACTTTATCATCTAGCTGCCTTGTAAGTCACCGTAGTATTTAGCATATGGATTTTGAATTCTGTGAGATGTAGTTTCTAATTCTGACTCAGTGTACCCTTGAGCAAGTAGGTCAGTCTTTCTGAGTCTCTTCTTCATCTGTAAATTGGAGATAATAATGCTGGTACCAGAATATCTCAGAAAGGAAGAACCAAGAAGAATGATAAATTCAAACTAATGCAGGTGAAGAACACTAGAGAGGTTCATATGAACTAAATTCATATTTTACTAATTATCAACATTAAATGAGGTATAAAACAAAGACATATACTTGCCAAAGGTGTTGGTCACAATATAGGGCAAATCCTGTATAAGGTTGTAATGGAAGGGAGATTTCCTCAATATGGTGAAATCCCCCAGTGGTGTTATTTGGGGATGAAATACTGATTGTATTGAACCATGGAATGCCATAAGGCCTCCTCATAGTACCCATGGCACTTGTAAGAGATTGGGCCTAGAAACTCAGAAAATGAAAAAAAAAGTGGATGAATAATCTATGCTGTCCACATTATGCCATCCAGATGTACAGCCCATTGAATTCACAGCATCACAGAACTATCACAGAAGCAGGACAGGAAGATGACCTCAGGAGTCATCTAATCCAACCTGCACCTGAACAAAAGTATTATCTATAATATACTTGACAAACAAGGCTTTGAGGATCTTGAATGAGGGAGAGTTTTCTCCCTTCTCAGGTGGCCAAGAAGAGGTGATTACATAGAGACAAAGGGCTGATGCCAGAGAAAATAAGTTTTCTGATGATTGGAGCTGTCCCCAAATGGGATAAGCCCATCTATTTCTATATATGTACATACATCTATATCCATATATCTATCATGGGTTGTGTGTGTATGTGACAGAGACAGAGAGACAGAAACAGAGAGGTAGAGAGAGACAAAAACAGCCAAGAGAAACACATAGAGAGACATATACAGAGAGAGATAGACACATAAACAGAGACAGAGAAACAGAGACAAAGATGGAGACAGAGAGACAGTAACAAAGAGAGGAGAAAGGGAAAGAGATTGGAGAAAGTAGAGACAAAAAAAGGAGGATAAAGTCCTTC
>NW_027187460.1:18763256-18798424 GCF_028583685.1 Petaurus breviceps papuanus | reverse complement strand
TCTCTCTCTCTCTCTCTCTCTCTCTCTCTCTCTCTCTCTCTCTCTCACACACACACACAAACACACAATGGAAAGAATTGAAGGAAGTGCTTCAAGTGGGTAAACAAAAAAAGAACGAGATATTTTGGGAAGGGCATTCACAAACTAGAGAACTTGGAAGTAAGTAAGAAAACATGAGGACTGCACCATATAAGAATCCATTGAAACAACTGGAATTGTTTAGCTTAGAGAAATAAGGTTTAAGTGGAAAATGATAATTGTCCTCAAGTATTTGAAGGACTGTGTTATAAAAGAAGAATTGGATTTGTACTACTTGGCTCTAGGTATAGAACTAGACAATCATGGGCTCTACAATTAGAGGGTCTGGGTTTAAATTCCTCCCCTGACATTAACTACCTGAGTAATCTCAGACAGTTCACCCAATATCCTTCAGTTTCTTCATCTGTAAAATAAAGAAACTGGATTAGATGGTCCCTTCCAGCTCTAGAGCTATAATCTTATGAAATAGGAATGAGTAAGCATTTCCACTTAGTAGAAAACTCAGAGTCAATCTAAGGAAAAGCTTCCTATCAATTGGAGCTGTTCTATAAATGTCCTTGGGGTGTATCAGGAAGTAGTCAGTTTCCCATCATCCCATTTTTCCAGTTGAAGATGGCCAGCCATCTCTTAAGATTATGGAAGAGGGCATTTTTGGTCTGGCATGTGTTGGAGTAAATAGTTTCTCCGATTCTTTCCATTCCTGAGAACTTTGGGGCAGCTGTGGTATTTGGGAAGATCAATATGGCATTAGTAGGACTTGGAAGTGAATTATGAAGATGAAAGAGAGAGGTTCAAGGATTAGACCACTGTCCTCCTTAGGAAAGGCAAACCCAGGTATTCCACTGTGTTCCACAGGCATTTTCCATTGCAGTAAAGAAGGATAAGTTGGACATTCAAGGATAGCACATGGCATTGAGTGTTTTAGTCTTCACAGGGGGTTGGGGGTCCTGTAGCCTCAATCTCACATGTGACCCTCTAGGTCCTCAAGTGTAGCCCTTTGACTGAATCAAAACTTCACGTGACCTCAAGGCCACAGGTTCCCCATGCCTGGTCTAGATGGTATTTTGACAGAGGTCCATTCACACAAAGAGAAGCAGGTGAAGAGCTCCAGTGACCCTCTATTATACTTTGGGACACTAGCAACTGTCAGGGAGCTTTTCTTTGTATGAAGCTGAAATATGTCACCATAACATCTACCTATTGCTCCAAGATTGTCCTTTGGATCCAAGAAGAACAAGTCCCAATACTCACTACTCAGAGACATTTTTTTTTATTTGGGGTGGAGAGCCATTAGAGAGCTATGCTGGAATCAGCACAGTGTACTATTATACCCATATTCCAAACCTTTATGAAGTGACGAAGTATTAATTGATAATTATAATACTATGAGCCCCCTAACACTGTCTTGTCTGTCACACACACAAAAAGACATTTCTGCTGGGAATATTTCCAGGTTGTTTGAAATTGAGATAGGAAGAATAATTTGAATTTCAGTTCTGTGGACACTGTATACCTCTTCAAGATGAAGCAGCCACTTTCCTTGAATCCCCATGACAGATGGGAGGCCCAAACAACTCATGGAAGCTGATCTTTATCTTGCTTCCCCTGATGTGTGAGATGGGTTTAGAAACAGTGTCTGGGTTTTGAGTACAACCAGGAAGCCAACTTCTGAATGAGCTTCTGCCCTTTATAAGCAGATGGTGAGGAATTTTCTCAGGGATATATTGTTTTGGCTTTTTTTCTGCTGCTGAATATCAGTTGTGTGAGACACAGAATGACTAATGGTTGAGTCTGACTCCTGTGATTTGATTGTGTGATTAGAAAGTAGGTATTCAGTCCTAATTCATAGAAGAAAGTTAATTATAGACAAATGACAGATACAAGATTGTACAATGGTGTTATTATCTAATGAAGGTAACAAGGACAACTAATAAAAAAAATTATTCCTTTATACTTGTGATCATGGCCTTATGTGCAATTTGGAGGAAGGTAAGTCTGGCAACAGCAATGTGTCCCACAGAAGGTCATTATTACAGGGGACAAATTTCTGGCACTAAATATGGATTACCCAGTAATTGTGGGTAACATCTTCTAACTCAACCACCTCATTTTTTAGATGAGGAAATTGAAGCCCCAAAAGTGATTTGTCTAAGGCCATGTAATAACTAACTAATGATAAAATCAGAATCTGAAAAACAAAATCATAGAAGCTCCATGTTGCAATTGACCTTAGAATTCATCTAATCCAATATATTCCTGAATAAGAATTTATCCTATTATAGTATTCTCAACAGTATAGTCAACTATCTTTTGCCTGAAGATATATGGGGGGAGGTGGTAAGGAGGGGACAACTGACTAACCTCCCTGCAAGTTCTACCCATTACCTCTTGTTTTGCCTCTGAGGCCAAACAGAAAATCTATCTACACCACCCCCCCCCCCGTTTTAAAAATTCTTTGCTTTAAGGGATATAACAGTTAAATCTTCAATATAAGTCCTACTATGCTGCCTCATTGTAGGGTGGAAGTGATGCCGGGTTCTGGATTTATGACAGTAGAATGAAAGCTAAAGTAGGTCATGGTATGTTGGAAGAGTTTTGAATATGGTCCCTGGAACAGAGCAAGTCTGCTTTCTAAGAACTAATTGATCAATAAACTTTTATCAAATGCCTACAATGTTCTAGACACTGCACTAAGCCTGGGTAATCATGGAAAAAATTGTCATTAGTAAGCTGATCACCTGCTGATAAAACATTTTTGTCTTAGAAACCCATGGTGGGGCAGAGCCAAAATGGCTGAGTAAAAGCAGGAACTTGCTCAAGTTCCTGATCCAACCACCTCCAATACCTATAAAATATGACTCTAAACAAATTTTAGAGCTACAGAACCCACAAAGTGGCAGAGAAAAACAAATCTCCCACTGAAGATAGCCTGGAAGGTAGACAGGAAGGGTCTATTGCACTGGACTGGGAGCTGAGTGCTGTCCCATGTGAGCTGTGTGGCCCAGACCAGCAGCCCACCTGCCAGAGCAGACTTCAGGAGAGTGAATCACTGGCAGTTGTGATAGTTTCCAGACTTCTCAACCCATAAACGCCAAAGAGAAAATAAAAGCTCAGTGGAGAACCCTGTTGATTCTGGGTGAAAGAAGAGCATGGTCCAGCCCCTGCCTCTGGGGCGGTGGAGGTGGCTGCAGCTGCAACTGTTGCTGCTGCTTCAGACTCCAGGCTTACAGATTGTAGGGGGACCAAGTGACTGTTCAGAGGGCATTTGAAGGAATCTCTCTACTGGCACTGAGGCAGGATTCTCTTACTTTGCCCTGCTTGGATCTGGGTTGCAGTCTTGGGTGCTGGGCATGGAGTGAGGAGAGCTGGTATGGCAGAGCTTTTGTTGAGGCTGCGGAGAGAAAGCTTTCCTCACAGTTCTGAGGCAGGTGCCTGGAAAAACTCTGACAACAGCTGTGAAAACCCCAGAAATTTGGGTCACAGAACTCTCCACTCTAGAAGCAGAGTTCTACCATGGCAAAGAGCTCAAAAGTCAAGTAATTGGCTGGCAAGATGAGCAAACAGAGGAAGCACAATCAGACTATAGAATCCTTTTTTGGGGACAAAGAGGATCAAAACATAGAACCAGAAGAAGACAACAAAGTCAAAACTCCTGCATCAAAAGTCTCCAAGAAAAATATGAATTGATTGCAGGCCATGGAGAAGCTCAAGAAGAATTTTGAAAATCAAGTAAGAGAAATAGAGGAAAAATTGGGAAGATAAATGAGTGTGATACAAGAAAATCATGAAAAACTAGTCAACAGCCTGACTGAAGAAAATAACACCTTAAAAAATACACTAACTCAAATGGCAAAAGAGGTCCAAAAAGCCAGTGAGGAGAAGAATGCCTTAAAAAGCCTAATTAGTCAGATGGAAAGGAATTTCAAAAACTCACTGAAGAGAATAATTCCTTAAAACTTTGATCCCTATATTACCCTTTTACTTGTGTAGTGATGGTGTCAGAATGATTGAAAAGGGTCAAAGGGTGCTAAGAAACACTGTATTTTAAAATGTTAACCATCTTTAATTTGACCATTGGTACTCTAAATGTGAGATCCTTGTTCAATAACCAATGGGTAGAAATATTGTTGGAGTAGCTCAATCATATCAATCTTAACATCCTTGATATAAATGAATTCAAAAGTATGAGCCATATGAAGGATGGTTCCCAGGCCCTACTTTGAGAAGCAAAGAGAGACCTCTTCACCTCTGTTATAATATGTTTTATCATACACTCAAAAACTACAATTTTTTTAAAATTGTAATTTTAAAATTACTTCATGGGATATTGAAACATCCTTTATTGTAGTATCAATGATAAATAATTGCAAAAAGTCCCCTATGAAAATTATTTCAGCTTGTACATCAACATTAATTGTTGAGGCCCAAGTAAATGAAGGAGGAATTTTATTCAGAATTTGATAAGACCCTTCAAATCAAAATCAACATATAATATGAAATTTAGTGACTTCAATGAGAAGTTGGGAAAAGAGGAGGTGAGGATGGGGAGAAATAGATGGGAAAGTATGACTTAGGAGGAAGAAATGAGAGAGGTCAAAGACTTGTAGATAATTACTGATGTATCTGCACAAAATTTTCAGGAGGATCATCTCTACAAAAATTGAGGGCATTCTTAATTGATTAAGTATTTAATAGGGAACTAGCAGGCTTTTGCAAATATATTCAACAGTGAACTACATCTTTGCCAACTCAAAATTGACTGAAAGGTGCAGAGAAAATCCCACTGGACTTATTGCTGGTTGATTTTGGAAAAAGCAATTGAGAAAACACAGTCTTGCTTGCTCTTTTATAATGTATCTTCTATCCATAGATCAAGATCATTCAAGATTTCTTGGTAGATTTAACTCCACAAATCATCCACTTCAATCACTCTAAGATTATAAACATAAGCAGAGGCATAATACAGGGTGACATTTGCTTGCCAAAAGTACTTGGCAGACATACAACACAGAATGTGGGTCAAAGGACCTCTGTGTAGATGGTAAGGCCCTCTAAATGCTCAGGTTTCTGGATAACATTATGTTAATTGCATTAATCCCCACAACAGTGCATAGTGTCCTGAAAGATATCTGTAAGGACTCAAAGGAGTTTGGCCTGTACATCCACAAGGAAGAGGGAGAGAAAGAGGGCCTGGGAAAGGGGGAGGGGAGGGAGAGGATGAGAGAATTGATTTCCTTATAAAAGAGAATCCTCTCAGAATGTAGAGTTAATTATAACATCCATCTCACAGGATTACTGTGATAATCAAATTAAATAGGATATGTAAAATGATAATATTGTATTACCATTATCATTATTGTTGTTATTGTTAACTGAGTTACCTTGAGCAAGCAAACTCATTCTGGGTCAATTGCCTCATCTGTACAATGAAAGGATTAGAATCTAGTATTTGGATGCTCTCTAAAGTCCCTTGTGACTTTTTTTTCCCTCCAACTTATTTATTTTATTTTTCAAAATTCACTTCCACAAGATTTTAGTTCCAAATTCTCTACCTATCTCTCCCCTCCCCCCATCCTGTGATGGCATACATTCTGATTAGCCCTTCCCCCAATCTGCCCTCCTTTTTTTATCACTCTGCCCTTCTCTTATCCCCTTTCCCATCTATCTTATTTCCCAGTTGCCTGTAAAAACAATTTTTAACATTCATTTTTAAAACTTTAAGTACCAAATTCTCTCCCTTCCTCCCTCCCCATCCACCCTCATTGAGAGGGCAAGCAATTCGATATAGGTTATACACGTGCGGGTTCATGCAAAACACCTCCATAATAGTCATGTTGTGAGAGACTAAATATATTTCCCTCCATCCTATCTTGCCCTCCATTTATTCTATTCTCTCCTTTGACCATGTCCCTCATCAAAAGTGTTTGCTTCTGATTATCCCCTCCCCCTTCTGCCCTTCTTTCTGTTACCCCTCCCTCTCTTTATCCCCTTCTTCTCTACTTCCCTATAGAGTAAAATAGATTCCCATACACAATTGAGTGTGTATGTTATTCCTCCTTAAGCCAAATCTAATGAGAGTTAGGTTCACTCGTTCCCTCTCACCTCTCCCCTCTTCCCTTCCACTGTAAGAGTTTTTTCTTGCCTTTTTTATGTGAAATAATTTATCCCTAGATCTACTTCTCCCTTTGTCCTTCTCCCAGTACATTCCTCTCTCACCCATTTATTTAATTTTTTTAGATATTATCCCTTCATATTCAATTCACCCTGTTCCCTGTCTATATAGCTATATCTATATATACATACACATGTGTGTGTATTCCCTCCAACTACCCTAACAATGAGAAAGGTCATATGAGTTACAAATGTCATTTTTCCATGTAGGAATGTAAACAGTTAAATTTTAATATGTCTCTTATTCTCTTTCCTGTTTACCTTATCATGATTCTCTTGAATCTTGTATTTGAAAGTCAAAATTTCTATTTAGCTCTGACTTTTCAAGAATATATGAAATTCCTCTATTTCATTGAACATGAATTTTCCCCTCATTGATTATACTAAGTTTTGCTGAGTAGGTGAGTCTTAGTTTTAATTCTAGCTTCTTTGATCTCTGGAATATCATATTCCAAGCCCTCTGATCCCTTAATGAAGAATCTTGTGTTATCTTGACTGTATTTCCACAATACTTGAATTGTTTCTTTCTGGATGCTTGCAAAATATTTTCTCCTTGACCTGGGAACCCTAGGGTTTGGCTATAATATTCCTGGGAGTTTTCTTTTTGGGATCTCTTTTAGGAGGTGATTGGTGGATTCTTTCAATTTCTATTTTGTCCTCTGGTTCTAGAATATCAGGGTAGTTTTTCTTGATAATTTCTTAAAAGATGATGTCTAAGGCTCTTTTTTTGATCAAGTAGTCCAATAATTTTAAAATTATCTTTCCTGGATCTATTTTACAGGTCAGTTATTTTTCCAATGAGATATTTTACATTGTCTTTTTTAATCCTTTTGGTTTTGTTTTATAATTTCTTGATTTCCCATAGAGTCATTAGGTTCCATTTGTTCCATTCTAATTTTTAAGGAATTATTTTCTTTAGTGAGCTTTAGGACCTCCTTTTCCATTTGACCACATCTGATTTTTAAGGTATTCTTCTCCTCACTGGCTTTTTGGACTTCTTTTGCCATTTGGTGTAGTCTATTTTTTAAGGTGTTGTGTTTTCTTCAGTATTTTTTTGGATCCCCTTTAGCAAGCTATTGACTT
Organism: Petaurus breviceps papuanus; assembly: GCF_028583685.1. NCBI lineage: Eukaryota > Metazoa > Chordata > Mammalia > Diprotodontia > Petauridae > Petaurus > Petaurus breviceps. The sequence goes on along the minus strand of NW_027187460.1, from coordinate 18,791,131 downwards.
GTTTTTCATAATTTCCTTGCATCACTCTCATTTCTCTTCCTAATTTTCCTCTACTCCTCTTGATTTTTGAAATTCTTTTTGAGTTCTTCCATGGCCTGAGACCAATTCATATTTTTCTTGGAGGCTTTGGGTATAGGAGCTTTGACTCTGTTGTCTTCTTCTGGTTGTATGTTTTGATCTTCCTTGTCACCAAAGTAAGATTCTATGGTCTGAGTTTTTTTCTCTGATGTTTGTTCATTTTCCCAGCCAATTACTTAGCTTTTTAACTCTGTTAAGATAGGGCTCTGCTTCCAGTGTGAAGAGCATACTGTCCCAAGCTTCAGGGGTTTTGTGCAGCTGTTTTCAGAAATACTTCTAGGGACTTGTGAATTTTCAGTTCTTCTAAGGTAGTATGATCTAAGGAGAGGTGCTTACTCCTCTCCTGACCTATGCTCTGCTCAGTGAATGACCACAAGCACTCTTTTCCGTCATGGAACTCTAAGGAGGGTTCCTTCTCTACTGCTGCGACAAACTCTGCTATGCCAGTGATCCTCCTCGCCCCAGGACTGCAACTCAGATCCAGGTATTGACAAAGCAAAAGGGTCATGCTTCAGTGCCAGCAAAGAGACCCCTGTAATCTTTTGATCAGTTGTTTGATCCCCTTACTCTCTCTTGTTCTGAGAACTCTGGAAGCAGCTGCTGCTGCCACTCAGGGGCTGTACTGAGCTGGAGTTGGTCTGTGTTTCTCTCTTACCCAGGCCTGACAGACCTCTCCCATTTACCTTCCAAGTTGTCTTTGGTGTTGGTGGGTTGAGAAGTCTGGAAACCACCTCAGCTGCCAGTGATTCAGTCACCTGAGGCTTGCTCTGGGGTTTGCTGGGGCCCAGTCTATGCCAGTGTGACCCATATTAGACTGCAGTCCTCTCCCAGCCTGGCTCAGCAGACCTTTCCTGTTGACCATTCAGCCTGAAAATTTGTTTCATTCTGTCTTTTTGTGGGTTATGCTGCTTCAGAATTTGTTCAGTGTCATTTCGATAGGTATCTGAGGGATTTGGGGGAGAGATCAAACTAGTTCCTACTTTTACTCCACCATCTTGGCTCCACATCCCCTTACCCCCATAACTTTAGATGCTCAGATCCTCTATCTTCTAGGCAGGTCAGTAGATAGCCGATATCATCTTTTTCCTTCCTGTGTGACTGACCAGGAGGACACATTAATTTTCTTAACCACTGGGGGCCTAGGCTATGGCTCATCTTTTTCTCCTATAGGTCCATATCTCTATGCTGCTTTTGTTCTCCTTTCTTTTCCTTCCTTCCTTCCTTCCTTCCTTCCTTCCTTCCTTCCTTCCTTCCTTCCTTCCTTCCTTCCTTCCTTTCTCTCTTTCTTTCTTTCTCTCTTTCTTTCTCTCTCTCTTTCTGTCTTTCTCTTTCTTTCTTTCTTTCTTTCTTTCTTTCTTTCTTTCTTTCTTTCTTTCTTTCTTTCTTTCCTTCCTTCCTTCCTTCCTTCCTTCCTTCCTTCCTTCCTTCCTTCCTTCCTTCCTTCCTTCCTTCCTTCCTTCCTTCTTTCTTTCTTTCTTTCTTTCTTTCTTTCTTTCTTTCTTTCTTTCTTTCTTTCTTTCTTTCTTTCTTCCTTCCTTCCTTCCTTCCTTCCTTCCTTCCTTCCTTCCTTTCTTTTTGTTACCCCAAGAATAAGCATTCTTGAATTGGCATCTGGCATTGAAATTTGGTAAGAAACAATCCAGCATAATCTCATTAGCATTGAAAGTGATATTCTTAATATACCCCAATTATTATTTTGAGTTTTTTCTTCTAGATCTGTGATTGTATTAGCAAAGAGAACTCCTAGAGAAGAAATTCCCTCTACTAATATAGATTGGCAACTATTCTACAACTACAAATCTAAGAAAGTTGCCTGAAGGAATTGAGAAGTTAAATGACATCCAGAGTCACAAAGTTTTTGTTTCTCAGCAGTGAGACTTGAATTCAAATCTTCTTGACTCCAAATTAGGAGGGGTGGTGGGGTCTGCATTCACAATACCAAATTGCCATATCTTCAAAAGTTATTTTGTGAGTTATATGTTAGTGTTGAGCTTCCTTAAGGTCCTAATGTACTTGCTAACCATGTTGTTCATTATGTACTCCTGGCTTTTCTGGAGTTCTGTGTGTGTGTGTGTTAAATTGAATCTCAATATAACAGTTTTCCATTGGCCAAATACAAAGGATCCCACCAGTTAACATTGGAGAAGGGGAGTTGAAATGTACTTTATCCCAGCAGAATACATAACTGTAGAATAAAAAACATGCAAATAGCTCCTTTTTTTAAAAAATAAGGAAAGTGAAATCTGAAAGGAGAAATAACAAGGCCAAGAGAGACTGTATAAAGAAGGCAAAAAGCCAAAACTTCCCTTGGGGTCCAATTCAAAACTGAAAGCTATTCAGGATGTTCTCATCTTTGTTAGGTTTGAAGTGTATTTCTTCAATTGATATATACTTGGTAGACAACATTATATGCAGTTACCTGGCTGCCAGGGAAGTGCTTTAGTTATTTTTTGGCCACTGTGACAACTCTAGGATCAAGTATGGATTTCCTGATTATGATTTCTTTCCCAGGATGAATACAATATTATTTTAAGTTACCCCCCAAAACAAAAAAAACAAACAAAAAAACCCTAAAACAATGATAAAAAATCAAGTCCTAGAAACAAGGTAAACATATAAAATGTTCCCAAAGTCTTAGCTTTAAAGCTTAAAATTGCACTAAGATGTTTGAGACATCTTATAGAGAGAAGGAAGCATAGTGGGAGTGAAAGAACCTACTCTCAGTCCTGGTTCTGCCATTTACTACTGTGTGACCTTGAGTGAATGACTCATGGAACCTCTGTAGCCCTCAATTTCCTCAAAGATAGGGATAGGGAACTGAAATAGGTGATCTCTAAAATCCCTTCCAGCTCTCAGTCTAGAGCCCCATGACCTTTGTTCCCACTGTCTTGGGACATCCTACCCCTGCCCTTCAGTTTAAAAGAGCTTTTGAAACAAATGACATTCTATCACTCCATTGTTGAAATTTCCATTTATTAATAAGTGGTGCGGCATTTCTTTATTTGATTGTTCATTTTAAGACAGAACATAAAAAATCAGGTAAGAAGTATCATTTGCATAATATAGATGGAAATCAACATATTAAAGTTGTTCAAATATAGGACAGTGCCAGAATATAAATTAGACATACAGTTTAAAAATTACAGGAAATCATATTAGAAAGAGCACTAAAGGCCACTTGTAGAAAAGTTGTGTTCCCTTGTAAGCCAGAATGTGAAAAAAGCATATCCTTTGTAGCTCGGAGACAACTTCAGGGAGCAAGGCACCAGAATTCTATGCCATAAAAGGAAAAAATAAAATAAAGTAACTCCCCCCAAAGGAAAAACAACAGTTTTGTCATTTTTTAACTTTATCTTGGCCTTCAGAGATTCAACGTGGATCATTCTCTTGCTATTTGAAGTCACTTTGCTACATCAGGAAGAAAAAAAACAAAAACAAACCAGAAATACCCAGCCCCATTCCAACCCATTCCATAGCTACCATGGATGGTCTGCCCAGTCTGGTCCTAACAACGTACACATTTTTCTCACTTAGGCCCTTTAAGTGATTAATTTAATAACATAAACCATTTATTTCCGATATTTGCTCTTCATTTGTTCATCTCTATATAAGTTATATCCCTTTGTGGGAATATAAATTCCTTGAAGCTAAAGATTCCTTTTTTTCCTGGCCTTTGGCTATATTGGACATTGAGTAAATGCTTTTTTGGGTTGACTTGGAATTAATTAAAAACAAACCTGACTGTAAATTTGAGAAGGGGCATAGGGACTGAAGGGTCACTATTTTACAAAACCAGATTTTCTTTTCTTTTTTCTTACTTCTTGATGTGCTAGCATGTTTCTTAGAAAAAAGACAGAGTGGATTTGTTAGTATGAGACTCTGAAAGCATCACCTTACAAATGAAAAAAAGATAAAACCTTTATAAAAACAAAACAAAACCAAACCCTCCCAGTTCACTCTTCCCTTGGGAGTTCAGTGCCTGTGCCTGAAAGAAATATGCTGGTGGGTGAAGGGAGAGGTTATCTCTCCCCTAAAAAGGTGCTGACATCAGAAGAAAAGCCTTGCCTTCTGATCTTGGGATAGAGAAATTTCTAAATACTAAGAGAAGTACCCATTTTGTGATTTGCCCACAAGAGACCCAGAAGAGAAGGCATTTGAAAATAAATATGCTACCTCTGAGGAAAAAAACTGGCTTCAAATGTTAATAGTCAATAACAAGCCAGGATAGATGTTGAGTCATTTGGGACATTTGAACCTACTTAATTCAATTCAGTGGGGGAAAAAAATGTTACTGATAGGTAACTATATAAATGGTTTGGAAAAGGAATGATTCTCATGGAATTCTTAGTAGCAACTCTGAAAAAAAAAAAAAAACAGTGTTAGTAGAAGCCAGTACAAAGTGAGTCATTCAGTATCACTTGACACCCTCCCAGGCTTGAGACCTCAAAAAAAATTGGACTTTGAGCCAGTTCAACAAACATGGAACCCTCTCCTTTTGCCCCAGTGATAGATTCCTAAGCACATCACAGCAAATATTTCTCTATCCTAGCAAATCTAACAAGACTCTCACGTTTATTAAGTAGGAGAGGACCAGCCAATAGGAGATATTAAAAACAAAAACAAAATACTTACTAATGTAAAATTACTTTCTAGTAGGAAACCAGGATATTTGATGTTGGAGAGCATATTTGACTCTGGTGTTTACCCTTCTTGTGGTGAAACAGTGCTGTATCTATGTATCTCTATCTCTAGATAGACAGGCATTTTTTGGGGGGGCAGAAGCAGTTGCCCCTTAGGGGCTGCCACTGGATGCTTTCCCCTTCCTCAGTAGAATGTAACCTTGAAGGCAGGGATTTTTGGGGGGGGAGCGATCTTTATATGTTTAGTGCCAAGTGCAGTACTTTGCATAGAGTAGCTATGTTTGCTGAAGTTTTGAAGGCTGTTGAGGGAGGTGCTGAACAGAAGGCCTGGAGTTGCCTTGTTCCTTAGCCATCTCTAGTCATCCCAATGTGTGTCTGGCCATTGGACCCAGATGACTGGAGAAAGTGAGGCTGGTGACTTTGCACAGCCCTCCCTCACTTCAGTCCAATTCACTTGCCTGTCATGGCATCAACTCCATGATGTCATGGTCTTCTTCAAGACTGAAGCACAAACAACAGTAACAATAACAGTAGTAACTATGAACACAGTATCCTAGAAATGCTGTCAGGGACCTTGTTTTGAATCATTGGCAGGAGGGTGCATTCCTGTGCCATTCTCACTGATTGGTTGGGATATCAATCTGTGTCAGGTCTGACAGCAACCACATAGCGACTAATTGAAACTGGTTCAGCCAGCTAGTAAAGGGAAGATGTGTTCTTCCTCACAGTAAACATTTTTATAGGCCTGATAAATCTTCCACAAATCCTTTACTATAAAATTCCTGCATAAAGCCTGAGGTAGAAAACAATTTAGTACCTTTCCCAAATTACAGTAATTAAGGCTAACTCTCAACTGGGATCTTGGAGGTCAGCATAGGGATTCAATTTAATTCAGTTCAATTCTGTTTGATCCAATTCAATCAATTTCATTCATTTCAACAAACATTTCTTAGGTGCCTACTCTGTGCAAGGCACTGTGCTAGATGCTGGGGATACGAAAAAATAAAAAGGAAATAATCCCTGTCCTCAGGCAGCTTACATTTCTTTGGACTATTGAAATAAATATCAGCTCAAGCATTTTTATCTCCTCAGCTTATGATATTAAATGGAGAATCCTTGGACAAGTCTAAAATGATCAACACCAGTATTTCTAAATTTGAAGGCAATATTACTGATCTCTGCATAATTTTTCACCCTACAGACTTTCAGATGGATGTTTGAGAGCTCATTGAAAATTATTTTTTCCCCCAATACTTGTTTTGACCCCCAGTCTGGCTGATGTTGTCGGGATGGTGAGATTTATAGGACAAGGTACATAGGATTCAATGAGGATTTCTTCAATTACTTGGCCAACCTCTTGAGGCCTAAAACATTTGATAACTTTCTGTTATGCTCTTTTTTGGAAGAAGCTTCCCCTGTATTCATAAAACATGACAAAGTCTGCCTGAAAGCCAAGGACAAGCAAAAAGAAATGTCAATGACAAGGAAAGCAACAAAGACTCCAGATTTTTCATTTGTAAAAGGAGAGTTTGGACTAGATGACCTAAAAGAAACTTTCTAGCTTAAATCTGTGATCTTAAAACAATGAAAAAAGCATCTTCTGGAAAGGGTATGTTGACCTCTATCATAAATAGTAATTAACTAACATGTGGACCTGATCTCCACATCTTGTTTTAGCCAAAAGGTTTCAACTTTCTCAATGACCCAAGCATAAAATAGCTTGAGTAATGTCTGTTTCTACTTTCTTCTGACCCTTTTGTGAAGGGATTTAGTAATGAGCTATGAAATAGCAGGATTATTAAAGAGAAAAAACTAGAGGCTCAGAGAAGAAAGCTTGCTAACACGAGACCAGAACTTCCAATTGTATAGTCTATTAAACCAAAACAGTTATTTACGGTCATGGAGATCTCATGGGATTTGCCAAATTAACATTTCTCTTTATTTGGTTTCTAACATGAATTTTGTCAAACTGGGTTGTGTGTGTAGATGCTGCTTGGGTATTGGCTGTAGGGGAAGGGTAAGCCTAAGTAATAGGCCAGATAATTTGTTGGGGTTGGTGGTGGGGTGGAGGAAGGAAACAATTGGGGAAAGTTAAAAGAAAAAAAGGGGGGCATGTTCACATGATCTTAATGACACTGAATCTTAAGGACTTTTGGTAGACTCTGTTGGGAAGATCTAAGCTGGAAGTGGAAGAATGGAAAATAATCTCTTCCAAGACATGAGAACATTATTCTTTCTGCAAGGGCGGTCTCTGAAGACTCAGGATACTTGCCCATTGTTCAGGGTGAATACCTTGTCTGCTGTACTGAATAAATTTTTTATTTCAATACTTTTAATCTCTAGGTGATGTCTTAAAATTTCTTAATCTTCTGTACCAGCAAATAAAGGGAACAGGAACACTACTCCCTAATTACCAGCCATGGTGCTGAAGTAGAGAAATTTAAAAGGAGCCATCACAGAATCTTAGATTTAGAGCTTAACAGACCTTAGAAGCCACTGAGACCAACCTCTCAATTACAGATGAGAAAAATGGAAGTGAAGTGATTGGCTTATGGTTATATAGTGTTTGAGTCAATGTCTGAACTCAGGTCTTTCTGGTTCTAAGCCCAGCATCCCATCCACTATGATAGTGTTAAAAGTGTCAAGGAGAATCAGAACCAGAAATACATCACTCCCACCAAACCATACAATTTCATTAACGTCTCCAGTGCCAAGCAAAGCCAGTGCATAAATTTGACTTGGTTACAAAACATTTCTCCTTGGTAAAAAAGGAAGAAAAAGCCACATGGGTCTTTGGTGTGGATCCACCAGGTCCTTCACTTTAAATCATCTCTGTCATTTTGTAGCATTTTCCCCCAACTGTTCACTCATGAAAATGTGAACTTAGCATACCATTAAAATATAATACCCACTAGGGATTCATGAGCTGAACCCAAAGGAATAGGGTCTTGCTATCTTCCCATGGTAGTAAGAGCTTTCTCATTTCAATGGTTAAGTGCAAATAATTCAAAATGCAGAGGTATCACTATCAATAAGTGCCTTAAGATTCCAATATCTTAATACTAAACATTTTAGGGTTCATGCCTCACCTCTTTTTGTTGAGCTGTGAAAATTTCTAAAATTAATTAAGTGTTCATGGCAATGTGGAAAAGTCCAGTTTAAGGCATCATACAGTACAGATATTGTATTGTGAAAACAGAAGGGATTCTTTTGTTCTGAATCTTGAACATAAACTGTTAGATCCTTGTTTCCATCACTTCCTTTGGCTTAAAAAGATCAAACTTACATGTGAATTCCTTGGTGTCTAATAATGTTATATTCTGAAAAACATGGTGTGACAGTGGGCCATTACAAGCCACAGCTGCTTGTATTAGCTCTTTGTTGATAGGAACAGATCATCCTTAACAACAATGATGGGACTTGATGTGAAAAGTAAAGCTGATTGAATCCTTTTGAAATATACCCTCAAATTGCCATACATTTGTCACTGAAAGCTAAGATCAAGAAATACATTCTGGAGGATGCTCGTGATCAGATAATCTCTGTCCAACAAACACAGAATCAATGTGGCATAATGAGCAGACAGATCTAGAACCTAAAAGATACGGGTTCAAGTCCTTCATCTAGCACATACCAGCTTTGTGATTCTGGGTCTACCACTTAACTTCTCAGTACTCTAGGTACTTTTTTAAAACTTTAAATTTCAGAGAAGCTTCCTTCCTATACTGGTAAAGGGAATTTCCTTCTCTAGGATATTCCCTATACCAAGAACATCATGAGTATAACTAACCCCTGCTCCACATGATAATGGAGTTTTCATGGAATTTTAGTTTGTTAAGACTGCTAAAGATTGGCTATGGAGTAACTCTAAGGGTGGGAACTTGAAGAGAACATCCCCATCATCTCCCACAAAATTAAAACAACCTTTCAGGCCACTGTCCAAACCAGCATATGCCTACAGGAAATTAACTGATTTCTCTTAAAATAGGTGTTCTACCATGGAGCAACAGTTTTAAAGACTAGAATTGAACTCTAGGCTAAGGATCTCCAAGCTGATAATATCTGAGATGCAGGTGAGGGATAAAATTAGCCCAAATCCTATCACTGATTGTAGGAATGTCCATCAGGAATGACTTCATCCCTTGGAACAGATTTAGGAAAGAGTAGGAAGGAGGAGAAACTTGACTTCACCTACAAAGAAAAAAAGTCTTAATTAATCCAGAGCTCACTCCTTTGTTGAGTTGGCATGAGACTAGACAGGCCAGATTGATAAATCTGAGCCTGAAGGCTCCATGTCCTTAGAGGTGAGGCCATTTTACTCTGATAGGAGCTCTTACCAACCCTCCAAAATCATAGTCCTCTATCTAAACTCACTTATGGAGATAATAAAGTATCGGTATATTTGTGGAAACCGTCCTGTTTTTATGAGGCTAGATGTCCAATAATATAGAAGCCTCTTAAGGGTAAGATTTCTGTTCTTGTCTTTGTGTTCCCAATGCCCAGTGTAGCATGGCATATATATAAGGCATTTTACAGATGCTTGTTGCTTGATTAGTTGGCCAGATAAAACTAAACTCTGTTCTAATCTGGTTGGCTATGCTTCAAAGAGTCAGTCTGTCAGCAAGCACTTGTTAAGTACTTACTGTGTACCAAGCACATGCTAAGTACTGGGGATACAAACAAAGGCAAAAAACATGGAGTGCTTTGAAAGTTGGCACATCTTTTAGCCTTCATTGCTCTCAGTGGCATCTTGTTAGAAGACTGGGAGCTTTTTTGATATACAGCAGAATATCAAAGTTCTTTGGAGACCTCAGAAATAATTTTGTACAAAGCTACCTGAACAAGAATGAGTGCTTATTCAATTTTCTTATAAAGACCTCCAGTGAAAGTGAACTCGCTCCCTACCCAGCCAGCCCGTGATAAATTATACTACTTAGCAAGTGCCTTGTCCATAGAAGATGTTTCTAGAAGGGAGGCAAGTCTTCACCTTTTTGATCAGTAAACACGAGTGTAACTATCCCCCCACACCATTTGTTTTCTGTTAAGACAGGAAGGTCAAGATTCTAGGAGAGTGTCAATTTCTTAGAAAAATTAATAGGTGCAAAGATAGAAAGTTTGGTCATCAATCCCTTAAGAAAAACTTTAAGTAAATAACAATATAGTGATGACTTAGAGATATTTCAGTCATTCCTGGTAAATGACGACCTCTGGAGTAGTCAGAAATCAATCTCTGAGAAAAGTACATTTGACCCATTGGGTCAGAGGCTCCCAATAATCCATCTCAGAGCTCACCGCGGCTGGTTGAAAGGTGGCAGTTATTTCTATGATCTCTTGTGGCAGCAAGTCATAGTGAGGACCCCACCCTAGATTCTGATATCTGGGTTATTCTCACCCTAACCCTGCTCTGCCCCTCAGTCAACCTCCGACTCCTGAGTTAGTACTCCTTCTCATGTTACAGTTACAAACAACACCGGCCTGCCCTCCTTTCCCATGTTCCCTCCTCCAGTCTAAACCATCTCTAGAACTCAGATCCTAAAAAAGTCGATCCTTCCATTAGTTAACACATAAACTCATTTACTGAAGCATCTGCTAGAACTGTTGTTCCTCCAGACAAGACCTTGAAGGTTGCAGCTTTGCTAATTTACGGCTGACATACAGTCACCAATATCTACCCAGTGCTTAGCTAACTGGGTCATTTCGATAGAGCTAGTTCTTTAGAAACCAATAAAGCAACTGCTTAAGGAGGAGAAGAACCGATACACACTTGTGCTGTTATTAACCTGATACCCATCTGTATGACCCAATCTTCACAAGAAATTCTACTAACAGGGTACATTATAAATTATCAAGTGGTAAAGAGAAACCTCAGGTAGATTGTGCTTAGAAATTAGTGTGAGACACTGCAATGAGGCTATTTGCTTTAACTTTTTGCTGATCCAATGTCACTTAAGATTTAAGTATTTTTGTAAAAGTGTGAGAGGAAGAATGGGTGAAAATGTCTAAAGAATTCCTTACTAGGTGTCCAATTTTCTGTCTATACTGAATTTGTCTAATTGAATTTGTTTATATTGAGCCAGGATGGTCCTTAAGCATCAGACATAGCCAATTGCTGAGTCCATATTTGAATTCATTGGTAGCTTTCAATAAGCCGAAGTCACCTTTGCAAAGCCATACCATGATGGAGCATCCCACAACAAACATTCATTTAACTTTTGGTACCCTTAATATGAAGTCTTCACCTAATAACCAATGAAGTAACAGAGGGATAAGATTCATTATAATTTGTATCAATGGAGGAAGTACCCCACAGTGATGCAATTATGCATTCACTGAAATAAAGTAACAATAAATGACATTTATACAACTCTCTCAAGTTCTCAAAGTAGTTTACATACATGATCTCATTTGAACTAATGAGGAAGAAAATGTATTGGTTATCATATTGGCCAGTTCACATATCAACAAAGCTATCAGCCATTTTTCTAGAAGCAAATAGGCAGAATAAAAATGAGTATATTGTGTTTTACAATTTAAAAAAAGCTTTATGGTTTTCACTGATCAATTAGGACACAAAGTAACTGACATTCTGTGTTCAATGTACCACAGTTAAGTCAGCCACAGAGAAAACACTGAGTCACTTATTACTTCTGTGACTTTGAATAATAACTTTTCTGGGCCTCAATTTTCTCATCTATTAATTGAGGGGAGTTGGCCTAGGTGATTTCTAAGGTCTCTTAGACCTCTGTGATTCTAGTCTAAATCCCAGTATGATTTCTAATTCCTGTTTTCTATATAGAGCATGTAAATGGCTTAGGAGTACTGAGTCTTGTGTTCAAATCTGTTCTGCCCTTCTGACTTTAGGAAAGTTCTTTAACCTCTCTAGACGTCATTTTACTCACATAAAAATGTGATTAATGGGAATTGATCCAAATGATCTCTAAAGTTGATTCTATTGCCAATGCCTATTTTGCAAAATATTATCTGCAGGGAATAGAAATTGGGTACTTTTTTGAGGATAATGGAATTAGCAGCAAAGTGTTCTTTATTTAATGTGACTCAGTAAAATCCTTTTTGGAAGCCATATTTTTTTCTAGTTCCTTTATAAATTAGGGTATCCATGATATGGGAAAAGAGACAGATACCGTTCCTTTTCCTCCTCTGTATTATATGGAAGGAGAAACAACATGATATGGAAAATACTGCCTCGGAGACAGTAAAACTGTTTTCAGACCCTGCTTCTGACACATACTAGCTATGAGAACAGGGGCATCACTAACCTTCTCAGGGTTCCTTCACAAATCTGTAAGATTAGTTCGAGAGATTGCTGACTGGCCTCAGTGGAGAGAGTTTCTGCTGTGGGAGGTCCATACATGAATGAAATTAGAATTCCTCAAAAAGTAATTATTTTAACTAACTGTCATGTTAATGCAAGGGGCTGGACCTCACTGAGCTTATTCTCCATTCTAGGAATTTCTGAAAGCTAGTGAAGTGATAAAGAACATGAATTCAGTATTTTGAAATATGGGTACAGATTCCAGGGCAGGTGCTAGAACACAAATGGGCAGTGACTGTAGAACTAACTGGAACTATATTCTCTGTTTATAAAAGAAAAAGAGCATGGAAGCTTCTATAGTCTCTCCCTGCACAGGCCCAATTGTGATTTTTAAGTAAGAATAGCAGATAGATATGTATTCTAGAAGAAAGTAGCGGTACCATTTATATAGTGTAAAGTCATGCAAAGCATGCTCAAAATGAAGCGGCTTCCTTGTGGTGTCTTGGAAAAAAAAATGCAGCTGTAAATCCCCGTGGAATGGTGCAGTGACTAATACTAACACATGCATTGAATGCAGCCATTGGTGTTCCAACTAGTAAGCTTTGGGTGTAAGAGTAAGTGAGCTATACAAAGTTTGTCTACATTACAAGGAGAGGCCATCCAGTGACCCCTCCTCCTCTTTTAAACTGGCTTGTTGGAAGGAGTCCATATGGAATCCGAAATCCCGTCCCCTGTTGAAGACAAAGGCATAGAGCCACTTGGGGTAAAGGGGTCTGTGTCTGTGTCGGTCTCTCCCTCAGCCAGGTAGCGCTTCTCCCGCATCCAACTTGAGCCCCCATTTGGGCCAAAAAGGTAATCGTCTCTCTCCTGGGAGATGCTGAAGCCACTGGGTGAGCGTTCTAGTTCTTCATGGTTGACAGAGAGAAGGGATAATGGTGTATCACTGTCCCTGGTGAAGCTCCTTCTCTGCCTGGGAGAGATTCGTTCCTGGTAGGGGCTGTGTAGCTCAGTTTGGGAGTGGTAGCTCACCCGAGAGTCTAGGAGAGTGAGGATAGGCAAGACGGTGGGTCTTTCTGCATAGGGGACTGATGAGGGGAGAGTCCTTGGGAGCTTCTCCCTCTCTGATGGTGGCCCTCCTCCTCCTCCACCTCGAGGCAAGCTCACTGGGTCATGTGCAAAGAAAGCATAGGGGCTGACTTTGTTGACAGGGACCTGGTGGAAGCTGTAGGGGCTTTCATGAGTGCAGGGTTCAGAATAGTTGTAGATAATGGTTTTCAATTCAGAGTACTTGTTCTCCCCTTTCTTCTCTACCTCTGCTGGGGTAGCAGTGGCCTTTTTGGTTGGATAGTATTCTGTAACTTGTACTTGGAGCTGTTCCATGTGCTGCATGTGCATATCAACAAGAAAATCCAGTTTCTTCCCCATGTCATGAACCTGGAAAAAAATGGAGAGAAATGTATCAGGTCATTCTTGATACAGTTATCATTTTGTTGCTTAAGGCAAAAGAATTACCATGGGCCAGTCATTTAAATCTCATTGAGCTTCAGTTTTCTCATCTGTAAAATGGGGATGATAATATCCACAGTACTTGCACTGTATAGTTAGTTGCGAAGGTCAAATGAGACAAGGTATGTAATGTACTTTATCAACTTTAAAACATCATATTAATATCAGTTATTATTCACTCTAACATTTGGCCATTGCTTAGTAATGATAAAAATTGTCATGTTTACAGTGTATTGCACTTTAAGTTTATGAACTGTTTTTGCTAACAACCTAGTGAAGCATTTTTATTTATTTTTAAAAATTATTAGTAATATTTTATTTTCCCCAAATGCATTTAAAAATAATTTGTAGCATTTTTTATTTTGAGTTTCAAACACTCTGCCTCTCCAAGATAGTAAACAATTTGATATAGGTTATAGATGTGCAATCATGCAAAACATATTCCCATATTAGTTGTGTTGTAAAAAAAAAAAAACAGAAAAAATCAAGAAAGTGAAAAATGGTATGCTTTGATCTGTATTCAGACTTCTTCAGTCTTCCTCTGGAGGTGGGTAGCATTGTCCATTATGAGCCTTTTGGAGTTGTCCTGGATCACTGTATTGCTGAGAATAGCTAAGTCATTCACAGTTGGTCATTGTACTATGTTGCTGTTACTATGTACAATGTTCTCCTGGTTCTGTTCACTTCACTTTGCATTAGTTCATATAAAGTCTTTCCAAGTTTTTTTTAATCATCCTGTTCATTACTTCTTATAGCAATATAATTATTCAATTACTATCATATACCATAGCTTATTCATCCATTTCCTATTTGATGCGTATCTCCCCTTTGCCACCACAAAAAGACCTGCTATAAATATTTCTGTATGTATAGATTCTTTTCTTTTTGTCTTTAATATCTTTAGGATAAAGACTTAGTAGTGGTATTGCTGAGTCAAAGGGTATGCACATTTTTATAGCCCTTTTGTCATAGTTCCAAATTGCTCCCCAGAATTGTTGGATCAGTTCACAACTCTACCAACAGTGCATTAGTGTCCCAATTTTCCACCCCCCATGTTTATCAGTTTCTTTTTCTGTCATATTAGACAATTTGATAGGTGTGAAGTGGTACTTCAGAGTTATTTTAACTTTCATTTCTCTGATCAATAGTGATGTTGAAAAGAAGAGGAAGAAAGGTCTTGGGAGGAAATATGATTTTCTTAATGAGTAAAGAATTTACATACAGAAGCAGAAAATTGAGTATATTGAAAAATGAGCATAGCAAAACTTTGCTAATTGTTATATACTTTTAAAAATGAAATTTTAGTATTTTACAGTTAAGGGAGATAGCAAGGTATAGAAGATAGAAGGGCCAAACTAATTGTCAGAAAGACCTGGGTTTTGGTCTGGCTGTGTGACCTAGGACCTGTCACTTAACCTCTATGTCCCAGGAGACTCTAAATCTGTAAGTTATAGAATGATGCATGATCAGCACCAAGAAATGGAATTTCCTGATTGGAAGTTCCATATATCAGTAGAATCATCTGTTCAAACAAAATAAAATAAAATCAACACCTAAGTATCATTTACATGAGCTTATCTTAATGAGCATGTGTTTTAATTAGAACATTTTAATGTAAAAATGGATTGTGGTTTTTTTTAGTTTTTTTAGTCCTTGAAAACAGGTTGAATTTTTAAGTTTATACATTTATTTTATACTTTCTTTCAAGTTCACCCCTACCACTCTTTCAGGCATGCCTATGTTACATAAGTAAATTATAAAATTTAATAAAGTTTAAAACAATAAAACTTAATAAAATTATAAAAAGGGGAATTCAGATTAATGAGTCTTGTCCAAATTTTCTCAATTTCTAAATAAATAGAGTCAGACTCAATGATGGCTTAAGTATTAAAATCTCTCATCCTCTCACTACAGGGGATATGACATTTTAAGCTTGTTAAGTCATGTATTTTTTATTTTGTGGAACTTACTAAAGACATGAGAAGCAGTTTAGTGGAGGTGATATAGCAGTGGACTCAAAGTCTAGAAGATCCAAGTTCAAATCTTTCCTCAGAAACTTAGTATCTGTGTTATTGTTGTTCATTTGTTTCTGGCATGTCCAACTCTTCATGATTCCAGTTGGGGTTTTCTTTGCAAAGATAGTGGAGTGGTTCTTTTCCAGCTTAATTACAGATGAGGAAACTGAGGCAAACAGGTTTAAGTGACTTACTCAGGGTCACAAAGCTAATAAATATTTCAGGCTGGATTTGAACTCAGGTCTTTCTTAGTCCAGGCTGGGTGCTCTATCTACTGTGCCATCTAGCTACCCTTAATATCTGTGTGGCCATGGGCAAATCACTTAATCTGTTTCATTCAGCCTCAGTTACTTTAGCTATAAAACTGGACTCAGATCACCGCTAAGGTTCCTTTCAACTCTAAATCTACAATCTTATGATTCCTATGTACAGGGGAATAACATTATGTTCAGAAGGTAAGATTATATGAGACAATGACATGGAAGCATTTCCTCAGTGCCATAAATTGCATTCAAAACCCACCTGTCTTTCGACTTTGACGAATTTCCCCATCATGCTTTGGTCTTCAATTTCTGACGAGGATGCTTTGGCTACATACGGATCATTTCTAGGAAAGAACCAAGAGTCCCATGAGAGCATTGCATCCCATTCCATTCTGCAATGTTATCTATATCTTTGGCAGCTCTGGGGACCAAAGGTCATCATACCCACTCCTGTAAAGTTATATGGATAGATGATGTCCCTAAAGTTCTCTCAAGACTCCATAGTTCTGTTTGAGTTAGGGAAAAATTTACATTCTATTCTCTTCAATTTGACTTTGAAGCTAGTAGATAAAAATTCTATGCTTTACTGAAAGATGATGATAACTGGAATCAGAGTGGACACAAAAAGATTTTTTCACTCTGTGTGTGTGTGTGTGTGTGTGTGTTATTTGTGGCACAATTTTAGGTTCTATAGTGGAAAGAGTTTATGTTTTAGACTCTGAGGACCTGACTCTGCTAATTCTGATTCTGCTAATCCAATGATTCTAGAGATATACTGAGTACAATTTAAAAACATTAGCTGTTCAAAAATATGGGGGCAACTGGTGATGCAGTGGATAGAGTACTGGGCCTTGATTCAAAAAGACCTGAGTTCAGATTTGGCCTCAGATACTTATTAGATGTGTGACCCAGATAGTCTTTGTCTTCCTCAGTTTCTTCAACTGTAAAATAGATATGAAAATATTGTAAAGTACTTAGCCCAGCATCTGACACATGCTGCCATAATTCTAACTTACATATTTTTTTAGTGTTTTAGGATTTGTTAACTTTTTCTTCTCCATTCAGAAGGTAGATAGCCTAGGTGATGTGATTCTCATTTTCAAAATGAGAAAAATAACATTAGGAAGAATGAAATGACTTTCCCATCCAGGAAGTGTCAGAGCCAGGATTCAAACTTAAGTCTTCTGACTCCAAGACCAGGGCTCTCATCACCAAACCAAGCTGCCTATCATATATTGTACTTCAAGCAAATATGCTATATGAAAATCTTCACTTATTCCAAATTAAGAATCACTTTCTGAAAGGAATTGCCAGAAGACTTCTTTAAATGCAAACTCCCCTTTAGCATTTAGGAAAGAATTTCTATTTACAAGGACCCAGGTGTTACATAAAATTCTCTACATGAGCTCCTTGCTTCTATTTATTCTCCTTATTACTTCTTGGGAACAGTGAATCTCCACACCCCAAATGAATGCAGTTGATACTCATGGAGTAGTGACTGGGGTTTCAGAGTCAGGCCATTCCTAGCAGCAAACCTTGGAGACTGCTGGGAAGGATAGGTGAAGGCTCCGCCTCGCTGGGATTTCTTGTGTTTTGGAGTAGACGGAGGTCCAGGGGTGAAGATCATATCTACTCTGAAAGAGAGAAAGAGAGAGGAAAAATAGGAAATACTATTCCAAAGAACTTCTTTGAGACACTTGACCACTCACCACACAAAATAAGGCAAGGACCATGGATCTACATGCAAGGGTATTCATAACCCCCATACATCATCAGTTTAGGCTAGGCAAAAATAGCTTCTTATTATTATGGAGAACATTGTGGGTAGAATCAGAGACAGGGAGATAGATGCATCTTATTATTTCTCTTAGCAACCCTAATATATTAAGCTCTAAGCCTAGCTCATCTTTGGCTCTTCTCCCCCCTAAGACATCTTAGGGAGATTTTTACTGCCAACTCTAAAGGACCTGTTTTTAGCGGCATGAATCTTTTTTAGCTCCTTAGGCTTTTGCTGGTCATTAGAATGATGGATCTGACAACATTCTGCTGGCATAATGCTTTCATTTCCTGCAACCCTCACCATTTCATGATCCTTATTCAGTGGAGCAGAAATGAAACCTCTTCTGCCTCTGCTCCATAATCCTGTGTAGGCAGCATGCTATAAGTCCACACTGTCCCCAGGCTCATGAAGATGGTGCACTGGGAAATGGTCTCTGTATCTATAATTGTCTGTGTAATGGCCTCCTTTTGTCCCTTTCTAGAAAATACAGCACATTTTGCAATGTAATAAATCCAGAAGAATGTAAGATCCTTGTGGCTAAGAACTATTTCTTTTTTTTTTTTTTGAGCAATTGGGGTTAAGTAACTTGCTCAAGGTTACATGGCCAGGTGTTTCTGGGTGGATGCTAAGTGTCTGAGCCCGGATTCAATCCCCCAGGTCATCCCAACACTGGAGCTGGTGCTCTTACTCGCTGTGCTACCTGGCTGCCCCTCTATTTTTTTTGCCTTTAAAAAAATTTTTTTTTGGTCTTTATTAATTTGTTTGTTTACTTTCAGTTTACAAGATTCAGTTCCACAATCCCTTGAGTTTCAAATTTTCTCCCTCTCCCTCCCCTCCCCCCCCAAGGCAGCATACAATCAAGTATAGTATGTGCAAATACTTTCACATTAGACATTAGTCAGGTTATAAAGAAGAATCGTATTGGATGGAATGAACAATGGGAAAGAGGAAACAAAACCAAACAAGAAAAAGAAAGAGAGCAGGTAGTTTGCTTCAATCCCCATTCAAACTCTATTCTTTCTAGTTCTTTCTCTGAATATAGACATCTCTCTGCATCATGAGTCTTTTGGAGTTGACTTATCACCCTGCATTGCTGAGAAGAGTAGGAACGATTTCTTAATTTCCCCAGATTCTAATGTGATACTTTGCACTTAGTAGGCAACTAACAAGTTTGTGCAATTGAAATCATGTATTTTCAAAACTTTACTTGGGTTTGACCTAAGAAAACACATATAATTCGATAAAATGATAATCAGCCACTGGTGTATTCCTCCTTCCCCTCCCTAACACCTCATTCACATAGAAACACTTCTATCTATCGATATTAAAAGCAGCAGAGATGTGCCATTTGACTTTAAAATCATTATATTTGACTGGTACTGAAAAAAACTTTAAGGACCTATCTGCTTTATTGAATCAAGTGCCTTTTTGAAAAATAGTCAACAAATAAAAAACAATAGGATGTTAAATTCTCTACATCTTTTAATTAATTTTGTGATGGTAAAGATGTGTTCTAATGTGGAATGCCTTTGCAGAATCCTTCTGCTTCTTTATAACATGGTTGCCTTTCAAGTGTGACTAGATCATTACAATGGAAATTTTATATAAGTGGGGAAATAGGTATACAGATTTGGAATTATTGATAATTGCTTGGTTGCCTTTGGGGAGTTGGGAAGGATGTCTGGCAGAGGTATCAAACACATGGTAAGTGGGCAAAAAGTTCCCACAAAATTTTTGACGGTGTCTGAACTAGATACAAATGTAGTTCTTATCTGATTTTAAAGTGCAGATGTATTAACAACAACAGCAAAAAGAAATGTATGTACAGTTTTCTATGTCAATATGCAGAGTGCAGGGAGTTAGTGTGCCCATTTCTTTTTGAGGCTGACCATCTAGTTTAGTAGATAGAGATTCTGAAATCAGGAAGACCTAGGTTAAAGTCTTGCTTCTAACATTTAGTGGTTTTGTTTTTATTTAATATTTCACTTCTCTAGGGAACTCTCTAAGACTGTACATTAAAGAGAAAGTTGCAGACTCACTAGTAGAGGGAATTTCCTCTCCTGGGAGTTCCCCCTACCATTGAAATGACAGTTTCATTTATTATCCTTTAACTCTTTTGGTGGGTAACAAAGAGGAATAAGATTGTCTCCACACTCTTGCTATCTTTCCCTCCTTCATATACATTGAGAGTTGAACCCCATTAGAGCAGAAGCTACTTCAGGGAGGACTGATTTTTGCTCTTTCTTTTGATCTCCAGAATTTAGCATAGTATTAACAGAATTAAAGTGTTTGATCAATGACTACTGATTGATCCTTCAGTGATTGCAAAACTGTTCTGCCTCCAGCATGGGCCTTCTCTAGGTATTTTGATCTTGTTTAGAATATAATTGAAGAAATATAGGGGCAAAAATAAGGGCTTGTCATGTGTAAACAATAATAATATTGAGATGCAATATGTCTTAAGGCATGGAGCATTGGATATGAAATCAAGAAGATGTAAGTTCTAGTCTTTTCTTAGATATTTAGTTGTATGGCTTCAAAGAAGTCACTTAACCTCTCCCAGCCTTAGTTTCTCATCTGTAAAATGGGAATAATAACAGCATCAATCTCTCAGGCTTGTTGTGAGGGCTTAAATGAAATAACATAGGTGAAGCTCTTTGCAAACCTTAAAGTTCCTTATAAATGTTGGCGATCTCATATGATATCTCATTGGCAAGAGTGAAAGATAAATGTTGGAGTGTTCAGCTGCTTAACTGGTATCTTCTTTCTACAATTTAATATTTTATTTTCTCCAATTACATGTAAAAACAATTCTAACATTCATCTTTTTTGCTTGCTCCCATACTTAAAAAAAATCCCCTATTTTTAATAGTAATTTATTTTTTCCCAATTACATGTCAAAGCAATTTTTACCTTTCTTTTTTTTTTTTTTAGGTTGTATCCATGTTTATTTCTCTCAAAGTAAATGGTATGCATGGGTTCTATGAATGGGAGCTGCAGTTTGGAACTGAGTTCACTTTGGGGTTGTACCCTTCCAACAGAGGCTGATATCACTCTATTATCATTTCACCCATGGAAAAAGAAAATATCTCTATATCAGAACACTCCCAGCCATACCCAGACCACTCCTAGCCTTGGGCTATCTAGACAAAGAATCTCCATCCAAGCTTGAGTAGAACACAATGGTTAGCATTCATTTTCACAAGATTTTGAGTTTTAAAATTTTTCTCCCTTCCTCCTCTCCTTTCCCCTACCCTCTTCCTAAAATGGTAGACAATTTGATATGGTTATACATATGCTATCATATAAAACATTTCCATATTAGTGACAGTTGTGAAAGAAGAAATAGATCAAAAGAAAAAACCACAAATAAGTAAAATAAGTGAAAAAATATGCTTTGATTTGTATTCAGAGTTCATCAATCCTTTATCTAGATGTAGATAGCATTTTCCTTCATGAATCATTTGTATTTGTTTTAGATAATTGTGTTGCTTAGAACAGCTGAGTCATTCATAGCTGATCATCACACAATGTTGCTGATACTGTGTACAGTGTTTTCCTTCTTCTGCTCATTTCACTTTGCATCAGTTTGTACAAATCTTTCCAGGTTTTTCTGAAATCTGCCTGTTCATCATTCCTTATTGCACAGTAGTATTCCATTACATTCACATACCACAGCTTGCTCAGCCATTCCCCAATTGATGGGCATCACCTTAGTTTCCAATATTTTGCCACCACAGAAAGGACGGCTATAAATATTTTTGTACGTGTAGGTCCTTTTCCTTTTTTATAACCTCTTTGGGATACAAATCTAGTACCGTGTTTCCCCGATAAAAAGACCTATCCCAAAAATAAGCCCTCCCCTTACTGTGTAAGATTCCTCTAAAATAAGCCCTCCCCCCAAAATAAGCCCTATTGAGATTGCTACTGTAGTGAAGGTGATCCCCTGCGCTACACCCTACATTACGGTACCCTCTGTATGCGCCGTCTCACCCCCCCTCCCGGGTGAAACGCACACCGCGCTCCGAGCTGCATCCAATCAGAGCTGCAGCAGTGAGCGCGTCATCCTGCTCTTCCCCAGTGATTTGCTTGCTGGCGCCATTGAGAGCAGTGCCGCGGAGGAGAGCTGAGGCAGGACAACATAAGCCCTCCCCTGAAAATAAGCCCTCTGGTGTTTTTCTTTCCAAAATAAATAATAAGACAGTGTCTTATTATCGGGGAAACATGGTAGTGGTATTGCTGGATTAAAGGGTATGCACAGTTTGATTGTCCTTTGGGCATAGTTCCAAATTGCTCTCCAGAATGTTTGAATCAGTTCACAACTACACCAACAATGCATTAATGTCCCAATTTTCCCACATCCTCTCCAACATTTATCATTTTCCTTTTTTGTGATATTAGCCATTCTGATAGGTGTGAGGTGGTACCTCAGGGTTATTTTAATTTGCATCTCTCTAATCAAAAGTGTTTCAGAGGACTTCTTCATATACCTATAGATAGCTTTGATTTCTTCATCTGAAAACTGCCTGTTCATACTTGACCATTTATTAATTGGGGAATGGCTTGTATTCATATAAATTTGACTTACTTCTCTATATATTTGAGAAATGAGGCCTTTATCAGGGACATTTACTCTAAAGATTGTTTCCCAACTTTCTGCGTTCCTTCTAATCTTGGTTGCATTGGTTTTGTTTGTGCAAAAGCTTTTTAATGTAATATAATCAAATTATCAGTTTTACATTTTGTAATGCTCTCTATCTCTTGTTTGGTCATGAACCAGTAACTCACTTAACTTCTTTAAAAATTTGGATGCTATACCACTTAGTGCATATATGTGTAGTATTGATATTACTTTATTGTCTATAGTACCTTTTAGCAAGATGTAGCTTCATTCCTTATCTCTTTTACTTAAGTCATTTTTGCTTTTTCTTTGTCTGAGTACATAATTCCTAACCCTGCTTTTTCCCCACCCTGCATTTATCTTTACTCTGTGGGTGTCTCTCAGTTTCAAGTGTGTTTCTTGTAAACAACATATTTTAGGGGCAGCCAGGATTCTGGTTTTTGCTATTCACTTCTGTTTTATGGGAAAGTTAGTTCACCCCTTTCATACTCACAGTTATGATTACTAAATGTGTATTTTCCTTCATTCTATTTTTCTTCCTGTTTGTCCTCTCTCTCCTTTCACCCTTTCTCTCCTCAACAGTGTTTTGCTCTTGTCTTCCACCTCCCATGGTCTGCCCTCTTTTCTGTCAATCTTCCCCCTACTCCATTCCCCCATTTTTACTTACTTTCTCTCTTACTCTCATTTACTTACTCTCCTCCCCTCCTACTTTCCTGGGAAGATAGACTTTTATATTCAACTGATTATGTTTATTATTTCCTCATTAATCCAATATTAATGAAAGTAAGGTTTAAGTGATGCCCATTGCCCAACTTTCCATCTTCCCCTCCACTGTAATAGGTTTTTTATGCCTCTTTATGTGAAAAAATTTACTTTATTCTGCCTCTCCCTTCTGTTTGCACTCAGCGTACTACTCTTTCTCATCACTAAGTTATTTTTTATGTCATTCCCTCAAATTTACATTATTCCTGTACCTTCTGTATATTTAGATTCCTTCTAGTTGTACTATTAGTGGTACAGTTTTTAAGAATTACAAGTCCTATCTTCCCATGTAGGGATGTAAGCAATCCAACTCCACTGAATCCCTTGTTTTCTTCTCCCTTTTTAACTATTAGTCTTCTCTTGGGTCTTAATATTGGAGATCATCATTCAGTTCTGGTCTTCTTATGAAAGCTTGAAATCCTTCTATTTCTTTGAATGTCCATTCTCCCCCCTCCCCCCGCCCCGGCCCTTGAAATATTATGCTTCATTTTTCTGGGTAGGTGATTGTTGCTTGTAGTCCTAACTCCTTTGCTTTCTGAAATATCATGTTCCATTGCATCTAATACTTTAATATTGCAACTGCTAAATCCTATGTAATCTTGATTGTGGTTCCCTGATATTTGAATTGTTTCTTAGTCATGTGGAAGAAAAACCACAGATTTTAAAAAAATCCAAGAAAAATAAAGAAAGAAAAGAAAAAAATATGTTTCCATCTGTGCATTCAGTTTCCATGAGTTCTTTCTTTGGAGGCAGATAGGATTTTTCATCATGAGTCCTTTGGAATTGTCTTATATTATTTTACTGTTGAGAATAGCTAAGTCATTCATAGTTGATTATTATATAATGTTGCTATTACTATATACAACTGCTTTGCTTTGCTTATTTCACTTTGTATCAGTTCATATAAGTTTTTTTTTTTTTAAGCAATCGGGGTTAAGTAACTTGCTCAAGGTTACACGGCCAGTTATTTTTGTGTGGGTGTCGAGTATCTGAGGCCGGAACCGATCCCAGGTCTCCTGACACTGGGGCCAGCACTCTTGCTCACTGCGCCACCTGGCTGCCCTATATAAGTTTTTCCAGGTTTTTCTGAGAGTATCCTGTTCATCGTTTCTTACAGCACAATAGTATTCCATCACAATCATATACAACTTGTTCAGTCATTCCCCAATTGATGGACATCCCCTTAATGTTTAATTCTTAGCTGCTACTAAAAGCTGCTATAAATATTTTTGTACATATAGTAATTTTCCTTTTTTTAATTCCTTGGATAAAGACTTAGTAATGGTATTGCAGGATCAAAGGATATATACATGGTTTTATAGCCCTTTGAGCATAGTTCCAAATTGCTCCACAGAATGGTTGAATCAGTATATTGCTTCAACTGGTGTCTTCTTAATATCAAGAGAAATTGGGCAGCCAGGTGGCGCAGTGAGTAAGAGCGCTGAACCTGGAATCGGGAGGACCCGGGATCGGTTCCAGCCTCAGATACTTAACACACACACACACACACACACACACACACACACAGCTGGCCGTGTAACCTTGGGCGAGTTACTTAACCCCAATTGCTTTAATTAAAAAAAAAAAAGAGAGAGAGAGAGAGAAATCAAGAAAGGCCCTCAGAACTTTGAATGAACTCCCGGTGGGAAACTGAAGGGAGGACAGAGCTGAGTTACACACACCAAGCAGGCCTAAGTGGGTCGTTACCTGCCTTGTCGGAGGGAATGCCTACAATAAGTGGGTATAGACCCACTGAGTATGGGAGAAGGGAACTTCCTGTTCTGTTTGTGCCCCCTCCCCTTTCTTCAAATTTCCAACCACCATCCACAGAGATAACATTTTGAGACTCTGTAAGAATAGTAGCTAAAGGCTGGTTTTAGTGCAAACCCAAATGAAAAAAAAAATCAGAGATCTTCCAATCTAGTCTGATTCAATCTAACACAGCAAGCATTTATTAAGTACCTACAGTGTAAACATCTCTACAGGTGTCTCTGACCTCAAGAAACTTTCATTCACCTTCACATTTAGCCATGATCTCATAAATCTTCAATAGCAATTCTAAAAGGCCAACAAAGAAAACTGTCACGTGTCCATTTTACAGATGAATAAAGCAAGACCCAGAAAGGTTGTGTGACTCCCTTAAATTCATAGAGCAACTCAGGAATCTAGGCTACCCTAGAATCCCTGTATCTTGAGTCTCAGATCAGAGTCACATTGTCCTTTACTTCAGTCATCAAGATTTATATAATATCTGTTCTATAACTGGCATTTAAGACCTCCCAGGAGTGAAGTCAATGTAAGCTAGATGTGGTGGAGCATGCCTTTAGTCCTTGCTACCAGAAGGGCTGGGATTGATGGATCACTTGAGGTCAGGAATTCTGAGATGTAGGAGGGCTAATCATTTGGTGTCCGTGCTAAGTCTAGCATTAACAGAGAGGGAAGGAGGGATGTGGACAGAAGGAGGCAGGCAGTGAGGAAGGAAGGAAGGGCAGAAAGGCAAAGAGAACTATGATCAGTCAACAAGGGGAGTTTCTTCATGTCCTTACTCCTTACATTTCTTGTGTCCCATGGAAATTTCTGGCCTTCCATTCATTTGAAATTTTTGTAAACAGCTTTGGTAACACTTAGCTGCTTCTTGCTCTGACATGCTTGTCTTACCTTGTCTGAAGATACTTTATTCTGGAAAGCATATCCAGATGTCCTGCAGAATACTGTTCAATAACATCCTTTACATCATAAGGCCTCAAAGTCTCCTTGAATTTTTTTTTGTAGAGACGGAATTGTAGTATTCTATATGTGAACAGGAGAGAGAAGTATTAGAGTCAGTGCAGTCCAGTTATGGTGGAGCACATCTTTAATTCCTACTGCTAAGGGGCCAAGACTGGTAGATCATTTGAGCTCAATAGTTCTGAGCTGCAAGAGCATGAAAGCTAATTTAGTGTCTATCTTAAATCCAGCACCAAATACAGTGATCTCTGAGGAGTGGAGGCCCCACAGGCTACCTAAGGAGGGGTGAGTCTGCATAAGTTGGGAACAGAGTGTATAAAAGTACTCGTGCTGATGAAAAGTGGGTTTTCATAGGGAAGTATTATACTTTCAGCCTAGGTGAAATAGGGAGATCCAGGAAAGAAAGAAAGAAAGAAGGAAAGAAAGAAAGGAAGAAAGAAAGAAAGAAAGAAAGAAAGAAAGAAAGAAAGAAAGAAAGAAAGAAAGAAAGAAAGAAAGAAAGAAAGAAAGAAAGAAAGAAAGAAAGAAGGAAGGAAAGAGAAAGGAAAAAAGAAAGAAAGGAAGGAAGAGAAAGAAAGAGAAAGGAATGGAGAGAGAAAGGAAGAAAGAAGGAAAGAGAAAGAAAGAGAGAAAGAAGGAAAGAAAGAAAAAGAGAAGGAAGAGAGAAAGAAGGAAAGAGAAAGAAAAAGGAAAGGAGGGAGGAAGGAAGGGAGAAGAAAGAAAGAAAAAAATAAGGAGGAAGGAAGCAAATGGAATGAACAAAAGAAGGAACAGAAAGGCAAAGAGAATTGACAAGTAACCTGCTCACCTTTTGCATCTAATAACTTACCAAATCTTATTGATCTATAATTTCCCTCCCATTTGAGCCATCGTTTCAATTCCCCCTGCCACTACTATAGTACAGAAACTTATTTTCTCCCACATAGACAATTTCAATATCCTTCTAACAATTTTTCCTACTTCCTCTCCTTCCCTCTTTTCAATCTATCTTTTATACCATTGCCAGAAAAATTTTCCTTTTGTATATAATGTAGTCACTAAAAAAAAAAAAATCTTCAGTGACTGTATTACCTTCCAAGTTGAATGAAATTAAAATTTCTTTGCTTGACTCTTTCAGCCCTCCATTATCTGCTGCTACTCCTGTTTTCCATTCTCTTCTCATAGCACAGTGGTAGCTGGCCTTAAAGCCAGAAGACCTGCGTTCAAATTCTACCTCTGACACATACTGGACATGTGACACTGAACAAGTCACTAAATCTTCCAGTGCTCTAGACAACTTTTTAAGGCAACAAAGTTAAGGAGAAGGGGCTAACCTGCATTGATAAAGGGAGTTATCCTCACCTGTGAGTTCTCTATGCCAAATGAAATTTTAGGTCCACTTCCTCTCCATATCCTTATAGTGCTTCTTTCTATGCACTCTCATTTCCAGTCAAACTGTACCATTCTCTGCTTCTAAAAGTACCCCATGTTCTCCTGAATGTCTCCACTTCTCATCTTCCTAGTCAATTCTTGCTATAAAGCCCAACCCAAATGCCATTTCCTCCATGAAGTAGCAATGCTGGCCAGAGCTCTGGGTTTAGAGTCAGGAAGACTTGAGTTCAAACCCCACCTCAGATACTTACTAGCTGTGTGACCCTGGGCAAGTCACTTAATATTTTGGCATCTGCAATATGAAGAGCATGGACTCCTTGGCCTTGAAGATGCCTTCCAGCTTTAAATCTGTAATCTCAAATTTTTGCTGGCTCATTGGAGCCAACAGCACTCTTCCTCCTCAAACCTCACCTGGCACTTCATATCTCTTTAATGCACTTAGCAGTCATTGCATATCACAGTGATCTGATCTTATACTCCAGCAGGACGATAAGCTTCAGGAGGGCAGGGACTGTGATGTATATCAAAACTTTACTTCTCTCTCAGGCCCTGAAGGATACTCTACATGAAGTATGCACATCATAAATGACTGTTTTTGAAAAAAAGTTATAAGTGAGATTGTGTGATATGAGATTGTGTATGTGGGAGAGATAGAGAGAGAGACAGAAATGGAGACACAGAGACATAGAGAGACACAGAGGGAGGGAAGGAGAGAGAGGGAGAGAGGGAAAGGGAGAGAGAGAGAGAGAGACAGAGAGAGAGAGAGAGAGAGAGAGAGACAGAGAGAGAGACAGAGAGAGAGACAGAGAGAGAGAGAGACAGAGAGAGAGAGACAGAGA
>NW_027187460.1:18722913-18763156 GCF_028583685.1 Petaurus breviceps papuanus | reverse complement strand
AGAGAGAGAGAGAGAGAGACAGAGAGAGAGAGACAGAGACAGAGAGAGAGACAGAGACAGAGAGAGAGACACAGAGAGAGAGACAGAGACAGAGAGAGAGACAGAGACAGAGAGAGACAGAGATGGGGAGAGAGAGAGACAGAGAGAGGGTGAGGGAGACACAGAGAGAGAGGTGTAGGTGCTGCTGGTGGAAGGAGATGGAGGGGAAGATAAGTAAGAAAGAGGGCAGGAAGAAAAAGGAAAGGGGGAAAAGGAGAGAAGGGGAGAAAGAGGAAAGGGAGAAAGAGAGAAGGAAAGGAAGGCAAAGAAGGGGAAGGGGAGAGGGAGTGAGGGGACAGAGATAGGGGAAGGGGGAGGATAGAGACAGAGACACAGAGACAAAGAGGAGCAGGCTCCAGGACAGTAGGATAAAGGGTAATACCGACAGCCCACTCTCAAGAGAGATAACCTGCGTGGGGGTTCACTGGAGTTAACTCCAGCAGGCTCAAGAGAGTGGACTGCTAAATTTTCAATGTGAACATTTACACTATGGAATTCAGCAAATGTACGAATCAGGGTTTGATTTATTATTTTGCTGATTGTCTAGACTGAAGAAAGCAATAGAAGAAATGTGAATGATGCAGATTAAATGGAAATTTAATCTCAGCCCCACCTGTTTCCCAGCTCTTAATGTTTGTTGCTTGTGACCTTGTACAAACCATACCATCTCTCTAGGCTTCAGTGACCTCATCTATAAGATTGGGGTGTATGTGTGGGGGGAAGGGGTGTTAAACAAAATG
The DNA here is from genome assembly GCF_028583685.1 of Petaurus breviceps papuanus. Taxonomy (NCBI): domain Eukaryota; kingdom Metazoa; phylum Chordata; class Mammalia; order Diprotodontia; family Petauridae; genus Petaurus; species Petaurus breviceps. The sequence continues at coordinate 18,762,377 of NW_027187460.1, read as the reverse complement.
GTCTCTCAGAGCCCTTCTGCCTCTAGGTCTGTGGGCAACAAACAAAATGTTCCTCTCATTTAACCTTTCACCATGCATAGAAATGGAGCAGAATATACCTCTTGACCAATGCTACTAGGACCTAAGGCAGGTTTTTTTGTGGGGTGTGGAGAGGGAAGTATTTATAGATTCTGACTCTGAAATAATGAGCCCAATTTCACAAAGCCACAGAAAAATCAGTCTCATTCCTGAGCACATTAGGGTATAATGAAATGAACCCTGGACATTGAGTTTGATACTTTAGACTAGGGGTGGAGAACCTGCAGCCTCAAGGCCATATGTAGCCCTCAAGGTCCTCAAGTGCCCCTTTTTGATTGAGTCCAAGTTTTACAGAACAAATTCTTTCATTAAGGATACTTGTTCTGTGAAGTTTGGATTCAGTCAAAGGGCTGCACTTGAGGACCTAGAGGGCCACAGGTTCCCCACCCTTGTTAGGCCTATTCTTTAGTAGCTGAATGCTTTGAGAAAGGCCCTGGCCCTCACTTTCATCATTTATAAAATGAGAGTGATAAGACCTGTCCAATCTATTACTTGGGGTTGTTTTGAAAAACAAATATAGTAACAAATCCATTCTTAATGTATCACTGCTGATATATCAGCCTTTATGCTGTAGTGATGAATTTTATGAATTAAAGTAAAAAATGAATTTTAGTAAGGAGAATTTTCGCAAATCAAATCCTAATTTCAAAGAGGTTTTAATCTTTATTTCTTATAACTTTTCACTTGATAAGGGGTCCTGATGTTTCAATATTGCATTTCTCTGCCCTCATTCATCTTTGTAAACTTATTTAGCAATCCATACAGTAGAATTTCCATGCAGTAAGGAATAAAGTTATTTCATGGAGTTCTTTTCTAAGAAATCCCTTGGTGATTGATAAAATCATGTCCTCGTTGATAAGTCTTTAAAAAGTTCTGAGAGTTTGAGAGTGAGGTGGCTTTTTCTATAAGGAGGCATGCTTTCATTTTGCCTCTGAATTATTAAGTAAATATAAATAGACAGATTAGACTCCTGTATGTTCTAGTCTAGACAAAATCCTATGCTTGATTGTCTTGTTAAAATAGAGAGAGAGAAAACAACATAACAAAACAGGCACTAGAATAGTGGAGGAGAGAAAGGACCTTCAGAATGACTTGTTTAGGTCAGCCCAAAGTCAATTCCTGTCTGCCTTTTCAATCAGAATGGTTATTATACTTGGAGAACACTGCTATAAGGTACATGGAAGCTATTTTGTGATTTTTTTCTTTTAAAGGAAATAAAGAACTATTGGGAATTGCTTGTTACTGTATAAATCACTTTCCCATGTAAGACTGATAGAAACTCTCATCTGAAATAAAATATATAAAGCACTTTGCAAACTTTAAAGTTCCATGTAAATGCTAATTATTATTATTGTTGTTATCTGGAGTGTAGTTATCAGTTTCAGGTACCACATTTTAGGAAAATTTTGGCAGGATGGAGCATGTTGAGAGGAAGGAGATGAAGATATCAAAGGTCCTTGAAAATATCTTGGAAGGATTTAGTGAAGCAACTGGGGACCTAGAGAAGACTTAATTAAGGGGGCTGGTATGTGGAAGAGGGGTCAGTCATGTTCAGTGTATCTTTTAGGGGAAGAACTACTATGTGACCAATCAGTAGAAATTGCAGGGAATTAGATTCTGTTTAATAAAAGAAAGAACTCTGTTACCAATTAGAGCTGTCCAATTAAGCCGACTTGAAGAGGAAGTACCCATCATTGCTAAGTCTTCCTACAGTGGGTGAACAATTCTGTGAGTATACTATAGAAAGACTAATTCATCAGAGAGGAGTTGGACAGAATGACTTCGGATTTCCTTTCTAGGACTAACATTCTATCACTCTGTGACTTCATATAATATTCTATAAGAGTGAGTCTTTTAAATTTGCTTATATTAACTAAGGTGGGGACAGCTTAGGTGGATAGAGCCTGGAATCAGGAAGACTTGAGTTCAAGTCCAGCCTCAGATAATTACTAGCAATGTGACCCTGGGCAAGTCATTTAACCCTGTTTTCCTCAGTTTCCTTATCTGTATAATGAGCTGGAGAAGGAAATGACAAACCACTCTAGTATCTTTGCCAAGAAAACCCCAAATGGGGTCACAAAGAGTCAGGCATGACTGAAGCAAGTAAACATTAACAACAAGAACTAAGGGTGATTCCTGCCTGGCTTCCAAAGTCTACCAAGTGCCAGCATTTCCCTGGCCACTCAAGGGAGAATTCATCTCACAATAGAGGTAAGTTCTTATTTTAATTTGGCTCCACAGAAGCAAAAAAGACATGCAAGAAAAGCAATACCTGACTGCTCTGATGACCGACTTGAGTGTGGGGATCATGTCTTCTATGAGGAATTCATTACTGTAGCCCCGTTCTTCAGTCATGGGTTCTCCTGTCCCAGCATCTAGGAAGTAGGACACAAAAACTTAAAAACCAGGTCATAGAACCCAGGGAGGACTTAGAGATCACATTAAATCAGCATCCTGGAAAAGCAGTATGGTATTCTAGATCTGGAGTCAGAAAGACCAGAGTTCAAATTCTGCCTCATATACTTACTAACTGTGTGACCCTGGGGAAATGATTTAATATTTTATTGGCTCTGTGTTAGTAAAATAAAGAGTTTGGCCTCTATGGACTTTCATATGGGCTTTTTTTTCAGCCCTATGATTATTTTTAAAAGAAATTCAATTAATTAAAAGTAGACATTCTTAGCTGTAGAGTTCAGAATTGCATGGCACATGGGACTTCTAGTTGGGAGATTTGGGCTTGGGTATTATCTTCACCACTTACTAACTCTAAGACTTTAGGCATCTATTTAACTTGTATATGCCTCAAATTCTTCACCTATAAAATGGGGATGAGAACACTTGAACTAGAAAAGACATCAATGACTGCCTACTCCCCTCTTTTTGCAGATGAGGAAATGGTGGTCAAGAGAGGTTAAGTGAATTAATTAGCCAAAGTCACACAAGAAGTAAGTGGCAAAGCTAGGATTCAAACCTGGGTCTTCTGAATCCAAATCTAGCCTACTACCATATATTACCTCAAGCTCTGTATGTCTCCTCTCCTAACCCCCTCAGTGCCTAAGGCAGTGCTATATACACAGAAGGTATTTAATACATGTTCATGATGACTAATGTTCTATTTCAATGTCTTGGCATGGCACAGGGGTGAGCCAGCCATTTAAGGTTATGCCAATGAGGCTCAAGCTCAAATGGGGTCTTTAAATTAAAAATGGTGTGAGTTCTATATGCTTGTCATCCAAGGTTAGCTAAGTTTGGAGAGGCTCGTCCATGGGGACTTACCATCAGTGACTGTTATCATTATTATTAACCACAAATGGTCACAAAGTTTATCACAAAGGCTAAGGACTAGGAGGGTTATAATTTGTTTTGGTGGTTAAACACATCACTGGGATAGTAGAGTAAGAAACCTATTATTTGTGTGTACTCATATATACATATATGTATATGTGTGAATAGAACTATATGCACATCCACATGTGTACCCATGGGCATATGTGCACATACAAACACAACTATATATACACATTCCTGTATGTGTATACATATATGTATTCACACATGTGTATATGCATATTTCTGTTCCCACTATTAGACTGTAAGTTCCTAAGGTCACTGATCACATCTTGTTCACTTTCAAACACTATAATGTGCCTCACACAGTGCTATGTTCACATAAGGCAACTGATAAATATGCATCAATTGAATTATCGAATCAGTGCCTGTTGAGATAGCCTGGTGTCATGGATAAAGTACTGGGCTTGGAACAGAGAAGACCTGGCTTTGAATTCTGCCTCACTGGCTGTGTGTCTCTTAACTTCTCTGAGTCTCAGTCTCCTCATCTGTAAATAAGTAGGTTGGACTTGATAAGGACTCTCTCTCCCTGCTCTAAATCTGTGACCCTATAATTTATTTTCTCTAAATTCTCAGTGAGTGGAGATGGCATCACATCGTAATCAAACACACTTCTTTTCAGAAAGGAAAAAAAAGTGTCCTCATATAACATTGTGTCTTCAGACATTCTTATTAATGTGGATCTATCCTAGTCTTCTTATGGGATGGTTTATTGATGACTTTAAGGCTCCTCTTCCAGTTTAAGTGAAAATTCAGTACTGGCAGAATGCTGCCACTGGGCATATAGGACTCTGGACACAGATTTCCTTCTCTCTCCCAACTCCCATACCATTAGTCATGGCCCTTTTTTGAGACCCTAAAGAGATGCAATAATGAAACCAACAGTTGTGAGTCTTAAGAACTTGACATGTACAATACATGCCATGTGAGATATTTATGTGGAGGAGGCCAGTTAGTGATAGTAAGCATATTATAAGGGGGTGATACACTGTATAATAATGATAACAAAATAATAAGACATACTATAGCATTTGAAAGCATGCAAATAACTTTTTGAACACAATTTCCTAAGAAGCTGTGAGACAGATGCCCAGCATATCATCTTCATCTTACGAAGAAATGGAGGTGAGGCTCAGAGAGGTTAGGCACTTGCCCAGGGTCACAAAGAAAAGTGTCAGATTCAGCATTTGATTAGCAGCTTTTCTTGACTCCAAGTCAACCATGGCACCATGCTGTCTTTCCATATTCACTGGAGGCTCCTGAAAAATGGAGGAACTGTACCCTTCCTAGGAGGTAAAGTAGTGGACTTGGAATCAGGAAGACTTAGGTTCAAATCCTTCCTCTGCCTTTTACTTTACTATGTGACCTTGAACAAGTCACAGGAAGTCTTTGAGCCTCATTTTCTTCTTCTGTAAAAGGGGCATAACAGTTACATACCCATGAAGAGTCCCAAATAAGATAATATAGAGAAAGTCTATTGAAAAATTTATATGGCACTTAACAAATGCTAATTATTATTATTTAATGCATCTGCCTGACTGGGATATTTCCTGAAAATTTCCCTCTTAATTTTTTTTTGGCGGGGGAGGGATTTCTCCTATCCTCAAATGCTTAGTGAGAATGCAAAAGATGGGGTGGAGTGGTGGAGTTAGTCAGGATCAGAGGGAATGAGCTATTTTGAAGGTCCTGGGCAACTTCAGAGATACTTCAAAGGAGCTGGAAAAGGAAATGAGCTTGGAAGGAGTGGAGGAAAAGTGAGAGGAAGTTGGAGGAAGGAAGGGAATCTGGGGTTACCTTCAGAGCTCTGCCAAAAGGCGTATGCTTTCATTCGGAATGCGGTCCGAAAACGTTCCTTATTGTTCAAGCCAACATTTTTTGACTCTTTGGAAGGGCTTTCTTCTATGGCATCTACATTCAGAGGGGTAAATAGCTTTCCTTTAGTATTGGTACCACGAGGATTAGAAAGTCGAACCCGATCCAAGAGACCCAGCTTTTGGCTACAAAATAAGCAAAAGTGAACAATTTTCCTCCTTCAGTGAAGGCTCTTAACATTGCACGTCCATCCCTGTTATTCACCTTATATCCTAAGATCCCCTCACACAACCCCAGGAAGAAGGAGAAATGTACTTTGTGAAGAATTTTGAAGCTAAAGAGGGGCACCACAGACTGGGCATTGGTAGGTATAATGTGTCAAGTCCTTTGAGGGGGCTGGGATTTAAAATAGATGACCATATTAACTGGCATATTATACAAAGATATTTAATGGGTGAGACATGTGCTTTGAAAGTCAGGGACCCAAATATTTTAGCTCTGTGTCTGTTGTAGGGGCATTTTTGCATCTTTCAAAGAGCATCTTTCTCTATAAACACCAAGTATTTCTTCCTCACAGAAAATCTAAATGGCTACCCTTGGAACTACTTTCCCACCTTATCAAAATTTTTTTTCTGGTAATTTGATGAAATTCAATAACAAGGATTTATTAAGCACCTACTATATGCCAGGCACTGTGATAGGCAGGTAGGTAGATACTGGAGATACAAAGATGAAAATGAAACAGCCCTGGACCTCAAGGATCTTACATTCTAATAGTGATGGGGAGTTGGGAGGAAACAACATGTATGTATATAAGTCAATACAAAAAATATATAAATATACTAGGTAAATGCAAAATAATTATGGGGATGAGGAGGGATGGGGTACATTCAAGACAAGCCTTAATACACAGCCAGTATCTTTGTGGGCTGAGGTAGGATCAAATAGCAATCAAAGCAAGAAGTGGGACAACTGAGATATCTCCTGAGATAGGAAAGAGCCTTACTCAGCTGTCTCAAAATGCATGATGGGCACACCTGTGTGTCAGTTACTAAATATTAGAAGACATTAGGATACTTACTTTCTACCCATTATCCAGTCATGTTTTCTTAAGGCAGATAACTAATTCTTAAATGGAACAATTCAGGACAAAGACATTCAGATGCTATATAGCCTGCACCAAGACCAATTTTTTCTTGGTAGCATGCTTTTTCCCCTGTGCATGATAATAGTGATGTACACTCCCATAATGCTTTCGAGTTTGTGAAGCACCTTCCTCAAAATACCCTGTGATATAGGTAGGGCAAGTATTATTATCTCTGTTTTACTGAAGTGGAAACTGAGGCTTTGAGAGGTCAAAGAGGATTTGTCCATGACCTATGCAATATCAGAAGTTAGATTTGAACCCAGATCTCCTGACTCCACATCCAGCATCCATCTTCATTACAATATTCTGCCTCATTGGGGATGCATGTTCATTAGACCATACTTTTACCTCTCCCAGGAACTCACACACTGCGTTGTATTTTACTACATCATTTCCATGAGGGCCTGGACTTGTGTCTTTGTCTATGTATATGACCAGAAGTGCAGTTGATAGAGCACAGGGACCAGAAATCCCTTCCTGGGAAGCCCTGAGTTCAAATCTGGCCTCAGACACCTACTGGCTGTGAGCTGTATTATTTTTGAGCAAGTCACTTAACACCTATTTGTCTCAGTTTCAACTGTAAAATCAAAATAATAACGACAACCATAGGGGTGCTGTGAGAATAAAATGAGATCATATTTGTAAAGCATATAGGATGGTGCCTGGTACATAGGAAGCATGATATAAAAGCTTGTTCTTTTCCCCTTTCCTCTCTCTTCTCTGTATTACCAGACCTTAGCACATTAGTCTTGCAAACAATCATGGCATCATCCTAAGCTCACTCGATTTAGAGTGAGACAGACTGAGCTCCTATTACAAGTCTTCCCCTTACCAGTCAGGTGACTTTGGGCAAGTCACTTAACCTAGTTTTGGGCCTCAGTTCCTTCACCTGTAAAATAGGCATAATAATTTCCATGCTACCTACCTTATTGGATTGTTGTAAAGACCAGACAAGATAGTAGCTGTCAAGAACTTAGTGAATGCTAAAACACCACATGAATTTTAGCTACTGAGGCATCTAGATGGTCTAATGGATAGAGTGCTGGAACTGGAAAGATTTTAGTTCAAATTTTGCTTCAGATATTAGCTGTGTTAACCTTTCTCATCCTCAATTTCTTCATCTGTATAATGGGGGGGATAATAATAGTGTCTATCTCACAGGGTTGTTATGAAGATCAACAGAGATAACATAACGTTTTCTATAAGCCTTAAAGTAATTACTAAATGCTTATTATTAATACTTTTTTTTTTACTGAACCTTTGGATTGCATTGTTTCTGAAATATAAGTGCCCACCTTTGACACAACCCACAACCTCCAATCTCACCTGAAGGGAGCATATACATATATCTGGATTTGTGAATAATGAAACTAATTACAGACTTGGGGGAAGTTATGACTGTAAATTAGGTATTCCCCAGACTATAAAAGTCCCAAGGAACAATACTTCCCCCTTGGTTATAGATGGCAGAACTATGCCAGATAAAGCTTTGGTCAGTTGGAAATAAGGCCCTCAGTGATTTTTTGTATGACTGGCAGCAGGGTTTTTCTGAAATGCACCTCATGACAAGTTTTGGGTAGGAGGATTATTCCACATGACCAAGTCACTGTCAGAAATCCTACAGGCTTGGGTTGCTCTGTGCCTCCTTATAGCTAATTGCTAGTATTTATATAGGACTTTGTGACTTGTAAAGCACTTTACAAAATATCACATCATTTGATCCTAGCAACAATCCTGAGAGGTAGGGGATATTATCATTCCTGTTTTACAGATGAGGAAACTGAGGCAGATGAGGTTAAGTGACTTGCCTTGGGTCACACAGCTATGATTCCATATGGACTATGGATACAATTCCATATCCACTGAGCCACCTAACTGCCTCACATACAAAGGTTAGAGGTAATCTGTGAGAGACAATGTGCAAAGCACTGGGTTTGGAGTCAGAAGACCTGAGTTTGAGCCCAGGCACTGTCACATAATAGTTGTGTGAGTCTGGAAGGGTTGTTACCCTTTCTGGGCCTCAGGCTGTTCATCTTTAAAATGAGGGGAGTAGCTACCCAAGGATGGTATCTATTAGTCAATCCCATTTATATGTAGTGGAGCAAGTATTGAATTTAGCGTCAAATGATCTCTTTTTAAACCCAGGCTCTGCTACTTGTACTGCCCTTGTACTTGTGAAGGCCACTCAATTTCTTTGGCCCCTTAGCGCCTTCATCTATAAAATGACAAAATTGGATTTGATCCTTTGACTTTTGATGCTCCTTATGGCTCTCTGTTCTCTGGTCCTGTCCCTAGTTAATCTCTAAATTCTCTCCCTTATCTAACCTTTGGCGATCTAACAGATAGGCATTAAAGTTGGAAACATTTTGGAATTAATTTTCCGTCAGAGTTAAAGATACAGCCAGGGATGGGTAAAGATGGATAGTTTCATGGGGAGGATTGGAGATAAACATTGAAACCTAATTGCTTACTAGACTCTAAGTTTCTTGAAGGTAAGAGTAGCATCAAATTCATCTTTGGTTTTCTTACTATCTTACAGAGTTTTATACCTCAATGAATATTTTATGAATAAATAAAGCATTTCTTATGTTTGCATATGCCAGGTTCCAAGTGGTAAACAAAAAGTTATTGAGATTTATACCTCTTCTATGCAATTATCATACTCTGTTTTAGATTATGTTCTTTCTGAAGATGCCTCATCTTCTTCACTGAACTGCAACTTTCAGGAGGGCAAGAATCCTTTCTTATTTATCTTTATATCAACCCTTAGTATCTGGCTCAATAGTAGTCACTTAACATTTTTTAAAAAATTGGATTCCTTAGAAGAGAGCATATGAAATGGAGGAAACAAAATGAAGAGGGATATTTTGCTAGAGCATGGAAAGCATTGGGTTATGAATTTCAGTGGGCTCTTGATATGGATTTAGTACTTTATAGATTTATTTAAGCTAGCTGTAGAGTACAGGAAGGCTGACCACACTACCGCCTGTCAGGAGATAAGTGTATACAAAGTGTAAACATAGATCATGATAAGGTGCTTAAAGTGAGATTCATCGCACATGCTTGGTCCTATGTGTGACTTTGGAGTAGATGAGCTAGGGTAAAGAATCATTAGAGGTGGATGCTGGGATGTTTTAACATTGAAACAGCTCACTTGGTGCAGGTCACCTGTACTATTGAGTTCACCTCTATTTACTTCATGCCATATGGGTCCCAGGTGATGATTTATGAGTGTAGGGTGAACATGCTTCAGAAATTGAAAACACTCAAGTCTACAATCTGTACTATCTGCTGTGAATTACTTCTCGTTATTATAGCTTAAGTGGCTTAAGTTCTTTCTGCTGTAGGGGAGAGATTGTTTTGCTTTCTAATTGTGACTAGAAAATGAATATCTAAATGGATGGATGATCAGATGGTGGAAAGAGTTTATCCCCTGAGTCACAATATCTAGGTCTTCTCTTTTCAGTATGGCTTTCAAGTGAATAATTCTACCCTTGTTCTCTGTGGGCATGGCAGGGTCTAGCATGACAAGCTCATCTAAGAAGTGGCACCTGATTTCTAGGAGCCTACCTTGGAAGGCTTTTAAACACAGAGAAACCAATAACAAAGGCTAATTGGGTCCAGTTGAAAAGGGAGCTGGAGCTAGAGAAGCGAGAATGATAGCTTTTTCATTCTGAATGGTCCAGGGGCTAATGAAACACAGTGAAGCTTAACCTCTGTGCCTTGTATGGTGATGATTGTCTCTAAGAATTGAGTAAAGAAAGACTGTCTTAACAAATGCACCTAAGAAAGCATAAGGAAAAGAAATCAAGTTTAAAAAAACCTAGATTTTATTTTATTTTATTTTTGTCTCTAAAGAAAAGAGAGTGAGAATAAAAAGTGCTACTTTTATCCTCTGGGTTTTATAAATATATGTCTTTACTACACAACTCTCTATGATTACAAGGTTCAGAAAAGGGGCAAGCCTGCCTTGATGAAAGACTTTCCTCATTTAGGAATTCTCTGTATCAATACCATCACCAGAGTAGTCCCTGTCTGTATTTTAAAACTCTAAACAGGCATATGTGCTGGGGTGGAGGAAACGTCATTGGAGACGTAGAACAATATTCCTTTCAAGTGATCCAAAAGATAATGACAAGACTCATGGTGGGGGCTAGCTAGATGTATTATTTATGAGGATTTGCATGTGAAAAAAAGATGTTAAAAATACCACCAAAGATACAAAGATACGTATGACCAGAAAAGGGAGTAGGTTAGTTGTGTAGTGAGAGTGATGAATTATAGAGACAAGGGACAGGAGTGATTACAGGTGTAATTAATTGAAACAATGTTGGAATCAGAGTCAAAGAACTTGAGCTCAAATCCCAGTTCTATCATTCAATGGTTGTGTGGCCTTTGGCAAGTCACTTAACTTTTATGAGTCTCAGTTTCCCCATTTATAAAATGAGGAGGGCTGGACTAGATAGTCCCTTCATGCTCCAAATCAATGTTGCTATGAGACTCACCATAATGGAGGGTGTCTTGCTTGTTAAGGGCTCCTGTGAGTCCTTTGTGCTATTTAAAATTTTTCTCTGGAGTGAAATAATAGTGATAATATCAATAACAGTAACAACAGCAACATCTAGCAGTTATACAGAATGTCTCAAAAATCTTTAAACTCTAATAGCTTAAAACAGCAATAAGGCTTTTGGGACATTCTACATAGTACTTGTATAGTATTTTGTTTTGCAAATTTCTTTATAAATATTATCTCATTTTATCCTTACTATTATCATGTTATATTCATCCCTGTTATTCTTATCTCCATTTCACAAATGAGGGAAGACTATCATTCTCATTTTACAGATAAGAGAACTGAGGCAGACAGAGGTTAAGTGACTTTTCCAGGATCACACAGCCAGTAAGCGTCTCCCAGATTCCACATTTAGTGTTCTATCCACTGAGCCACCTCAGTGCTTCTGTTGTACCTAAATCTCCATTCCGACATTGGATCTGTGACTCTATGATCCTATTAATTCTATGATATTTTTGTCCTATGTCCTTCCATAAATCCTTTACAGAAGATCTACCCAATGTATGGAGGGATAAGTATTATCTTATGAATAGCATTACAACATGTGGGATGTTCATCTGCTACCCTTTACTTTTCCTACATGCACCAATAATAGAAAGAAAATCTAGATAGAAAGAAGTACCACGCTACAGTTGATATTAAGGCTTTGAGAATATTCAAATACTCTTGACCCATAGTTAAATGGTTTTTTTTTTATGGTAACAGTTAAATTTGAACTTGAAGCTTAGGCCAAATGGCTTTCCTATTCTCCCCTATCCCTTGCCATCCCAACTGCTCCCCTTCCTTTCCATATTGATCCCATAGTTGATCAAAAGGTGCCTATTAAATGATCTGCTTCCATAGAATTTCATAAACACCATTTACTGGAAAAAGCCCTGGACTAGGAGACAGGCTACCTGGAATCTAGCCCCAACTATGCCACTGTATAGGGATATGACTATGAGAAGAGTCCAAGTAGGATAGGGTAACAAGACTTTTGTTCTGGGTATACTAATCTAGGGGATAGCTCTTTAAATCCTTCAAAAGTACAGAAAGACCAGAGCTTAGCTTCCAATTATTTTCCTCTTGCCCTAGTTATAGCTCTATGTGGGAATGACAATTAACTTTCCTGAACCTGTTTACTCAGATCTGAAATGGACCTTATAAGACTCTTGTGAAGAAAGTACTTTTTTGAGGATTGTAATGAGTATATAGAGAAAACACTCAATATAAGTGATCTCATTTGATATACTCACAACTCTGGCAGACAGGGAATGCCAGTATTTTTAATACCCCCATTGGAAGTAAGGGTCCTGAAAGTAGAGAATTATGAAGGAATCAAATTTCAAAAAGGCAAATGAATTTGCCCAGATTCACAGGGTTTGCAATTTCTTCCTCCATAAAATGGATATAATTCTATACAAACTGATAGGTTTAGTGTGCAGATAAAATGAGAAGATGCATGGGAGATGCTTCAAAAAAGTAACAACTATTCCATAAATATTAAGGGTAATGATTATATGTGACCTTAATGTATGATTATATACCAAGAGAGAGCAATTCCTGTAGGGGGCACAGTGGATAGAATTCTAGGACTGAAGTCAGGGAGCTCTGTGTTCAAGTCGTAACTCACATACTTAGTAGCTGTTTGATCCTGGGCAAGCCATTTAACCTCTGTCTCCATGGGGATAGTAACAACACCTACCTCTCAGGGTTGTTATGAAGATCAAATGAGATAATATTGGTAAAACATTTTGCAAGCCTTAAAGTACTATATAAATGCTAATTACTACTACTACTACTACTACTACTACTACTACCACTACCATTACTACCACTACTACTACTATTATTATTATTATTATCTTCTTCCATAGTATTTTGTAACACCATGTACTGGAAAGATCCCAGAACTAAGAGGTAGTATACCTGGATTCCAGTCACAACCAACTATGCCACTGTCATGGGAAGAGTCTAACTTGGACAAGGTAACTAGACTTTTGCCCCAAATAAACAATTAAGCAAAGGTTACTGGTCAGCAGGCAGGCCTTCCTCTTTCCAAACTTAAGACATTTCATTTGAGAGACAGACAGAAAGACAGACAGACACACAGAGAGATAAGAGATAGAGAGACAGAGAAGGAGATAGAGACAGAAAGAGATTCAGTCACAGTTTCTTATTCAACCTTTTCTTGCACCTCTTGCAGATATGTACATGTTATAAATAGCTCGGTATCAATCAATACATGCCACTGAGAATTGGACCTGGGCTGAACAAAGCAGGCAACCACCCAGGGTGCACTATTCAGGTTGGGGATTAGGGGGGGTTGTTCTCTAGAATGTGGAACATTTTTTAATATGAATTTTTATAAACAGACCCAATTGTAATGCCAGATCACTCTGTTCTCCATAGCATGTAGTGATTTATTTTGTGGGAAATGAAATCTCTCCAAGTCTAAAAGCCTCCAGAACATAACCAACAGGGGATCAAACTTTGCCTTGGGGCACAAATGCCTTGTCCCTGCTGGGATACCACAGTAAGATTCCTCTTCCTGACTCTGCTAGTATAGTGTTTTCTATATTCTGGCTTTTCTAGGCTTTCTTCTCAAACATGATGTTTAAACTGAAGACCTCTCCAAAGTCCTCCCTTTCCTACCTTCTTCTATGTGTAGCCTGCAGATTCAAGCCTTGCTCTTTTTCTTCCCTTAAAGGCATAGGCAAGAGAATAGGGAGTTTGTCAGCTGGCCATGTCCTCTGGAGTTCCCAGGCCAAAGGGAGGGTCAGTTACCAGGACAGCAAGAGAGCACACAAGCTGAGGTTTCAGTGAAGAAAGAGTGAAGTCTATATTTACTCAAACATACAAAGAGGAATGAGACAGTTCTTTACCCTGCTAGTACTACGGTTTGATGCTAATCAGTGGGAGGAAATATCAGAAAATTTCATAATTAGAAGAAGAGTACCAGCTGCTGAACAATCAGAAAATTCACTGGTAACTCCATAAGGGCAGGGACTATGTCTTTTGCTTGTCTCTCAGAGCCTAGCACAGCTGTCTGCATACAGTAGGTACTTATGCAATGTTTGTTGAATTGAACTAAATTTAATGATTCAGCCTGATCCCATCATTCAGTGAAAATGCTTTGCAATCTTTTGAATAGAATGAAAATTCCATTTATATCCCACTCCATTCTCCATTATCCAAAGTGTCCTCTTTGTAAATATGAAATAGCTCACATTTATATACTTCTCTAACATTTATAAATTTATTTACATACATATATCTCATTTGAGCCTTACCAAAACCCAGCAAGGAAGATACTATTAATACTCTCATCTTAAAGAAGAAGAAACAGGCTCAGAGAAGTTAAGCATTTTTTCCTCAGGATCACACATAAGTATCTGAAGAAGAATTTGAACCCAGGTCTTTTGATTTGTATTGCTAGAGGACTTTTTAGAGTCCCTTGGACAGCAAGGAGATCAAATCAGTCAATACTTAAATTAATTCAGGCTATATGCTGAAAGGTCAAATACTAAAGGTGAATCTTAAATACTTTGGCCATATGATAAGAAGAAGGAATTCATTGGAAAAGACCCTGATATTGGGAAAGATTGAAGCAAAAGGAAAAGTGGATGGGAGAGGATGAGATGAATAGAGTGTCATGGAAACAGTGAACATGAACTTGGACAGAATTAGTGGAAGATAGAAGGGCCTGGCCAGATCTGATCCATGGTCCATGGGGTCACAAAGAGTCAGAAATGACTGAACAAGTACACAACAACAACAACAATAAACAGTTTTCTGACTTGAAGTCCATCACCCTAGTCATGCTATCTGTACAATCTCATTCCACACAGAATTTTTGTTACCAAGGTCATTGGAAGTTATTTCAATGGGAATAATTTAATTGGGCAGATTGCCAGAAGCAGTAAGGAAGCTTTTCATTCTCATCTCTATGTGAACATGATATTGATAGAAGAAACAACATAAACTTCACATTTTTTCAGGGAATAGGAAGCATTGGAAAGCTTTGCTAAGACGGAGTTGGTTTCGTGACCTCATATCATGTGGGTCTCTCTTCCCTGAACAGGCTCTATTCTCCCAGGCTACTTTGGAGACATATATTTCTTTGGCCTGTGCTCAGCATTTTCTACAAGCTTCAGGTCACCTGGGGTTTCAGACTTCTTGACGTCATCCAGACAGTTTCATGCCACTATTTTATATTCGCTCTCACTTGTCTTTTGTAAATGTCCTTGAAAAATCACAGCTCAGTAGAGCAGCTCCCTTGGTGCCAGTGCTTGCAATTGGTTTCTTTAGTTGTCACCCACTTTTCTCCTCATCAGGCTTACTTTTGATTGTGTTACAGGAATTTTGCATTTGAGAGACTTTCATCCCTATTGAGCTGATATCCCTTTTCGTGCCTTGGAATGAGGTTTCAAACTCACATTTTTCTAAACATTTTGAAATCTGCTCTCTAAATGTCTATAGTACACTCCTCGATGTATCCTTCCTTAGCTATTAAAACTCTTAATACGACTTAAATTTAAGGAATATAAATTGAGTGTGTTAACCTCAAAAGTTTGGTTAAAGGAAGCAAACAAGTTAGGTGATACTCAGTTATTTCATTTATTCCCTTTAAGTTAGCTGATAACATGTACACAGAGTCAGTCTAAATTCTGACTGACTGATACAAGATTTAACAAAGATTTTATATGTTTTTGCACAAACCCAAGATGATTGTGTCCCTCAGATTTATGATGTCCATGTGAATTCATGACAAATGACAAGATAGTGGAGATTTACATTCTCAGGATGTCTCTGTCTTCCCTACCTGGAATGTATTCCCAAGAGAATTTCTGAATTTCCAAGCATCCTGTCATGGAGGCGGGGGAGGGGAAGATACCTATTCCCAATCTTATCTGGTCTTTCAAGTTGCTGACACAGGAAAGGGAATTTTTAAAGCAAAGCAGTCTGTTTGATTAATGCAGACCTTAGATAAATGTTATATGTAATGATTATTAAGTGCTGTGTGTCAGACATTGTTCTAGATGCTGGGACACAAAGTCTGCAAGAAAGAGAGCATATTCCCTCACAGATCTTATATTCTAAGAGAACCTCATGTAAAATCCCTTCTCTGGCCCCAGTCAAGGTTAATCCCACCACAGATTTCTCATAGTAATTTAAATGACTCTTCTTTTCCCCACTGCATTATTTTTGTTCATTTGTTTCAGTTGTGTCTGATTCTTTGTGACACCATTTGGGGTTTTCCTGGCAGAAATACTGGAGTGATTTGCCATTTCTTTCTTTAGCTCATTTTACAGATGAACCCTGAGGCAAGCAGGGTTGAGTGACTTGCCCAGAGTCACACAGCTAGTGAATGAGGCTAGATTTGAACTCAGGAGATGTCTCCCTGATTTTAAACCCAATGATCTATCCACTACAACATCTAGCTGTCCCATTATACCCTGTATCATACTTATTTGTATATGTCATATCCCTCCCACTGGATTCTGTGTTTTTTTCATCTTTGAATGCCTAGTGTCTACCTTGTACATAAAAGATGCTTAATAAGTGGTTGTTAGATTGAACTGTGTTGAAATGCATTTGCTGACACAGTATTTTTCTCTCAAGGTTAACCACCATGCATCTATTTCAACAAACAGTTCTTTATGGATGATCATCAGGAGATGCCAGGGTACTAACTCTCTTCATGATTTCCTCTTCCATCTTAGAAATAAAACATACTGTCAACATGCCAAGTAAAGAATTCATCAGATGCTCTGCTTTTAACAGAAACTCCAGTAGATGAACAGAGAGCTCAATTCAAGTCAGCAAATATTGAATGTTTCTAGGCATCTTGCTATGAATGGGGAATACAAGACAAAAATGAAGCAATACCTATCCTTGGGGAAGCTTATATTCTACTGAAGAGAGTATACATCTTGAATATAGTTAAGTATAATTGTAAGGTAGGGAGTAGTGGGCACAAAGGAGAGATAGGATAAAGGGATGTAAAGGAAAGACAGAGCACTGATAGATTGAGGGGGTAAAGGAGAAGGGGAGAAGAATCAGGGAAGAAGAGATGAGGTACCTATGCTGAGCCTTGAAGGAAGGTGGAGATGAAATGGGAGTACATTCCAGGCATAGATTAGGGCTTCTGATAATGCTGACCTAGGGATAAGAAATAGAACTCAGGAAACAATAAACAGTCTCTTTTGGATGGACCACAGAGTGAGTGAAATGGAGCTGTGTAAAATGATATTAGAGAGATTGTTGAGAGTCAGATTGTGGCTTATATTCCAGGCTAAAGAGCTGGTACTTTACATAACTATTACAGTGGTCCCTGTAGATGGGATGAGGACCTGAACAAAGATTGTAGCCATGAGAATGGAGAGTGTTCAGTCTTTAGCAAGAAGAGATGCTTGTTCTTTCAGGACTGTGAATCAGAGGTTTTGAGGAATGGAATAAAAAGTACATAGGAGCTGATGATATTTAGGATCGAGTTTCTCATTTGAATAGAAGACAGAGTTATTTTCTGGTCAGGGGAGGTAACACTGGGAATTTGAGGTGATAGAAGAAGGTTTTGAACAGCCATGGTGAGGATTATGATTTTTCATTACTGTAACTTACATTTGTGTGTATGTGTGATCTGAATCAAGGAATTACTATCTGTCTATTCTATTTGGTCTATCTAGAATTTATGTTCCACAACAATAGCGTTTATTTTTCTTTTTCTTTTCTCTTTACCCAAATATTCTTCTATTCTTCTAATATCTGATTTGCTGATTCCCATTATCTTTTTGACATATAATGCAATTTCTCCACTCCTTCTATTAGATGTTTCTTTTGAATAAAACATATTCTTCCCTCCTCACCACATTCCAGTAATGGGCTTCATCCAACCAAGTCTTGGTGAAATATATATAAAGATGTATTTACCTCCACATATAAAAATGTCAAGTTAATTTTATGATCCATATTCTTTGCATTAGTATATTGCTATTTCATATCTAAAGTATTGTTTCCAACTGTCTTCACTTATAAAGAAATGGGTCATCTTCCAAACACTATTATTTATATGATGAAACCTGTTTCCCTCCGCAGTAGTTGATTTTAGTTTATCAAGGCACTTATCTTCCCTCACTCCCTCCACAAACTCAAATATCAGTTTGAAATTCTCTTGGTTAGTTCAACAATCATTTACTTATCAAACCAGTGCTTCCCAGTATATCTCTTATTGGGGTGCATCATTCTGGGAGTTCAAGTTGTCATTCAGGGAGCCAAATACCATTCTCTAACATAATGTTTGGAATGAGTTATTCACTTCTCATGTCTCATGGATTGTATCCTCCTTTACCTTCCAAAGGCACAACCTTTAACCAGAAGAATGGAGGAAAGCAGCACTTTGATTTTTTATTCCAGGATGTTAGGGTTATTAGAGAATCAGTTCAGGTTTCTTTGTCATTACATGAACCAGTAAATGTGGGGAACACTTGGGGGATTTGATGAGTCTCAGCATGCCAATGAGAAACATATTGATGGTTTACTTAAGAGTTAGGATAACTGGGTTAAAGACTTGCAAACTGTGTATGACTCATGCAAATTGCATTGTTTTTCTGAGCCTCATTTTCTTCATTGGTAAAATGGGGATAATACTTGTGTTGAGGTGAAAAGTGACATAGCAAATAGTGTATCTTGGAGTGAGGAAGACCTGGATTCTCTTGCCGCTGGTACATTCTCTTGTATAATGATGGGCAAGTGATTTCTCATTGCTCCCAGGCAGCTCATTATGGTACAGTGCCCTCAAACTCACAGGACCTGAGTTCAAATATTAACTCAATTACTGCCAACCTATGTGTGACTTAAGTTCTCTAAATCTCAGTTTCCCTATTCGTAAAATGAGGGGATTAGATTAAACAGTTTCCAAGGTCCTTTCCAGCTCTAGATCTATCATCCCTAAAAATAAAGGTTACAGGTGAAATGCTAGTCAGTATCACGGGAGGGAGTTTCCCCACCAAGGGTTCTCTACATTGATGAAATCACAGGTGTGGACTCATTCACTACCTGAAACAAATAGGACTTGCAATGTTAAACTCACTGGGCTGCTGGGATGAAAGTGCTTTATAAACTTTAAAATGCACTATATGTGTGTATGTGTGTTTGAGCATGTATATGCATACATACCTATATATATATATATATATATACATAGACATACATGTGAGTTACTACTATTACTTACCATGCAGGGTTGTTCTGAGGGTAACAGTGAGATAACAGATATAAAAATACTACAAGCATGTGGAGGAAGTGTGATTTAGTGGAGAGAAAAGTTCTTAGACTGGGAATTAACTGATTTTGGATCTAAGGACAGTTC
Source organism: Petaurus breviceps papuanus (assembly GCF_028583685.1). NCBI lineage: Eukaryota > Metazoa > Chordata > Mammalia > Diprotodontia > Petauridae > Petaurus > Petaurus breviceps. The sequence goes on along the minus strand of NW_027187460.1, from coordinate 18,743,069 downwards.
AGCCACCAGTATTATTAGCTAACATATTTATAGCTCTTACTATGCACCAGACACTGTGCTAAGCACTTTACAATTATTAACCCATTCGATCCTCACAATAACCTTGGGAAATAGGTGTTATTATCATCTCCTTTTATGAATAAGGAAAACTGAGGCAAAGTATCATGCCCAGGGTCAGAAAGCTAGTAAATGTCAGAGGCTGAGTTTGAACTCAGGTCTTCCTGACTTCAGGCTCTATCCATGGTGTCCTCTAGCTGCCCCTAACTAGTTGTATGACATTGGGCAAGTCATTTCATTCTTGTGAGTCTCAGTTTCTTCCTTCAAAAAATGAAAGGGAAGGACTGAAATAGCATCTAACAGTTCTCTCAGATCTAAAAATCTGCAATTCTCTGCAATGTAAAGTCTTTTCCGCTAATATTGTTATTGTCCCTTATGTTTGACTATCTATCTCTGACTGAGCATCTTCTTTTTCTTTTTTTTTAAATTAAATTTTATTTTTAACTTATGGAATAAAACAAGCATTTCCTAGCTGTCCCCCATGTCTATAATACTCTCTCTCCTCATCTCCATCTCCTGGCTTCTCCATCTTCTTCAAGTCTCAACTAAAGTCACGCCTTCTCCAAGAAGCCTTCCCTGGTCTCCCTTAATCTTCATGTCTTACCTCTGAGACTACCCCTAAATGATCCTGTACATGACAGATTTGTATGCAATTGTTTTCACATAGTCTTCCCCATTATGTTATGAGCTCTTGAGAGCAAGGACCTGTTTTTTCCTTTCTTTATATCCTCAGAGCTTGGCACAGTGCCTGATTCCTAGTGGATGCTTAATACATGCCAGGTGATGTCTAAGGAGAGAAAGCAAATTACAGTGGCATGTTCCCAAACACTAGAAAAGTAGGATATATGAGTTCAGTATTAACTTTTTCAAATTCCCTTCTCTCCAAATGAGTTCTATGAACATTAGGGGCAGAGGGTAATGGTGAGGGCAAAGGAAGGACATGCAGTCACCAATGATAGCATTCAGTGTTCAGTATTTGATCTTATATCTAAATTTTCTGGTGAGACTCTAGCCAAAGAAAGACTCTTTACTTGACATGACATAGTTGTAAAGGGAAGAAATTACTGAGATGGGAGGTCAAGTAGAGATATTGGTAGGTTCTCCTATCTCAGAATTCTCAAGAATTAACACAGGGGAATACTTACATACACAAAACGACAGGCAGAAAGGGAAAATGGCAACAAATGATAGTGCCCAGGTAAGAAAGGGGTTTTCTCCTGAAATAATAGCCAGTTTTCATAATGCAAGGAAAAAAGTCTTTTCTCCAGCTTAAGTCCCTAATGTTTAGCAACAGTGCTCAGATGCAATATGATTATAACCAATGGAAAGACATCTTGGAGTAGATAAGGCAGCATGGTGTAGTGGGATGCTCACTGTACTTGATATCAAAAGATCTGAGTTTGACTCCCAACCCTTCTTCAAGCTCTGTGTGACCCTGGGCAAGTCACTTTAATTTTCAAGGTCACAGTTTTCTCGTGTGTAAATTGGGTGTGTCTCCTCTAGAGAAATATGAAATTCCTTCAAGATGTAATATGCTATGATGCTCAAAGTGATGAATCTTGGAGAAGAAAACAAGGTGCTTTCTAAAACATCCAAGTAAGATGGCAGTTAGATGTGTTTTTAATGTTTATTTTCATTATATTTTGATTCTCTGTCAGTAGGTAATGCCCATATGGATTGAGAGACAAAATGGGCAACTTATAGAAGAAGCAGGGCCTTGGAGTCAGGGAGACTTGGGTTCAGGTCCTGCTTTTGACTCGTACTACCTATCTGTCTGACCTTGGAGAAGTCCTTCAATTGCTCAGTGCTCATGGAAGATCTCTAAGACCACAGCTAACTGGTAAATGACAGTCTGTACCAGTAGAATGAGTTTCTACCTTATGAGTTTTCTATACATTTAAAATCACAGGTCTCTCTCTCTCTCCCTTTACTGTAGTGCTCCTTCTTCTCTAACACCATGGCAAACTATGGAAATATGAGATGGCTTTTTTGGGGGGAGGTATCTTGAATAGTGATTTTGTTGGTATAGGGTACTTTTAGAGAGGAAACTCCCTCTACCAATGCACATTGGCAACTGTTTTACAACATGTAGTCTTAGATAGAACACTGGGCATGGAGTCACAAAGGTCTGAGTTCAAATCCAGTCTGAGAAACACACTAGCTATGTGACCCTTGACAAATCACTTAACCTCTGCCTAAAAGTTCCCTCAACTGTAAAATGGGAGAAATAACAGCAGTTGCCTCACAGGATTGTTGTGAGACTCAAATACAATAATATTTACAAAGAGCTTAACATAGTGCCTGGCATATAGTAGAAATTATATAATGATTATTCCCTTACCTTCTAGAGGACAATTCTTTGGCAACAAAATACTAGATAAACCAACACACTCCATTCCCTGCATAGATAACAGAGTTTAGTATAACCAGTTCTTTTGTTTTCTTTTACTGATAAGAGAGAGCACACACAGTATAGTCGTACTGTATTTGACATTGTATTTGGCATCAGAAAATCTGAGTTCATATGCCACCAGTTACTAGATGTGTGACCACAGACAAAAATTGGCCCCCTTTGAGGCTCTTTTACTCATCTATAAAGTGAAGAAAATAATTCCTGCCAAAATCATGGAGCAGTTCTGAGCTCATAGTAATAGAGCACTTTAAGATTAACAAACTGTATCCCTCTCAAAAACCCTATGAAATGAGTCAAATATTATTTCATTCTATGTTTTTAGGAGGGTATTCTGTGAAATACAAAGCCCTAAGTGTGAGATGTTGCTATTTTTATTATTATAAGATCATATAGGAAATAGAGGTGGTTTGCTGTGAACTCCCTCTTCTCCCATACTCCACATCTCAAAACCACTTGCCATCATCCTCTATTTTCTTCTGCCTTGCCATCAGTCTCCAGTGGAGAAAGAAGCAGCCATTTTCCCCTTCAAATTCAACCCCTCCATTTGTACTGTCCTCTGTCAGATTGTTCCCACAATATTACCCCCTCCCAAAATCTTCAATTTATATCTACTGGCTCATTCACTGATATCTACAAACACTCCAAGATCTGCTTTATCCTTTAAAATAAATCAGAATTCCATTCATTTGATCCTATCATTCTCTTAAGCTACAATCCTATAGTTGTTTCTTCCCTTTCATAGCCAGACTTGACAAAGCTATCTACATCACTATTTCTCTATCATCTATAGGTTGTCTGAACACAGCCACCATTCGGTAACTTGATAGGAGAGAAGCTGATGGACTATCCCTTCTTCCCCCAGTGTCTGGCTTGTGGGTCACCAGCACATGCCTTTGGGACTTCACCGAAGCAGATGGCAATGCCTCCCCTCCCCCGTGTGTTCATCTTCCATATCTTCATGATGTGATCTTAGAGACCCTACTTTTCCACTACTAAATATTTTCCTTAATGCCCTTACCACTAAAATCCTCTCCTGATGCCTTATCATGGCATGGAGATGAACTTGGATTCTTTTTTTTTTGTCTTTTGGAGGGCAATTGGGGTTAAATAACTTGCCCAAGGTTACATGGCTAGTTTCTTTTTGTGCGGGTGTTAAGTGTCTGAGACCAGAACGGAACTCGGGTCCTCCTGACTCCGGGGCCGGCGCTTTACCACTGCGCCACCTAGCCTCCCTGATGAACTTGGATTCTTGAAGACTGTCAGTAGAAGACAAATTTCTGTAGATGTCAAGCTAGTGTAGTGGAAAGACTCCTGGTTTTGGAGTCTGAGGACTTCAGGTCAAATCTCAGGTATAGCACTTACTATTTATGTGGCTTTGGGGAAGTCGTTTATCATCTCTGGGCCTCAGTATCTTCATCTTTAAATAAGGGGATTAGACCTGATGACCTTGAAGAGGTGACGTCTAGTTTTGTGTGTGTCTGTGTTAAATACAGGCCTTGTGATTGGATAAGACCAGGTAAGTGTGGAGAGGTTTAGCCACCAGGAGTTTTTTGGTCATAGGTTCATGAAACCATTAAGATGTGGACAGATTGTGATCTACATTAGAGGAAGGAGTGCCCATCAAGGTGAAATCATGGATCTTTTAAGTTACTGAAGCAGAATAAAGGGCAACTAGGTGATGCAGTAAATGAAACACTAGACCTAGAGTCAGGAAGACCTCATTTCAAACCCAGCTTCAGACACTTAATAGCTTTGTGACTGTCGGCAAGTTTCTTAACCTGTGTCTCAGTTTCCTCATCTGTACAATGGAGATAATAATAGTCCCTACTTCCTAGGGTTGTTATGAGGATAGAATAAGTTATTTGTAAAGTACTTTTCAAACCCCAGAGTGCTAACTTTTATCAAGAATAAATGCTAGCTATTATTTAAAAAACTCTCAGAAATTGCTTTAAATATATCTAGTTCAGCTTTAATTAGACATTAGCCAAGCTGCTAATCCAGTGTGGAGTAATAAGCACCTTAAATAAATGAGGATTTGGCTGAGGGTGGATTGTTCTTTGTTCAGCCCTAGCCTGGAATTTCCCTTACTGGATGTCAAGCATTCAGTGTCTAGGAAAGAAACAACTGGATATCCATCATCCAGATTGTGCAGGGTGGACATAAAGCTTGGGTCGGATTTCACACTATTCAATCCTGCATTATACTCTTTGCTACAGATCAGAGCTTATTATATGGTGGGTCATTATGGACTCCATCCAAGGAAATTTGGAAACTAAACTACCCAGAGGATCTAATTACAAAGTAATCTTGAATAGTTCCATGTCTTTGTTGAGACAATGGTCCTTGCTAGAGAGATGTTTCAATTTGTATCTTTGGAAAATTAAATCAGAAAGAAATAGAACTTTTCATTGGAAAGCTATTCAAAGATGTTACTAGTCCTCTAATGTTTTCACTGGCTCTCCAAATGTGACTAAAGATGGTGGAAAGAACACAGGCCTTCGAGTCAGAAGGCATGGATTCCAGTTATGGCCCACACACCATGTGGTCTGTGGCCAATCCTAGTCTCCCTAAACCTGTTTCCTCATTGGAAAGTTAAAGATAACATCTGCTCAGTCTACCTCAAATAGGGTCATGAAGAGTCAGACATGACTTAAACAACTAAACAACAACATCAGCAACATACTTGAGTGCCAAACCCCTCTATTACTTCCTGTCAAGTGATAACTACAATATAAGAGAATCATGACTTTAGAGACAACCCACTCCACTTTTGATTAGTTCTAATTGCCAGGAAATAATCTTTTGCTTTCTTTAAACCTAGATTTGGCTTTTTGCATGTCCCTCCTAGTTCTGCTCTCTGGGACCAAACAAAACAAATCAACTTCCTCTTCCACTTTATAATTATTTTTTTTTGCCTTTTGGAGGGCATTTGGGGTTAAGTAACTTGCCCAAGGTTACACGGCTAGTTTTTGTGTGGGTGTTAAGTGTCTGAGGCCAGAATCGAACTCAGGCCCCCCTGACTCTAGGGCCGGCGCTTTACTCACTGCACCACCTAGCCACCCCCACTTTATAATTCTTAAATATTTGAGGAAAATGTTCATTTCCCCCTTAGGTTCTCTTCCTTGGATGAGACACTCCCTACTTCATTCAATTGAATCTCATATGACAGGACCTAGGATCATGTTTAATTCTCTTTTTGACTCTGTTCATCTGTACATTGCCCTTCCTAAAATCTGATGCTTAGAACAAAGTATTCCAAAGGTGGTCTGAATAGAGTATGGCAAATTCATTTTGTCCTTCATTCTGAAGACTGTACTTGAAACCTAAGATTATATTAGCTTTGGGGGTTTCCAGGGCACCCAACTGACTCATACTGAACTTATGGTTTGTGAAACCAATATCATAGGAATTAAAAAATTCTTGAAATTCAATATGGGTGTCTCTCCTTACTTTAATTAGTTGTGGTTGATTAGTTATATGGCCTAACTTTATACTTAGACATGTTCCTTCTGGTTCCTTCAAAATCAGCTATAATTCCATTCATGCCTAATAAAGCATCAACAGTTTCTGCCCATTGCAAGTCATTATTAGCTTTCCATAGAATATTTAAAATATCATGTTGCTAGAGTCTGTCATATTGTTTCCTGAAGCCAGTAAAGGGAACTCTGCCAAAAAGTGATATATAGTTTCTTTTAAAGAACAGCTCTATAAAAATATTGGTGTCTTTGTAATCCCTCAAAAACTAGTTGTTTTAAAAAGTCCATGGCTAGACAGATTTGTGGCTCCATTATCTGCCACTCCTTAGGTGTAATAAGATTGAGAGAATGGGATATTAGTGAAAGACTTGTGATTGGAATTTGAGTCTTGCTTTCTGTTACCCTTCCCACCTTTGTTTGTGTTGATTGGCTTATCTTGAGTATGGAAGGGTTACCTATTTAAAGTATTCTTTCCTAGTTACTTTCCAGTCATACTGTAAGTGCACAATGAATTCTTTATCTGTCTAGCTAGTTATGAAATCTTTGTGGTGAGTATGTGTAACTTCAAGGAGCCTGGGACTGAGGCTATTTCCTGACACAAGCCTGGTATCTGAAGATGTGAATATTTTCCCATCAAGAAAATGAGTGCTTTGAGTGCCATACTATAAATCCATTTATGCCTAATAAAGATTCTGGGGGCATCCCGCACTGAAGGATAAAGAAGGACTTCATAATTTGATTTAATATTTAAAAGATAGTTATTTGTAGAGAATCACTTAGAAATTTACCCAGTGTTATTAAAGGTGATATGTCATAGTATATAGCACATTGTTTGGAATAAGGAAGGCTGGATTCAAATCCTGCTTCTGATACTTATTAGCTACATAACACCAAGAATGTTACTTAACATACCTTAGGACTTATTGAGTTAGTAACAGGTTACCATCTGTATTGTTAGAGGGAATTCCTGCATAGGGAGTTCCCTATTTCAACAGAATCATAGATTCTTCACATATTCATACATATAATTTTAATTACTTGATGTGTAGAAATATATATATATATATGTTTATATAAACAATTTGTATTATGAATGTGTTTATTTCACACTCTGGGAACCCCGAATAAAAAAAAAAAGTATTGTACAAGGAAACAAAACGTTCCTAAATTTCCTTCTAAATATAGCTTACTAATTGACATTTTATAACACAAGGGGAGCTAACACAAAATGAGTAAGCACTGAACCCAGGAAAATTTGCTAGCTAACAATTCCATATGAACAACTGAAATCCCTTTGGCTACAAAATTGCTAGCCTATAGGCAGAATCTGGGTGACTTGGGGCCCTGATGTCATGGAAGGAAGGAAAGAAGGAAGGAAGGAAAGAAGGAAGGAAGGAAGGAAGGAAGGAAGGAAGGAAGGAAGGAAGGAAGGAAGGAAGGAAGGAAGGAAAAGAAGGAAAGGAGGAAGGAAGGAAGGAAGGAAGGAAGGAAGAAAGGAAGGAAGGAAGGAAAGGAAGGAAAGGAGGGAGGGAGGGAGGAAGGGAAGAAGGAAGGGAGGAAGGCAAGGAGGAAGGGAGGAAGGAAGGAAGGAAGGAAGGAAGGAAGCAGAAAGGGAGGGAGGAAGCAAACCTTTCATGATTCTCCTCAATGGTAGTGCTTTCCACCTGAAATTATCTATAATTTGTCCTGTCTAGTTGTTTGCGTGTTGTCTCCCCATTAGACTGAGAGCTTCTTGAGAGCAGGGACTGTCTTTTGTCTTTCTTTGTATGCCCAATATTTAGCATAGTGCCTGGTATACAGTAGGTGCTTAGTAAGTGCTTGTTGACTTGAAGAAATTGAACAACAAGGAACACCTACCTGGCTGCTCCCTCCAACTGGTCTTTTCTGTAAGGAAAGGAAGAGGGAAAGAAAAGGTGAGCATGTGTTAGGACATCTCCCATTGCTGAGACCTTCCCCTCCCCTACCTCCCTTTCAGAAAAGACTATAGGGTTTCTGTCAGAAGATTGGAAAACTGAAAACAGGAATAGGGAAAGGAAAATGTGTTGAATGTAATAAGGTAAAGGTATGAAAGACAGTTTGATGTAGGAGCAGAGCCCTAACTCAAATTTCTATAGTACTTTTTCATAAAATCATATGAAGTACAAGCATTTTTAAGGCCATTACACAGATGAGGAAAATGAGGCTTAGAAAGGATAAATGACTTGCTTAGTGTCATATTAACCAGGGAGTATCTGAGCAGGAATCTGAACTCAGGTCTTGCCCAGTTTTAAATCCAAAACCCTTTCCACTATACCACACTGCTTTTCTGAATATTTTTTTTTCCTTAATGTTGCTTTCTTCATCAAAGGGAAGAAAGAAGGGGAGGCAGGGAAGCCTGGAAGATGATGAGATAGGGAAAAGCATGAGGCTTTCCCTAGTCTCTTCCTCTCTTCCCTCTGAGCTTACCTGAATTTAATAATAGCTAACAATTATGAACATTTGAAGCTTTGAAAAGTGCTTTACAAATATTATATCATTTGATCTTTACAACTACCCAGGAAAGTAGGTACTATTATTATCTCTATTTTACAGATGAGGAAACTAAGGCAGGCATAAGTTAAGCTGACTTGTCCAGTATCAAACAGCTAGTAAACTCAGATACTTGTCTGAGGCAGGATTTGATCTCAGGTGTTGCCAACACCAAGCCTTATACTCTCTGTTCACTATGCTATCCGGCTACCATGTACATTGTATGCATCTAGTATATACGTGGTAGTTTGCATTTTGACACCCCTCCACCATTTGTGAGCTCATTAAAGGCAGGAATTCTGTATTCTGCTTTTCTTTCTATGCCTAGCACTTAGCAAGGTGTCTGGCATATACAAGGTGCTTAACATGTTTATTTGACTCACTGATGAAGAAGATGGGAAGGCAAAGAAAGACTTTTGGATGACATTATCTTGGTTTTGCACATGCCCTGAATTGTGAGGACTATAAGGCCACCAAAAGAAAGAAAGAAATGCCTTTTGATCCTTGTATTATGTATTGGTCTGAATCTAGACTGACTTCAGGTCATATTCTGGAATTTATCTTAAAAAAACAAATAAACCTTTATCATCAGCCTTCTTTGTAAATGGCAGTTATTATAATTTCACATGAGATCACTTAATACACTTGAAGATAACATTTACATTCCCCCATGTCTTATCTGCATATAGACCATACCTTTCCAGGAGAATGCAAACTCCTTGCAGGTAAGTAGAATTTTCTTTTTGTCTTTGTAGTTCTAGCAGTTTGCCCAGTGACTTACACATGATGGACACTTAGTAAGTATTCCTTGAGTTGTATTGAGGTGTTTATCCAACAAAGATCACTACTGATAACAAACTATTTGTCTAGAACATTAATCCTGCTTTAGAGAGCTCTGATTGGTCAAAAACATTTCCTTCCTATAAGCTAAAATATGTCCTCTTCAGACTTCCATCCATTTCTCTTACTTTTCCGTCAGGCCAAGCAGAACTACTCAAAGGCCTCTTCCACATGACAGCCCTTTAGATATTCAGAGGGATAGCTTGTGTGCTGAGAAGTTCAGAGGGAAGTTGAGTGGAGCAGTGGACAGAGTGCTGGACAGGACTGAGATTCAGGAAGACCTGAATTCAAGTCCTGACTTAGAAATTAGCTGTGTTACACCAGGAAAGTCATTGAACTTTTCTTAGGCATATCGAGTGCATAGCAGATTTGAAAATGTTGAAGTGTACTATTATCCACAGATTAGACAGGCAGAAGAGTAGAAGAAAAATCTTTGGGGAAAGGCATTTGTGTCTGTGACTTTGGGAGAGACAATTTGCTTCAGTCTGGGCCTCAGTTTCCTCATCTCTAAAATGACCAAATGGGCATAGACAAGCTCTAGTTTTTCAACTTTGTGTCATAAGATAATATCTGGATGCTCAGAATGAAATAGATAGAACTGTGAAATGCTTTCATATCTTTTCGTTCTCCAAAACCTTTTGAACCAGGCAAGGGTAAGGAAAAAAGAACACTGGCCTAGCAATGTGCGTATATCCAAAGGTATGAGTCAGTCAGTGATTCTTCCCAGCATCAAACATTCATTGTTTGATGCAATGATTACTGTATAAGGTCAAAGATGTTAGAAGTAGAAGGCAAAAGTGTCACTGCACATTCTATTGATGAAGGCTATGAGAACTTGACGACCAGAGATGCTGATGTCATTCAAAGCAAAACATCCTCTTGCGTTATTTTTAAAGATGCATGGGAAGAGAGAAGATAGAGTAAAGGAAGGAAGAGAGGAAGAAGGGAAGAGAGAAATGAATGAAAGAAAGGAAGCAAGAGAGAGAGAGAAAGGGAAGGAAGACTGAAGAGGGAAGTACAGAGGGAAAAGAGAAAGAAAGGGAGAGAAGAAATAAAAATGAGAAAGAGGAAAGGAGAAGGGAAGGAAGATAGGAGAGAAGAGAGGGAGAAAAAGGAGGGAGGGAGGAAGAGAGAAAGGAAGAAATGGAGAAAAGGGAGGAAGGAAGGAAGAAAACAAGGAAGGGAGGGGGAAGGAAGGAAGGAATGGAGGGATGGACATAGGGAAGGGCTAGAGAGGAAAGAAGGAAAGAATAAGAAAAAGACAGAGGGAGGGAACCTGTGGATTTGCACAAAACCAGTCTGTGAGTTCTTCTATGTGAGAGCCTTTGAAATTTCTGAAAAGAGCTATTGTCCTCACTGCTCCTCCTCCCCCACCCCAAATCCCCTTACCCCCAACCAAATCTCTTCTCCAGGCGAAATGAGGGTAGGCCATAGGATTTAGAACTACAAAAGACTTTAGGAATCAGCTAATTCCCTTCCAAGAGAAAGACAGCTTCTCTATCTATTTTAGTCAGAGCAGAGCAGATTTTCCCAGATTCCCTTTTAACACATGACTCCTGGCCTTTGCCCCTTAATCTCAGCATTCTTCCTTGTTCATGATTTCTTTCTTTTTCACGCATGTGCTTTGGTAACTGGGGACTCATAAAGTGATGAAATGGTGATGAAACTTTCAATGATTATAGGGATCAGGATTTGGTGGAGGGGGGCTGCTTTGGCCAGACTGACTGGTATTTAGAACAGGATACTCAGACACTCATAAGACCAAAGCAATGAATTCAGTCCTCACATAGCCTATTGACTGCTTTATAAACCCTATGGCTGTAGTCAGAGAACCTAGATTTGAGCTGATCATAATAATGGTTTTGAGTAGGGTCAACCTATAATAACCCTGTGCTGCTTCCTCCTGTTTCCTAGATTCACAGGATAAACTGATAATGAGACAATATTTATAAAGCACTTTGCAAACCCTAAAAGCACCAGATAAATGCTATTATTATTACCACAAGAACAGTATCATCACACAGACTGGGGTACAAAGCCAGATTGTACCTAGTCTCTACCTCTAGCAGGATAGTGACCTTAGGCAAGTGACTTTCACTGTCAGGGCTTCAGGTCTCTCAGATGTTAGATGAGAGGTTATCCATATGATCCCTGAATCTCCTTCCCAAACTTTACCAGCCTACATTCTACATTCTAAGATCCCTTCCAGTTCATAGGGTTATAGACACATATGGTTTCAAAGTGGAAGGGGCCTAGAGATCAGCTCATCTATTCCCTTCCTTTTATAGATGAGAAACCTGAGGCCCATGTAGGTTAAGTGACTTGACTAAGGTCATGCAGAAAAAGAAAGTCTTAGTAAGTTTTCTAACTCCAAATTTAATTCTCTTTTCGTGATGCTGTGCTCTCTCTAGCATAACAACTTACATTTGTGTAGCACATTGTTTGGACTAGGTCTTTGCCTTTTATTTCACTAGAATAAAGAATTCCTAGAAGAAATTTCCACTACAAATCCATATTGACTATTATCCCAAAGCATATAGTCTTAGAGAATTTCCAGGGGCACTGAGAAAGTAAGAGACTTGTCCAGGTGGCCTGGCCATTATGCATAAGAGGCACAATTGTACCTGGGCATTCTTGACTCTGAAGTCAGCTGTCTACTACTACTCCATGCTTCCTCTTAGAGAGTACTTAATTATTACAAAATATATTACATGCATCATTGCATTTGATCTTCACAAATATGAGTATTACTATACCTACTTTATAGTTGGGGAAATTGAGGAAGTGGTCCTTTTCAGTTCTAAGTGTATGACTCTGTGATCACATGTGTTCCCATGTCCCAAGTCCCATGACTTGCTCAAAGTGACACAGCTAGGAACTAGTGAAATTGGGATCCCAGTTTTCTTATAGTAAATCAGCGTATTTTCTTTTTAAGGGCCTGTGCTCTAAGCATATAGGGACAACGAGAGAGAAGAAGCAAGCATCAGTCAGTCAAAAATTAGCTCTCAGCATGTACAATTGATCAGGAGGCTGTGGCAGAGACAAGTCTGTAGAAATTAGCTTTTGACTTGGGGTGAATTTGTGTGTCTTCTGCTTGGTTACAGCCCTCAGTCTGTCCTTAACTGTTCTTTTCTCTATATTCCAATTCAAGATAATAGCCTGGGTCAAGTCTTTGCCCTTTGTCAAATAGTCAGTAAACATTTAGTGACCTCTGCCCAAAGGGCTATAAAACTGTGCATACCCTTTAACCCAACAATACCGCTACTAGGTGTATATCCCAAAGAGATAGATGAAAAGAGAAAAGGACCTATTGGTACAAAAATATTTATAGCAGCTCTTTTCATGGTGGCAAAGAATTGGAAATAGAAAGGCTATCCATCAGTTGGGGAATGGCTGAACAAGTTGTAGTATATGATTGTGATGGAGTACTGTTGTGCTATAAGAAATGATGAGCAGGATGATTTCAGAAAAACTTGGAAGTCTTATATGAACTGATAAAAAGTGAAGGGAGCAGAACCAGGAGAACACTATGACAATATTATAATGATAATCAGCTGGAAAAGGTTTGCTTACTCTGATCAAGACAATGATCCAAGACAGTACTAAAGAACTCACTATGAAAAATTCTGTCCACCTCCAGAGAGAGAACTGAGGAACTCTGAGTGCAGACTGAAGCATACTTTATTTCCTTTATTTTTCTTGTGGGTTTGTGTGTGTGTGTGTGTGTTTTCTTTTGCAACATGATAATGTGAAAAAATTTTTTTGCATTACTTCATAAGTATAGTTGGTATTATATTGTTTATCTTCTCAAGAGGTGGGAGGAAGAGAGGAAAATTGGAACTCAAAATTAAAAAAAAACAAATGCTAAGGGGTGGCTAGGTGGTGCAGTAAGTAGAGCACCAGCCCTGTAGTCAGGAGGACCTGAGTTTGGGTGTGGCCTCAGACACTTAACACAAAAACTAGCCTGTGACCTTGGGCAAGTCATTTAACCCCAGATTGCCCTCCAAAAAGCAAAAAAAAAAAAAAAAAAAACAAATACTAAAATGTTTTAAAATATAATTGGGAAATGCTTAACAAAATAAATAGAAATATATTTAAAACATTTATTAAGTACTTACCATGCACCATACATAGTGCTAAATGCTCTTTGGGGTTGCTAGATTAGCCAGAGTTCAGGGAACAGTTTCAGTCCAGCAAGAAGTAAATTACACATCCCTGCAAAGGGCATATTTCTGCTTCCCTCTTCCCCTGCTCCTACCCTAGAATTCTATGTTCTATGGTCCTATCCAGTAATTCTCTGTCCTAAGGCCTCCCTAGCTATAACATTCTATTGATCATCCTCTCCTACTTTCTATAAAATTCTGTACTTGATCTAAAATTCTCAGTGCTAAGATCTCTTCCAGTTTTGGCATTCTATATTCTGTATTCTAAGACCCCTCCCAGAACTAACATCTATGTTTGGAGGTCTTTTCTAGTTCCAACACTCTATATTCTATATTCTGACATTCTACATTCTAAGATCTCTTCAAACTCTAACATTCTATATTCTATACCTTAACAATCTATGTTAGATGCCTTCCAGATATAGCATCCTCATCCTATATTCTGTGCTCTAAGGTCCATTCAAGTTCTGAATAGGTTAACCTCTATTCCTCTTCACCTCTTATCTTCTAAAAGCCTAATAAAACAATGCTGACAAAATACACAGTGTCCCAATGGCCCCATAGATATGTCTACTTTCAAGTTGGTAATTGACTCCAATTAGTTGGGAAAAGGAGCCACTTCCAGGGAAAATGTTCAAGTTGGTACCTTTCAGAGGCTCTTCAGAAATATAAAGACACATCCATATGTTATCTTCAGCCTCTTCCTTGACAATAACAATGGAATGATGGAATTCAGTGAAATCCTTTCCCCAATGGACTTTTTTGCCACAATATAACTGCTAAGTGAAAATGGTAGGGACCTTCTTTTCTCCTTTAAAAAATGTACTCTATACTGACTTCAAAGATATTTCTAATCTCAAAGTACCCTTCTCTAGCACAATGTATTACTACTGAGCTTCTCACTGTTAGGAAGATAGTTTCAATTAAACACACATATACACATTTGCAAATAGCCATATATACATACATACATATATGTATATAGACAAATTCATAAACATAGAGACACAAACATATAATGCGCCCTTTGCCAGGACTTAGGAGTTCATGGAATTTACCACATTCTTATTATCTGATTCTGTTGTTATTTTATGGGTTCTTCTAACTCAGAGATTTTGTGATTGCGAATGTAACATAAAAAGACAGGAAGGCTGAAAGGCACACACACTTTCTGAGGCAAAATTGAAGCCAGTTAACTTGGCTCTCTGGTATTGAGATTGATGACAATAGACCATAGACTAATAGGAATGAAAGGGATACAAGGTCATATCTATACAACTCTCTTATTTTAGAGGTGTTTCAATACACCTGACTGTATACTAGAAAGAAAACTTTTGATTTGAAATGATAAGAAGCATTGTAATCTCTTGAGCAGGAAATTGGTGTAATGAAAGTGGCTTTGAAGAAATACTGTTCCTTCAAAAACCAACAATGTATGGTGGATTGGAAATACTTAGATTTTAATGGAACATATAACAAAACCAGAGAATTCTAGACATGAGGATTCTAGCTGAGAGAATCTCAGAGGTTGAAGAGTTTGTAAAAGTCATCTACTTACATCTCAACTTGAAGTATGTCATTGGTAAGAAATGATCATTGAGGATCTATTTGAATACCTTCTGTGACAGGAAGCCAGGGGTGGCTGTAAGCCTCAAATGAGACAATGGATGTAAAGTGCTTTGCAAACCTTAAAACTCTATATGAATGCTTTTACTATTGTTGTTTGTCTTCATCACCAAGCCTCCACTCTGGTGATGATTTAATTTCCTGAACCTTCTGCTGCACTTCTGTTGGGCTCAAGCAATGGGTATTGAGGAATACAAAACCTGCGCTAGTAAATGTTTAAAAGCCAGATTTGGGGCGGGGGGGGGGGGAATATGCATATACATTTTAAAATTTAATCTGCATTACTTACATTTCTTAAACCTTGACAATCAATAAAATAATAAATCAGATCTTGATTTGTAGTTATCTCTAACTTCGAGGTATGAATACTTGCACTGGAAATTTAAATGTCGGCTCTCAAAAGCTGGTTAGAGCTGGCTCCAGAACATCCCTGTAGGAAACTCACTACTTAACAAGATATTCTTGAGCAGTTATCATTGATATTAGTTATGTCAATTATAATAGTGATTGAGATCAGACTTGATTATTAAAATTGTTATTTAATACCTATCAGTAAGGATCAACATGCCAGTTCTTTGGGCTATCCATCTAACTGTATATCATAGTCTTAACCACAGGCCTTCTTCAGTTACTTGTATTTTTCTATGTGGACAGTGAGGCCAAAAACCTTTAAAGTGATTGTGGATCTTCTTTAGGAGACTATGCAAAGTTTTGGGTATTGCTTCAATTCAGACAACGTAACCTACAAACAGGAACCTCTGGAGGACAACATCATCTCTACAGAGCTGCTCTTGCATTGAGACTGGTTCATCAGCACATTTATCTTATACAGATGCCAAGAATGAACAGTGAACTAGGCCTAGCAAATAATAGGAGGAAGAAATTAGCCTGGATTGCATTTCAGAAACGGTATGGAACTTTCAATAACCACAAGATTCTTTCTGAAACAAAGGCTATTTTTTAAACCACTTTTTAATATTTTCCTGAGATGCTACAGTATATGACTGTGAAGCAAAATACCATAGTCTAAAAAGAATTAGTCACCCATAATGCAGCAAACAATGGACACACGTATGGTCAGTGTGAAGTTGCATGCCAAAAGTGGTGCAAAAATACCATCCAAGAATTGTAAGATCAGAAAAGAGTATGAGTTGCCCATGGAGCCAGGGGTGTACTGGAGTTGGTGGGAGAGACAAATGTTAAATTTTCAGTGTGAGTACTTACACTTTGGAAATTGGTTAATGCTACAAATCAGGGCTTGCCAGATTTATTTGTTTGATTGGAGGGCTGAAGGGTAGAGTATGAAACTCCTCCCAATGCCTTTCTTTATAGAGGACAGAAATTGGACTTTTGGACTCACTCCATTCTTCATTTTCAAGGGTTAGAGTAGGTGTGACTATAATTTTATGAACTTTAAAGTCCCTTCCAACTCTAGAATTCTGATTAATTAAAGATTCAAATACAAATTTAGGACAATGCTTTCTGACAAAGGAAATGAATGAACTATTCACCCACATTCCATCCTGGTCAAAGTAAGGAAGTGGATTTCCCCTCTTATATATAGATGGTGGCTTTGACTCAACTCCTCTACTTCTGTGGGACTCAAATTATAACTAGTTTGATAATATTTCCATTTCCTCCTCCATCTTTTTTTCCTATTCCTAATTTATCCCAGAGACCAAAATGATGGGGAGCAAGGAGGGCAGGATCAAATTTGATGGAGGTGAGGTCAGAGTGGTTGATATATAACCAAGGTGGAAAAGTCATAGTGAGGATGGATTAAACATAATTGGAGCAGGTGAGGTGTCATCAAACCTGATGAAACATGGCCAAGAGTAGTGAGGCACCTTTAGAATAAGTGAAAAAGGCTGGATGGGAGGAACAGGGTTGTGGCTGAAAAACACAGTTAAGAGGGGTGAGGTAGAGTCAGGGCAGGTGAGACATGTCCAGGGCAATCAAGTCAACCTCTGTTTGCCTTAGTTTCCTCATCTGTAAAAATAGGTATAAAAATAGCATCTATATCAAAATAACCTTATTTTGACGACAAAATGAGAGAGTATTTTTTGAAGCACTTTTCAAAACTTAAAGCACCATATAAATGTTGTTTTTATGGAATGGCAATTGCCACTTTTCTCCACCTGGTGCTGGTGCCACTGTTATATTTAAACCTTTTTCTAACCTTCTCAGCCATTCAGAGATCAATACACATTTAATGAAATGCCAAAAGGAAGCTGGTTAAACCATGAATCAAAACAAAATCCATAAGCATCAGAAAGATGTGTCACATACTGTAAATTCAAGGGGGAAATAAATGCCACTTGCCTGAAATATGGAAAAGAAACGATGGATTCATAAAATCTCCAGGTAGCCACGAGATCAATCCTGTTGGGATTAGTTGCATAATACCTCCAGGCAGCCTGAGAAAGAAAATAGGGAGAAGGAGGGAGAGCAAGTGAGTTTCTGAAGGGAGGATTAAATGAGTTCATATTTGCAAAGAACTCAACACAAGTGTCTGCTATGTAATAGACACCTTAGAGATGATCCTTTGCTTCTCTTCTCCTTTCCCACAAATGACCATCTAGCTTGCACTTGAAGACATCTAACTGGACGGAAGTTACTCCTTTCAGAGGCAAGCCATTCCACTTTTGGACAGCTTGAACCTTTAGTTTGTTATTTCACAATATACATATATGTACATATATATATATATATATATAATCTTGTGTGTACATAATTGTTTCTCTGTTATATCCCCCTTCAAGGAGGGCAAGGGCCCTCCTATTAACTTTTCTTTGTATCTCCAGTGCTCCATACGTCACCTGTCACATTATAAATACTTAACAAATGCTTGTTGACTTCTTATAATAAGCTGAAATATAAACATTCACAATTGAAACTTCTACCCATGATTCCTTGGTCTGCTCTCTAGTACAAAGCGGAACAAACTTAATACTTCTTCTCTGTGTTGTTCTTTTACTGTTATTGTTTGGTTGTTTCAGTCATGTCTGACTCTTTGTGACCCCATTTGAGATTTTCTTGGCAAAGATACTAGAGTACGTTGCCATTTCCTCCTCCAGCTCATTTTACAGATGAGGAACTGAGGTAAACAGGGATAAGTGACTTGCCTGGAGTCATGCAACTAGTAAGTGTCTGAGACCAGATTTGAACTCTGGAAGATGAGTCTTCCTGATTCTAAGACCAGTAATCTATCCACAATGACACCTAGCAGCCCTTTAAATATTTGAATGTAGTTCTCATGTCTCCTCTAATCTCTTCTTCTCTAGACTAAGCCTCATCTGTAGTTCCTTTCCTTAAACTTTATATGGAATGGCCTCTCAACATGGTGCAGCAGAAAGAATACCAGAGTTGGAGTCATAGAAACCAGTTTTAAACCCTATAACTTGCATAACCTAGGGCAAGTCACAACCTTTTGTGCCTCAGTTTGCCTCATTTTCCTCATTTGTAAATTGATGGGTTTGGACATAATGAACTTGAAAGACCATTCCAATTCTAAAATTTTAATTCCATGCTTTATTTTTTCATCAGTGTGGGGAACTCTCAATGTGGAAACTTCTTTTAGCAATACAGAATAACCATTCATATAGGTCATATATATCCTGAAACCAGTGGGGTCAAACTCAAGTAGAAATAAGGGCCCCTAAATCATACATAAAGATCACTATGGATAGCATATTGATGTTAAAAAACCACAAATTGATAGTATCTGTGTTTTATTTATTGTATTTTTGTTTATTTTCTTAAATATTTCCAAATCACATTTTAATCTAGTTCAGCTGGGTTGTGGGGAGGCTTCTGCCTTCGGTGTTTGACATCTCTGCCTTGGAGGCAATAAACAATGGAATGACTTTACTGTGGTCCCAGAGCTAGCACTATAGATAGGACACGAAGCCAGCTATTCCTAAATCCAAATCATAGTCCTCTCTGCATAATATGTCACTTCACTTGGCACTTAACTATTTATATAACCTCAGGCAAGTCCTTCAGCCCTCAGGGCCTGTTTCCCCTTCTGTGCATGTTAGGGTTAGAGTAGATTATCTTTGAGATTGCTTCTAGTTTAAACATTCTATGCTTGTTAAATGTTCCATAACAAATGCTTCTTACTTGATTACTTAATAGATTGTGATTCTTAAACAAAGCTTGACCCAGCCTAGTGATGGTTAGAGCTCTAAAATAACTCAGAGAGGGAGAAATGAGGTATGTGTTAACATGATTACTAGAAGATTAAATATAATCAAGTTCCACTTTCTGCTTTTTCCTTACCCAAATTATGATAGAAATGCTTTCCAAAGATTTTATGCCATTCTCTACCCCATAATTGCTTTCAAAGGAAGGAGCACCCCCTGGTGGAAATGTAAGAAACTCTTTTCACATCACACTGGGGTTGTGGGACAGCCACATTTTTTCTCCAAAGTCTGTTGGGATGTTAAAATCTTTCATATGTCTGCAACATTTCCCAACACTTCACAGGTTCAGCTGAATTTCATATGGAAAGAGGATGAGAATTCCACTTACGAGAAAATGGTTTTTATTATATTTGGAAAACATTTTCTTAATACTAAAGTAAACTTCTCACATAAAATGAGACTAAGCCCAGGTCAAAGGAATGAAGTTGGAGGATAAGCTATGGTAGAAGGACTCTATAATTGACCTAATTTATCCTTTTCATTTCTAAATGTCAGAGTGCCAGTTTTGGACAGACTCTTCTAGCCTTAAGCCTATTCTGTTTGCTATCTGGAACATCTGTCTTCAGGAACTACTCATTTTACTTCCAGCTCAGTCTCTGATCTGCTCTAATGTCACTCTGACTGCCTTGTCCTCATGCTGACATCCTCCTTCCCTTCCAGCTTCCCTTTCCTTTCTCTTTCCCCTTTTCCCAGATCTCTTCTCTTATTAGAATTGTAAGCTCTTGGAAAGTAGGGACTGTAATGTTTTCTTGTCTTTGTATTTCTAGCACATCCGCAGGGCCTGGCACATAGTAAACACTTAGTAAATAAGTATTTATCTGTCTATCTATCTATCTATCTATCTATCTATCTATCTATCTATCTATCT
>NW_027187460.1:18625416-18722903 GCF_028583685.1 Petaurus breviceps papuanus | reverse complement strand
TCTATCTATCTATCTATCTATCTATCTATCTATCTATCTATCTATCTATCTATCTATCTATCTATCTATCATCTATCTACTTCATATGTGCATGGATGCATATAGTCACATTTGCCATAATTAGGGATAGAAGGTAATTAACTTGAAGGTAGGAAGGCAGCGCCAAAAATCCTAGAGAGGGCACCAACCTCTCTTCTACTCTGTTGGCCAGGGGACTATAGAAAAGCAGAGTAAGTCCAGGCCTCTGTGTCACTGTTCCCTAAAGTGGTATTGAAACTGTGTTCATAAAGCTGCTTCTGTTGAAAATAAGCCACAGAGTCCTATGAATACCCTTTTGGAAGAGCAGCAAAGCTCTGGGGGATCTGCTTCTCTGAATAGCTTTCCCCTCTAGAATCTTGCTGTGTTCTCTTCTGTTGAACATTTTGGGAAAAGTCTTATGTATTAGATGAAAGCAGCAGCTGTCTGAGGTCTTGGGTTCAGAGACTATCAAAGAACAAGGTAATTTAAAAATTCTGTGTCATTGTTAGGAACTGAATTTTTGATGATATGTTCCAAGTTCTCTATTCTCTTGGATGTGCTTGTGACATGGGTCACAGAACCCTGGCAGTCTGCCACTAAGCACTGGCACATATGAATACATACATACAGAGAGAGAGAGAGAGAGAGAGGGAGAATATACCTGGATAGCACTGTATCATCCAAAATTTTAGCTCATATCTTTACAATTACAAGCCAGGGAAAACAAACCTGTATGAGCTCAGCTGCTGGTTTCCTTCTTTTCTCAAAATGTTTCTGTCGGTGTTGTTCTTGTACCTTGAGAGCCAGCCCTGATCCAAGAATTCCCTGATTAAAAGGAACATTGATGAAAACAATCAGAACAGAGCACTGTGCACTCCAGACAATCATTCTGCTTTCTTTGTTTTTATATTCCCAGCACTAAACACAGATCCTGGCACATAGTAGGAGCTTAATTAATGCATATACATTGATTGATTTGTAGTCATAAAGCCATAACAGTGATTAATAATAACATTTATATTGTGCCTTGAGGCTTGAAAGGCACTTTATAAATATTATTTTCTCCTCATAGTAACCCTGGACTGGGAGGTAAGTCTTATTATTATCCCATTTTATAGTTGAGGAAACTGAGGTTGACAGAAGTCAAGTGACTTGCCCCAGGTCACATAGCTAGCAATTGTCTAAATCAGGATTTGACTTCCTAACTTCAGGTCCATTGTTCTATTAGCCAGGAATGTCAATAGTGGTGTAGACAATATAAAGTTATGCTTTGCAATCCTTAAAATGCTATATAAATGTGAACATTCATAGGATCAGAGGATCACAGACTTAATGCTGAAAGTCAATGGTCATCTAGTCAATCCTTTCATTTTACAGATAAGGAAATTAAGGTACCCAGAGGAGTGAAATTTGTTTGTCCAAATATTAAATGGAAGAATTGGATTTGAACCCAGTTCCTCTGGCTCCAAATACAAAAATTCTTTTGTTTTTTTCAATTTATCTCCTTAGGGCAGTATAAAGAGGATATGCCCCCAGGTGAACAAGAAAACTCAAAAGATGTCATGCACTTGTCCCTCATCAATGAGTGCATTAGGAAGAATGACTTATTTGACATATATGCATTTTGGCATTTAATCATCTATGATATCTTACCTAAAGTGGAGAAGGAAACAGATTCTTGTCTATGCAATGACTTTAGGCATGTTTGTTTGGAAAGATTGTAGACCTGAGAGGAAAAAAAGGGATCCCTTCTTGTTCCATTCTCCACCATCTCTTCATCATCTGGGATAATCCTGGACCTCATGGAATTACCTCTATGTTCAACTACATGATACTCATTCTTTCCAGATTTGCCCTCCATTCCTCCTCACCTCCTTGTTTGTCCTCTCTTTCACCTACCTACTGTACCCCTATAGTATGAACTTCATGAAATCTACCTTTTCAGTGCCCAGTTCAGACATCTGACCTTTTTGACTGGTTAAAATACAGGACAAAGAGTCATGGAAAAAGTATCTTTAGGAAATTGGGTATCGTAATGAACAGTGGAAAGAGCACTGGAATAAGTGTCAGATGATCTGAGTTCAAATTCTAGGTTACTCATGTATTCTGGGAGAAGCATATTCTCCTTTCTGAGCCTCTTTCCTTCTCTGCAAAAGGAGAACTTTGGACTAACTCCATATCCCATGATTTGGTTACTACTTATTTTTCCCATTCTCTTCCTTCGTTTCCCACATCTGATCCTTTGTTCATGATTTTCTTCCCACCCACCCCCATACCACATCTAGAATCTACTGCCTCTAATATTTCTTTTTTTTTAATTCTTCCTTACCTTCAAGCTCAAGTTAAATGCTACTATCTCCAAAGTCTTTCCTGATCTCCCAGCTTGACTGATTCCTTGAATCTCATTGAATTTTGGATCTTTACTATGCACTGTTCATATTGTAATTTATGAAGAAAGAAAGAAACATAACAGGATAGCAGCAAGTTGGAAAGGGAGCAAATATAGTCCCAGTTTTCCCAAAGATAGAGAATATAACTGGCCAACTATGGCCCCTTCAGCTTGACTTAGATTCTTGGCAAAATTGCACAATGCATTTTTTAAAAAGATAGTGATCATTTAGAAAAGGAATCAGGGATCACAAAGAACCACAGTGGCTTTATTAAGAAAAGGTCATCTCACACCAATATCATGTTCTTTGTTTTTATAAGGTTACTAAATTGATAGGTCACTTGGATGCTGTAGATATAATTTGCTCAGGTTTTAGCAAAGCATGTCACAATATCTTATGATATGCTTGGAAAACAGATTGTTGTTATTTGTTCTTTGTTCTTGAAGAGGACTATGTCACTAGGAAGGTGATGCCATGATTTGCAAGTGGATTGAATTTAAGTGAGGGCTGTGCAAAGTCACCAGTCTCACTCACTCCTCCAGATCTATCTGGGCCCAGTAGCCTGATATAGATCAGGATGACTGGAGATGGCACCCATATGGACGAGAGGGTGTTGAAGGGGTCTCAAGTGGAAAAAAAAAAGTTTAAGAAACTCTGGACTAGACAATAGCATAATTAGATACTTTCAGAATAGGCTGTATAGTCAGACAAAAAGGAGTCACTTAAGGTTTAATGTAAACTTAGAAGGAAGTCTCCAATGGAGTAACCTACATTCAGCCTTGGGCCATTTAACATTTTTATCAATAACTTGGCATGAAGGGCTCACTTATCAACTTTGCAGATGGCACAAAACTGTATGGATCACAAGTACAATGGATGAAGAAGTCAGGATTCTTGACAAGCTAGAATATTAGGCAGTCTAATAATTTAATTTGGATAAATGTAAAGCAGAAAATGGACAAAGTATGGCTAGATAGTCATTCAGTCAAAAAATACATGGATATTTTATTGAACTGCAAGTTCTAAATGAGTCAACACTGTGAGATGAAAGCCAAGTAAGTCAGTGGTTCTGTGGTTATATGGAGAGAAGCAGAGCATTTAGGAGCAAGTAGGCAATAATCCCCTTGTGTCCTGTTCTGATCACACCACACCTGGAGTAAGGCATTAAGTGCTGGGTATCCTATTTTATTTTAGGAAGGACAGAGGAAGGCAACCTTAAAAAGCAAACAATCCCTACATTCATGCAATATAATATGTGTATTGGATGTATGTCAGCACAATGTGTGGCACATTGATGTGGTGCTTGAGGAATGATTTTTGATTGATTGGTTGAAGTAACTGGGAGTTTTTAATTTGGAGAAGAGAAGACTTATGGAGGATATGATTGCTGTTTTCAAATATATGATGATCTGTCATTAGAAGCAGCTGGTTGTCATATTAGAGAGAGTGCTGGTCCTAGAGTCAGGAAGACTTGAGTTCAAATGATGCCTAAGACACTTACTTACTATAGGTCTCTGGGCAAGTAATTTAACCTCTCTGTACCTGAGTTTCATCTGTAAAATGGGAATAATATTAGTACCTACTTCCCAGGGATGCTGTGAGGAAAAAATGAGATAACATGAGTTCTATACAAACCTTAAAGTAGCTACTATCATTTTAAGGAGGAGAACTTAGACTTGTTCTGTTTGGTCCCTGATAGACCTAGAGGCAATGGATAGAGATTGTGAAGAGGAAAATTGAGACTTGATATAAAAAAAAAAAACATCTAAACAATTTGAGTGCTCCAAATATGCCTGAGTAGGACTTAAAGACTGGATGGCCCCTTGTCAGTCATGTTATAGTAATATTTTCTTCCAGGAATGAGTTGGACTTTGATGATTGCTAAAGTCCCTTGCAGATCAGAAATTTTGTGATTTTGCAAGTTTTGTCAGTTTATGTTCATCTCTACAGTCCTGCTGAAACCTCTCTCAGGAAAGGGCTATTTTAATGTATTCTTTTCTGTGATTTAGCATTGAACCAGAGATCTTCTAGTCCAGCCTTTTGTTTTAAGGATGAGGAAACTGAGGATCAGGTATGTTTAGCAACCTGACCAGTCTCAAAGAGGAAGTATTAACATTCCATTCCATCACATTTTGTATCCTCATTGCTTAATACAGTACCTGACACATGGCAAACACCTAATAAAATACCTGTTATTGAACAGAAAATTTGTTGTTGGTTTCATGTATCTTATCTCTCCAAGGTGATTATGCACTTGAAAGTAGTGAGGAGGGGCGGCTAGGTGGCGCAATGAGTAGAGTGCTGGCCCTGGAGTCAGGAGGACCTGAGTTCGGATCCTGCCTCAGACACTTAACACACACAAACAAAAAACCTAGCCGTGTGACCTTGGGCAAGTTACTTAAACCCAATTGCCCTCTAAAAAAAAAAAAGCAAAAAAAGAAAGTAGTGAGCACACCTCAAGCTTCTGAGTACCCCATTGCAACAGACACAGAGGAGGTGATCAAGAAAGGCATCTCAAATTAAATTGAATTAAATATACATGAAACCCTTCTTAATGAGTTTCACTGTTTCTCTGAATATTGTTTTAAGATAATTTTATTATGGAAGTCTAGATGAAGCAAATAAAATTTTGGTTCTAGTGTTCATTAGACCTAAAGTAATAGAATTTCAGAGCTAGAGAAGAAACTGAGAAGTCATCTTGTCCAGCCTCCCTGCTCTAAGTATAGATGAGCTAAAACCAAAGCAAACACAAACAAACGAGAAATGTGAGCTTGAAACCAGGGGTCCTCTGCTACTTTTTACCTATATGACCTTAGACAAATTATTTAACCAGTCTGGTTTTAGTTTTCTCATCTATACAATTATGGATTTTTAAATAGTAGATGTTTGAGTTGACTTTCAGTTCTGAAACTGTTAAAAGATTCCTAGACCACAGAAGGAAGGTGACCTGCAACATAACATAGCTTAGAGAAATATAGACAGAAGATAATGTTGTCAGTAGGGAAAATGCAGAGGAAAAGATAATGTTTAAAAGGGTAAGAATTCAGTTCAATCTGACACTTAGTTAAGCATTGTGTTAGCCTCTGTGCTGGGTGATAGGGAGATAGAAATTAAAGCAAATCAGTTCCTGATTTAAAGGAATTTACATTCTAATGGCAAGGGGTGAGGACTACATGTTTATCAGGGAGACAATAAAAATATATACAAAATAAATACCAAGTGATTTTGGTGAGAGGGAGGAAAAAAGAGAGAGAAGCAGAGACAGTGAGAGAACGAGAGAGACGAAGACAGAGAGAGAGACGAGACAAAGAGAGACAGAGAGAACTTTAACTCTGCTCCCACTCTAGACTTTGTTTTTATTGTTGTTAGTTTTGTTGTTACTATTTTGTCCTGCCCTTGTATAAGGGGACTTGAACATGCATGTTGATTATCCCTCCCCTGACCTCTCAGTTCCTTCTCTTCTTACCTCCCCCCTTCCCTTACCATGAGCTGCTTTTCTACTCCACCTCAGCTATGCACACAAAAATCATATCCTTAATCTTGACATCCCCCACACCTCCATGTTCAAGAATTCCAAAATCTCCTTATCCAATAATAATATATTGGCTTTTCATCTCTCCTTCTGCCTTTCCTTACATAACCCTACTTTTCATTCACATTGTGACCTTCAATCACTTGACCCCTCAGTTGTCTCTCGGGACATCTCCCCTGTATTAGCTATTCTTTCCTTTTCTCCCACTTTGGCTCCTTGGTTAACCAATGCACCTCTACACTGTCCTCTTCTCTTGAATCCTTAGACCTTTAACATGTTTCTATGTCCAGGCAATCCTACCACATCTCCCTTATTATCTCACTACCCCACTCTCCACAGTGGCTCTTCCAAACGTTTTTATCTCTCCTCCAACTTCCCATGGCTCCACCTCCCCAACTCTCTCTGCTGAGAACCTTGCCTCCTATTTTGCAGAAAAAATATTAGGTCACTTGCCATAAGTTCCTTCTTCCCTTCTCTTCATCTCCTATCACTCAGGTACATTCTGCTACTATCTCCTTCTTCACCTTTGTCTCACATGATGAAATGACCTTTGTCCTTAAGCCAAGGCTAACCCCTCTACTTGTTCAGATGACCACATTCTTTTCTGTCTCCTCCAATACAGTGCCCTCTCTGTCTTCCCCATTCTTTTACTCTTTTTCAATCTTTCCCTTTTATTGGCTCATTATCTATTGCCTGCAAATATACCTGTGTCTCCCCTATCCTGAAAAATACCATAACTTGATCCTTCCATCCCACTAACTATTATCTTGTATCTCTTCTGGCTTTTGTAGCTAGACTCCTAAAAAGTCCATCTACAGTAGGTGTCCCCACTCTCTCTCCTCTCATGTCTTAATCCCTGACAATCTGGCTTTCACCTTTATTATTCCACTAAAATTGGTCTCTCAAAAGTTACTAATGATCTTTTAGTTGTCAATCAAATCTGCGGGTTTTTCTCAATCGTCAGCCTCCTTGACTTCTTTGCAGCCATTGAAACTGTCGATCACTTTATTTTCCTTGATATTCTCTTTTATCTGGAGACCACATTGTCTCCTGGTTTTCCTCCTACAATATCTGACTGCTCCTTTTCTATCTCCTTTGCTGAATCCTCCAGATCCCACCCTCTAATCATACGTGTCCATCAGGGCTCTGTCCTGGGCCCTCTTCTCTTCTCCCTCTATACTGCTTCACTCGGTGATCTCATCAGCTCCCATGGCTTTAATTGCCATCTCTATGCTGATGATTCTTACCTCTACCCATCCTGCCCTCAAACTCTCTGCTGACCTCCAATCTCATTTCTCCAACTGCCTTTCAAATATCTCAAACTGGATGTCCAGTAGACATCTCAAATTCAAAATGTTCAAAGCAGAACTCATTATATTTTCCCTAAATCCTCCTTGCCTCCCTTTTCTATTACTGCAGAGGGCAACACCACCCTCCTAGTCCATCAGTCTCACGACCTAGGAGTCCTTTGGGATTCCCTGAATTCTTCACTATCTCACACCCCATATCCAGTGTATCATCAAATCCTGTCAATTTCACCTCTGAAACAAATCTCAAACACACCCTGTTCTCTCCTCCAACACTGCTACTCCTTTAGTGCAGGACCTTGTCAGCTCATGCCTGGACCATTGGAAAAGCTGATTAGTAGATCTACCTGCCTTGAGTCTGCCCCATTCTCATCTATCCTCCATTCACACCCACAAAGTGATTTTCCTAAAATGTGGGTTTGATTGTGTCACTCCGCATTTAATCATTTCCAGTGGCTCCCTGTTGCCTCCAGGACCAAATGTAGACTCCTCTATTTGGAGTTCAAAGCCTGTCATCACCTAAACCTATTCTACCTTTCTAGTCTTCTTACACCTTACTTTCATGTAGTTGATTCAGCGACACTGTTTACTTCATCTTTCAGCTCTAGGCATTCTCTTGGCTGTCACCCATGGCTAGAATACCCTCCCTCCTTCTTTTCAATGGCTCACTGATAGATAGAATTTGACCATTAGAAATTCATTCTTGGGCAGAGTCAAGATGGCGGAGTAGAAGCAGGACCTCCAAGGGGCTCCGGCTTCCACCTTCCCCAATCAGTGTAAAAAGGGGACTCTGAACAAACTTTGGAGGTGCAGAACCCACAAAATGACACAGAGAAGCTAACCTGCCTCTGAGGACAGCCCTGCAAGCCGGCAGGAATCGGCCAGCAGCACTCTGGGAACTGAGCCTAGGCCCCCATGAGCTGGAGGTTTTAGCCCCAGGGCAGGTCTGACCAGCCACCAGCCAGAGGGACTCCAGATCAGCATCAGCTGTGGATGTTTTCAGAATTATCAACACATAGATGTGAAGGACAAAGTGAGAGGTCTTTGGGACCTGCTAAGTGGGAGTGCATAGGCTTTTGCCCCCACGGTGAGAAGCCGCTGAGAATCCCAGTGCAGCCAGCCAGTGCCTACTGGCAGCTTCAGCTCCTGGCCTGCAGATTGTAGGGGGACCAAGTGACCAGTCTGAGGGGTAATCTCTCTGGCTTTAACCTGCTTGGATCTGGATTGCAGTCTAGGGTGGAGATCCTGGGGTGTGTGTCCAGCTTGCCAGAGCGTGTGGAGGCCTCAGAGAGGGCACCCATCTAACACCTCTGGCAGCTGAGAAAACCCCAGCATTTGCGATGAAAGCTCCCCTGCCTGGTGGCAGAGTCCTACTGTGGCAAAAAGCCCAGGGGTCAAGTGACCAAGGGGCGTCATGACCAGGCAAAGGAAACAAAGCAAACAGAAGATTCCGACATTAGACTCCTGTTTTGGGGACAAAAAGGAGCAAAGCATTAAACAGTGAAGTCAGAACTCCTGCACCAAAAACTTCTAAGGAAAATATGAGCTGATTACAGGCCATAGAGGACCTTAAGAAGCATATAAAAGAAGGGGAGGAAAAATTGGGAAGAGAAATGAGAATGCAAGATGATGCAAGAAAATTACGAAATGAGAGTCAACAGCCTGACTGAGGAAAATGCTAAAAAATAGACTAACTCAAATGGCAAAAGAGCCTCAAAAAGGCAATGAGGAGAAGAATGCCTTAAAAAGCCAAGTTTGCCAGATGGGAAAAGAATCTCAAAAGCTCAATGAGGAGAATCATTGCTTCAGAATTAGATTGGAGCAAATGGAAGCTAATGACTTTATGAGAAATCAAGATGCTGTTAAAACAGATTCAAACAAATGAAAGAATAGAAGGCAATGTGAAATATCTCATGGGAAAAACCACTGACTTGGAAAATAGATCCGGGAGAGATAATTTAAAAATTATTGGACTACCTGAAAGCCATGATCAAAGTAAGAACCTAGAAATCATCCTCCAGGAAGTTCTCAAGGAAAACTGCCCTGATGTTTTAGAACCAGAGGGCAAAATAGAGGTTGAAAGAATCCACCAATGACCTCCTGAAAAAGGTCCCAAAAAGAAAACTCCTAGGAATATTATAGCCAGGTTCCAGAATTCCCAGATTAAGGAGAGAATATTACAAGCAGCTACGAAGAAACGATTTGAATATTGTGGAAACACAATTAGAATAACCTAGGATCTGGCAGCTTCTATGCTGAGGGATCAAAGGGCTTGGAATATGATATTCCATAGGTCAAAGGAGCTGGGATTAAAACCAAGAATCACCTACCCAGCAAAACTGAATATCATGTTTCAGGGGAAAATATGGTCATTCAGTGGAATAGAGGACTTTCAAGCATTCTTGATGAAAAAACCAGATTTGAATAGAAAATTTGACATTCAGATACAAGAAGCATGAGAAGGTAAACAGGGAAAAGAAATCATAAGGAACTTATCAAAGTTGAACTATTAACATTCCTACATGGAAAAATCAATAATTGTAACTGATGAAACTTTTGTCAGTATGAAAATAGTTGAAGGGAATAGAAATATATATATATATATGTCTATATATGAGGGTATATGGGCATATGAATACATATGTGAATGTGTGTATATATGTATACAGGTATACATATATTGAGGGCACAGGACCAATTTACTAGGAAAGGATGATACTTAAAAGGTGAAATTAAGAGGTGAGGGAGGAATATAATGAGAGGAGATGGGAAGAGACAGAATGGGGTAAACTATCTCATATAGAAGAGGCAAGGGAAAATGGTTACAATGGAGGGGAAGAATAGGAAGGCAAAAGGGGATGGGTTAGCCTTATTCTCATTGAATTTGGCTTGGGGAGGGAATGAAATACACCCTACAGTGTATTTCACCCTACAGGAGAGTAGGGGGGAAGGGGATGAGAGGGGGGATAATGGCAGGGAGGGCAGGCTGTGGGGGAGGGAAGTTGGAAGCACCCACTTTTGAAAAGGGATGGGATCAAAGTAGAGAACAGAACAAGTGGGAGGTGGGATAGGAGGGAGAGAAATACAGTCAGTCTTTTACAATTTATCTGCTATGTTATTGTTTTGCATTAGCTACATATGTACAACCTATACTGAACTGCTTATCTTCCCAGTAAGGGTGGGTGACAAGGGGGGGAAGGGAATGAATCTGGAACTCAAAGTTTTAAAATCAAATATATATATATATATATACACACACATACTATTAAAAAAGAAAAGTACTATAATAATAACAGAAAAAAAGAAAATAAGGGCTTAATTTATTATTTTGTTGCTTGTCTAGGTTTAAGAAAATAATGGTGAAAATGTTAATGCAGATTAAACTTAAAAGTGTGTCATACATACTTTTTAATTTTGGAGAGTTGATTATTAAACATTTATCAGCACAAAAAAAAGAAATTCATTCTTTTGGATTAATGCTTTTTTAAAGTTAAAATAGAGATGTCCCCAGGAAGAAGTCACATTGTAAATTTTCCTCAGTACTGCAAAATATGTGGATTCAGTAATGGGGGGGAGTTCTCTTTCCATCAGTGAAAATTGAATCCCCCTGTGACTTAATAGATGGTCTTTGGAACTTACTGTGGCTATAACATTCATTCAATCTGGTTCAACAACTAATGTTGTGATGGGTCTTTCCAAACTTAGCTAAGTTGATATTCAGAGGATAGACATAAAATCGATCACTGGTCCCATATTAAAAGCCTTTAGATTTTGGAAGGACTGGCTGGAGCCTATAGTATGCCAATATGATCTTTGAGAATCCAGGATCAATGCACACCACAATAAAGTGTCATAGGAGGACTTGAGTGAAGTGTATTGTTTTGTTAATTGATTATAACTTGGAATGAATGAGCTTATTAGATCCTTATTTCACAATCTCTCCAAGAACCCTGCATCATCTATTTCCCTGGCAAGAAAATAGCAAATCAGAAGGCGAGAGTTTAAATCCTAGATCAGTTATTAATTAGCTGTGTGTCTTTGGCCTAGTTATTTGGTTTCTTTGTTCCTAAGTTTCCTAATCTGTAAAGAGCGTGTGTGCGCGTGAGTGTGTGTGTGTGTATGTGTGTGTGTGTGTGTGTTGACTATTAGATGATCCTTTCAAGTTTTATAATTCAGAACTCAGGATCATGCAGCATGCTGGCTGCCATCCTCAAGACATTACCCCTCCCTTCTACCTCCAATCAATGTCCTTTCTAAGATGTGGCACTCAGAACTCAATAAAATTCTGCAGATATGGTCTGATGAGGGCAGAAGACAGGAAATTATCACCTCTTTAGTCCTGGAAACTACTGATTTACCCTTGGCCAGGCCATCTCTTTTATCTCCTGTGTCTCTGGACATTGTCAGTACACGAGCATGGGGGCCTCATAGCAAGGGCTCAGGATTTTAATACAGTAGCTGCCACTAATTCGTTGTGTGACTTTGGGGGGGGGGGTAGCTTAACCTCTCCAAGCTTTGGTTTGCTTATCTGTAAAATAAATCCTTGAACTATTGACCTTACAGGGTTACTATAAGCATCAAAAAAGAGTCTTTACAAAGTGTTCTACAATCACGTCCTTGAAATTATAATGATACTTACAGCTGGAAGAGCAAAAAATGAGACTCCAATTAGTGAAAAGGTGGCTGCAATCAGACGGCCTTCCCAAGTTTTGGGGGTCTTGTCTCCATAACCAATGGTCGCCAGGGTAATCTGTACAAAGAACACTTCTGTCATGGTACAGTACAGCTCAGGGTAACCCTCCTAAGCTCTCCTCTCCAGGTCTATGGAAGTTCTGGTCTTGTAGGCACTTAAGCCTGTTTAAATAGATATTAGACAGATGGTCTGGTAGACACCGGAACAGGAGGTTTAAATATCTATATACCTACACACATACAATGTGCACACATATTTATTTGTCTGTTGGTTCTATTAAAAAAGAAGAAAGCATGGCACGATACTTAGCAAATGTCATAATGGTACTCTTACTTGAAAATGACAATATACTGTTTAGTTTCACTGGAGCTATTTAATAAGGGCCTGTTTCACAAAACATTCATAAGCATAGATATATGCACATATATATGTGTATATATGTATATGTATTAAATGAACAGCTTATGTCTTATATATGCATATATACATACATATATGTGTGTGTATGTATGTATCTTGATCAAAGGTTCCCTTTTTAGGGCTATGGATAGATTGGCACATGCCCCCAAATCCAACAAAGCCTTTGTTCTTTTGCAGAATTAAATCAAAAGGAAGTAGATTGCAGTCTTTACCTTGAAGAATCTCCTTCCTACTGCCTCTTTTTTTTCTCTCTACATATATAAAAATAAACACATTGCATGTATGAGTGTGTATGTGGTTGGGGTGGGGTGTGGTATGAGAGGCAGACTAGACTGGATGGTAGTTAGAAGGCTAGCCTTGCAGTCAAGAGGACCTGGCTTCACGTCCTAACTCTGTTATGTCTGTCTGTGTAAATCGGGGCACCTGGATCCTAGCAATGGGTGTTAGGGACTACCATAGGTTCTTAGACCATACTTTGAAAAACACTGGTCTAGCCAAATGTTGGAGTTGAAGTCAGGAGATCAGAGTTCAAATTCAAGTTCTAATACTTATTAATTGTGTGACAACAAAGAAAGAAATTAATTTCTCTGAGCCTCAGTTTTGTCTACAATGGTTTCATAGCTCTATTCTGAGGAAAATGCATTATAAGCCTAGGATGCTATATAGATGTGAGATACCATTATCTTCATGCTTTGACAAATGTCTTTAGTTGTGTGTGTGCACATGTTTACACACGCACACAGAATATTTAATGTACCAAAAATGGAAACAGTTTTTCTGTTAAAATAGCAAGCTTTCTATCATTAGAAGGGGATTGATCTTCAAATGGAAAGTACATGACCATTTGTTGGTGGTATTGTAGAAGAGATTCCTGTTCAGATATTGGAAAAGATGACCTTTGATGATATTCTAGTATTCTAACTCTATTATGGTTCAGCTTTGAAATTAACAACCATATACAACAATATTTCTATGAAAGAATGCATTCCAAGTTGCAAACCAAGAACTTATTGTAGCACTTTTGGGACACAACTAAGTCTTGATTTTTTTCTCCTTCCTGTAGTCTATGCTCCAGTCATAATGCCAACTTGCTCTGGCTCGAGAATATTCTACATTTTCCTATTTCCATACTTTTGCTCACACTGTTCCCTCCAACTTAAATGCTATTTTCCCTAAGCTTTGCCTATATAATCTTAAAGTTCCAACTTCTCCATTTAGGAAAAATTTCATTAAGTACCTATTATCATCAAGTCACCGTTTTGGGGAGCCAGGGGATACAAAGATGGAAAATTACATACTCTTTGCCTTCAAGGAGTTTACAGACCTTAGGTGGGGCTCAGAGATGTATGTGACTAAGCATAATACAAGGTAAAGGGTGATAGAAGCAAAGGAAAAATCCAGACAATGAACTCCAGGAAAGGGGCGGAAAGACATTATTTCCAACTCAGATTTGGTTGGGGTGGAGACAGGGATCAGAGGTTTCACAGTGGAGGTGGCATCTGAATTCACCATTAAATTTTTTTAAAAAGAGGCTTTGGACAAGGAGAAATGAGGAAGGTGTGCATGCTAGGCATGAGGATAACCTGTGAGAATGCACAGGGAGGGCACGGTAAGTTCAGAGAACAAAGGACTGTTCAATTTGCCCAGAACGGTAGAGCAGACTGTAGAGCACTGACTCTGACACCTCATAGCTATGTTTATAACTTCTCTGAGCCTGAGTTCCCTTGGCTATAAATTGGGAGTGATCATTCTTGCACTACTCACCTACCTCACAAGGTTATGAGGAAAGGGCTATATAAATGTGAGTTATAGAAATATTATTTTTATTCTACTTCTATTATTCATGACACACAATTTACAAATTCAGTAACAGCTCAGCAATTCTCTCCTTTCTGCGCCTCTGAATATACCCCAACAAGACAGTGTGATCTTGTAGCAGAGGATCCGGGTTCAAATCCAATTTCTGATGTGTACTGCATGTTTGACTTTGGGCAAGTCACAATCTCCCTGGACTTGTTTACTTATCTATAAAATGATAGGACTGGATTAGACAGATTCTGAAATACCATCCAGCTTTGAATCTGTGTTCCTATGACCTTTGGCCAGGGTCTCCCTCTGCCTGGGTCTGTGTTTCTTCATAATAGAATAATGTTTGGACTAGACAATCTTTAAGGCCCCTTTTAGATCT
This sequence comes from Petaurus breviceps papuanus, assembly GCF_028583685.1. NCBI lineage: Eukaryota > Metazoa > Chordata > Mammalia > Diprotodontia > Petauridae > Petaurus > Petaurus breviceps. The sequence goes on along the minus strand of NW_027187460.1, from coordinate 18,708,355 downwards.
GTTGTTGTTGTTCAATAATTTCAGTCATATCTGATTCTTTGTGACCCCATTTGGGGTTTTCTTGACAAAGATGCTGGAGTGGTTTGCCATTTCCTTCTCTAACTCATTCTACATAGGAGGAGACTGAGGCAAATGGGGTTAAGTGACCTGCCCAGGGTCACACAGCTGGAAAGGTACTGAGGTCATATTTGAACTCAGGTCTTCCTGACTCCAGGTCTGGCATTCTATTTGCTGTACCACCTAGATTTCTAGTTCTATTCCTCAGCCAATCTGTGATGCCTATAATAAAAGCTCACATTTACATACTACTTCGAAATTTATAAACCCCTTTGTTTACAACCACTCTACTTATGTTATTATCCTTATTTTACAGATGAAGAAAACGAGGTTATTAGAGTAGTGATGTGACTTGCTTAGGGTCACACAACTAAATGAAACACAGACTACAAATCTTTTGACTCCAGGTCTACCATGCTTTTCCTTAAACTGCAACTTCTTACAATTACGTGTCCTTGATCATAAATAGGTTCAACTAGATAAGTCACTGTAAAATCCTCCCACTAGCTGGAGAAACAACACAACACTCATGCCTGACTGATGATAGTGGTCAGTAGCAACGTCTTTTCCTATTAAAGATGGTACATTTAAAGAGTGAGCTGATTTTAGCTGCATTGGAAAACAAAAAGGCAGCCCACTCCCATACTATCTTCTCTTGATTTCAGCCACCATGTTTCCTTTCATCGTCCACCCCATGTCTAATCTCAGAGAATCTGTATGGACTGTGACTGACCAGGCCCCACCAGAGGGCATCAGCATAGGTCTCAAACTCTTCTTTCAACTCCCCTCCTTGAGCATCAGTCTCAGGCACATCTTTCTCCACCAGGTAGACAAGAAATGAGGAAAGGATCAGCGTCAGGAACCCAATATACCAGGCAGTGATGAGTTCCTGGAAAAGAAGGCAATTGAAGAAAAGCATAAATAGATCTCTTTTGGCTTCTGTAAACAATAAATGTGTTGCACTAGGGAGGGAATGAGAATGGGAACTAGAAAGAATGAGACCAGAAAGATCTGACTTTATAATTCCTCAACCTTGGATTTGGGCTTGCAAAACAGAACCCAATGCACGTGTAAATTATCAGGTAGAACATTCTTTCTAGTGCAGAACCAAATTCCTAGGTCTTGGGTTCAGTGCCCCACTCTAACACTTACTAGCTGGGTGATCTTCGGCAACTCACTGGCCTTATCTGAACTGCAGTTTCTTCATCTATAAAAGAGATAATCATATTTCCACAATCTGCCTTATTAGGAACCTGCCTTCTTAATCATCTTTGGCAGTACCATAATTATCAATTAATTCCATGTTTATATCTCTTTTTAAGGATGGGGGACATAATAACCCATGCCCCTTCCTGATTTGGCTCCAGACAGAACAATGTATCTTAGGAAAGTGGGACCCAACAAGGCAGCAGATCTGGGTTAGTAAGCACCTTTCTAGTTTTAACAGGATAGGTCTTCTTTTATTCAAACCAGATTTGTCCCTATATCAGGGGAGTAGAGGTAAATTTCTCTGGCCTTGGGATCTGAACTAGAGGCTAAGCACAGAAATGTGATGTTGCCTCCATCTAAAGAGGGCTGAATCACAGACATGAATTATAACAGGAAGAAATTGGCCTTATTATCTGGTTGGCCTGTTAGTAGTGGAAAGAATGAAAGATTCTGGTTATAATAATTATAGCATATAGATATATGACTTTTTTGTTTTAATAAATAAATCACAACTGCTTAATACATAGATGAACAAATACATATTTGTTGACAGGCTGACTGATTAATTTGTAGGTCTGTTGTAAAGATCAAATGAAATATGGTAGGGAAAACAGTGTGTGTATACAAACATACAAATATGCACATAACACACATATGCATGTTTGTAAAACATATGTATATGCATATGAAAATGAGATAAGATAAAGAAGTATATACATATATGTGTAGTGCATATATTTATATGCACATGCATGTAGTGTATATATGTGTATACATACACACACGTAATAAATGTGTATGCACATGTGACAAGGTAGGCAAAGCAGTATATATGCCTATATACATACATTTCAAGGTATATATACATACACACATATTAGATAAGATAAGGTAGGTAAAACAGCATATACACATATACACTCACATATATACACATATATGCATGTATAGACACATGTATATACATATATACACATGTGCAATATGTGCACATATACAAATAAGATATGTACATATTTATATTTTTATATTATAATGATGTATATGTGGGTATTTTTATCTACATGTATCTATCTATCTACCTTTCTGTCTGTCTGCCTGCCTGTCTCTATCTATCTATCTATCTATCTATCTATCTATCTATCTATCTATCTATCTATCTATCATCTACCTCTTCCTTCCTTCCTTCCTTCCTTCCTTTCTTTCTTTCTTTCTTTCTTTCTTTCTTTCTTTCTTTCTTTCTTTCTTTCTTTCTTTCTTTCTTTCTTTCTTTCTTTCTTCCTTCCTTCCTTCCTTCCTTCCTTCCTTCCTTCCTTCCTTCCTTCCTTCCTTCCTTCCTTCCTTCTTTCTTCCTTCCTTTCTTTCTTCCTTCTCATCTATCTACCTCTCTGTCTGTTTATCTAAGTATCTCTCTATCTATGTATATATACCCACACATATATTCATTTTATAGGAATAAGGATAGCTTACATGTATCTAGCACATAAAGATTCATAAAACATTTTGTATTTTTAAAGCCCTTCAAAGGTAAGTTCCTTCCTACCTTTCCGGTATTCTTCTACCTCCTTCCCCTCCAGTACTTTGCCATCCAAGGCCACTTGTTTCCTTGCTGTTCCTCATGCACGTGACACTTAACTCCCAGCTCCTAGAATGCTCTCTCTCCTCATCCACACCTCCTGGCTTCTTCCAAGTAGCAGCTAAAGTCCAATATTCTGCAAAAAGCCTTTCCGAATCCCCCATAATGATAGTGACTTTTATCTGAGATGACTTCCCCAATTGATGTCGTGTATATCTTTTCTGTACATAGTGTACACATTGGTTCCTTCATTTAATTGTGAGCTTCTTGAGATCAGAGACTTTTTGGTTGTTGTTGTTTTGCTTCTTTGTATCCCCATTGCTTACACAGTGCCTGGCACCTAATAAATACTAGTTGACTGAGTACATATCTAATTTGATCCTCACAACAAACTTGTGAGGTAGTCACTCTTTTTATCTCTATTTTACAGAAGAGTAAACTGAAGATGGGAGAGTTTACGATGTATCCTAGGCAAGAAGGCTAGCCAGATGACTAACATATAACTAGAAAGTGTCTAGAAGGTACAGTGGGTAGAGTAATAGGCCTAAAGTCAGGAAGGCTCATCTCCCCGAGTTCAATTCTGGCCTCAGACACTTTGCTAACTGTGTGAACCTGGGCAAGTCACTTAACTCTGCTTGCCTCAGTTTCCTCATCTAAAAAATGAACTGGAGAAGAAAATAGCAAACCATTCCAATATCTCTGCCAAGAAAACCCCAAAAGGGGTCACAAAGAGTTGGACACTACTGAAATGATTCAACAACCAAGTGAAGTAGAATTTGACTGCCAGGCTAGCACACTATCTACCTGCTATATGAGGTATGCCCTCCCTAGAGATCTTTCAGCAAAAACTGGGTGACAACCTCCTGGGTATGTTGCAAAGAGGATCCCTGCTCAGGCACAGGTTGAATTTCTTTTTTTTTTTATTAAGCAATCAGGGTTAAGTAACTTGCTCAAGGTCACACGGCCAGTTATTTCTGGGTGTGGTGCTGAGTGTCTGAGCCTGGGACTCGATCTCCAGGTCATTCTGACCCTGGAGCCAGTGCTCTTACTCGCTGTACTACCTGGCCGCCCCCACAGGTTGAATTTCATGGCCCTTGTGACCTCTCCCAGCTTTAGCATCTTATGATTCTTACATCTTTCAGGTTCCTGTAAAGAATTAGAATTTTTATATTGAGCTAGAAATCTCCTCCATGTGCTTCTCAATTCCTCCTTAAATATCCTTCCTCCTTCTCTCATTCTTGGTCCCCGCTGCCAAGATCAGTGTGACCTGTCACATAATTCTACTGGCCTGACCAAACAGATTCCTAGGCAAGAAAATCCTGAACTTTTAACAGATTGGGTGGAGAAACATGGGAAATACCTCTAACAGAATCACTGTATCATGAGGAAAATGCTTTGAAGACTTTAAAGCTATTGGAAGCCAATAACAGGGGATGAATGATAGTAGCTATTTGGTGGCTAGAATTAAGTACAGAACAGCTGGCTCCAGCACTAATTTCCCATGTAACCTCAGGCGAGTCAGTGTACATGTCTTTGGGCTTTAGTTTCATTTGATCAATGGGTCTCAAAATGTAGTTTGAGGATTCCTGGGGGTCCTCCCAAGACCTTTCCAGCAGGTCTGCAAGGTCAAAGCTCCTTTCCTAATAATACTAAGGTACTATTTGCCTATTAAAATACTCCTCCCTTTCCCCCATTACATATCTGTGAGGCCAGATTTTCTTTATAAACTTCAACCAAAACAACATATTACAACAGATTAAATGCAGAAACAGATAAGATAATTGAGATGTTTTCTATTAAGCCAGACAATGAAGATATTTGCAAAAATATGTAAAACAATACCACTCATCTAATTTTTTGTTTAGAAAATATAGTTATATTTCTTAAAATATGTATCATTTATGTTGACCTGTAATGGACTTATTTTTGTTATTTTTAAATAAATTAGCAAATAAATATTTTAAACATTTATCAGTTTTCATTTCTAATACAGTAAATATCAATGGATGTAACTGACTTTTTCAAAAAGCTCTTTGGGTTCCTCAGTCACTTTTAGAGTGTGAAGGGGAACTAGAACCAAAAAGTTTGAGAAGCACTGCTAGATGATAGGATCACAGATTTTTAGTTTGAAGAGACTTTAGAAGCAAGCCATTTATTCCAACCTTTTGACTTTGTAGATGAGAACCTGAGGCCTCAGATGTAAAGTGACTTGGGCAACAGAAAGTCACACAGGTCAGGGGCAGGATTTGATCCCAGGTTCCTTGACTCCAAATCTACTGTTCCTCCCATTATACTTAAAGAAAAAGATGACTAGATGCCATCTTAAATCCCATATAGCCTTAATGTTCTTGATTTCTAAGATATCCACCAACTCCACAATGTGGTCTTGGCCTAGTGAGAACCTCACTAATAAATCTGGCTTTGACATATTTATAAGCATTATATTGGAGGGGGCTGTAATCACACAGAAGGAAATCCTTTGTGGGGTTGGGAGAATTCAACCCCATTCCCCTACACATTCTGAGAGAGTTACAGAATCACAGAATTGCTTAGTGCAGAAAGTAGAAAGGGTCTTGCCCACTAAGATATTGATACATGGATCAGAGGAGATAGATTCTTGCATTAGAAAGAGCATGGGAATTAAAGCCAGAGGTGCCCAGTTCAAATACCAGCTCTGATAGCTACTGCTTTGCAAGACACTTTCATTTCCTTGGGCCCCAGGGTCTTTTGTTAAATGTAGATGTTGAACTAAATTGTCTCTGAAATCCCTTTTATCTCTAAATCATAGGATCTGATATTCCACCCACCTCAATATGTTCTAAAGCAAGCTCATTATTTTTTTCCTACTAACCTTGCCACTCCTTTTATCTAGTCCATATATGGTAGACTAACAGGCAGGAGTGTGCTAGAGTCAGCTAGAACCCATGAAGCCAATTGTTAAATTTTCAATGTGAGAAATTTATATCTTGGAAATTGGTAAAATACTGAAAACCAGGGCTTGATTCATTGCTTTGTTGATTGTCTAAGAAAGTAATGGAGAAAAGATCGATAATTCCAATTAAATTTTAAAATGTGTTCTAGGTACATTTCGTCCCTCCCCTGACAAGAGCCAGTTTACCAGTATACCACTGGTCAGAGTATATACCTAAATATTTTCCAGTTTGGTAGGATTTATGGAAGATAACAGTCTCCAGGCATAGTGTGATATTCCACTTGAGGCAAGACTGATTTATGCATGTAATTAAGCAAACCCCAGGTAAGGAAAGAGCAATCTCAACATGAGGTAGAAGAGATGATGTCTAAGCAGGGGGAAGAAAAGCTAGGTTTGTATGGTACTAGGAAAAGACGAAATCTATAGGGCTGATGTGAGTAGGAAAGAGAACCAGAGCATAGATTCAGGCTGGGAAATCAACAGATCAGGAAGCAAACTGCAGGGTATCAGGAAATTAACTGTTTGTCTGGCTAAACTCATGGACCCAAAGTTTTGGTCCTTTAATGGCATCTGCTGGTGTCCTCTGCTGTCCTCCTGTGCTCTGGCATTGTCGGAGTCAGGGTCTGTCTCCTCATGGGTACAAGAGCCAATAGATGACCCATTGAGGAATGTGCTACAGTCAACACCACTTTGCTGCAATGTACTCTATACTGTCTGGTCTCATAGTTCTTTATCGTTGTTTATAACCTATATAAGGAAGAGGGGAAGGGCAGGACTGGACCTGTGCTTCCATCAGTTTAGGAAACTCACCATTTAAAATGCCCCTCCACCTTTTCTGCAACAGAGTCTTAGAGAGTTGCATGGAGCATTGAGAGGTTAAGTGATGTGTTCATGGTCATACAGCTTGTATGTGTCAGAAGTAAGACTTGAATTGAGGTTTTCCCTGCTTGGAGGATAACTCTTTATGCACTGCACCATCCTACCTCTTCCTTCTAGATAAGGATATATTGGCAAATTAGGATTTTTGTAGCAATCAGGCCAGCCCACCTCTGTAATATAGATCAATGCATTTTGCTTGCTCAAGAAAGTATACTCTCTATGCATTATATATAATTCTGTATCCTGTTATTGGTAACAAAAGGTCTTTTTTCCTGAATGCCAGTGAAGTTCCCCAGCCTTCTCCACCCTCACCTCTAGGTGAGCATTCATCTGAGAGTTTCAAACTTTTTTTAGCTAAAGCTCTGCTATACTCCCTAGGGAGAAAGCCCCCTTGGCAATGTAAAAAAAATACTAAAACTCTTTAGGATACCTTATTTTATGCTGACCTGTGCAATTTATTGGAATGTCATTATATATAATATATGTATTATGTATGTATATACAGAGAGATATGTTTATATATATGTAAGTATACATAAATCAATAGGAGATAAGGAAGCAAACTGCAGGGAGTGTCAGGAAATTAACTGTTTGTCTGGCTCAACTCATAGACCCAAAGTTTTGATCCTTTAATGGAAGATATATATACATATATAATTATCCCTTTCACATCATAGGGGTTAAGCCCTCAATCTGGAAAATCTACCTGAAATTTTTTGACCCTGATTTCATATCAGAGAAAAAGTCTGAATTATTGTGGTATTAAAAGATAAAATATGTTGATATTATACAATACTATATATATTTTATGCATTTTTGATTTTCTAAACTTTTTTTGTGTCTGCTGGCCTTGGTGTATCATTTGTGGCTTCTGCAAAACTCCTCCAAAATTCCCATTTAATTTCTTTTGCCATCCCATGATATATTGAAACCATGGTGGGGAAAGTCATGATATGGAAGGGATAACTATACATACCTAAATTGTATATAATATACATAATCTACCAAAATTAATATTATTATATTATAATTATTATTATATTGGGGCAGCTAGGTGGCTCAGTGATTAGAGTGCCAGTTCTGGAGTCAGGAATACTCATTTTTCCGAGTTCAAATCTGGCCCCAGATACTACCCTGGCCAAGTTACTTAACCCTGTTTGGCTCAGTTTCCTCATTTGTTAAATGAGCTAGAGAAGGAAATGGCAAACCATTCCAGTATCTTCGCCAAGAAAACCCTGAATGGGTCAAGAAGACATGACTGAAACAATTGAACAACAATTATTATATTAATAATAATTACTATTAATATACCTAAATTGTATGGAGAATTGGTTGCAGTTTACAAAAATGGCAATAATACTCAGCTCAGGCTAAACTCTTTGGAAGAGGCAGGATAGGACCTTTGTTTCTTTAGAAAACAAATATCTACATCCCAAGCAAAAATAAATATGAGCCTTTCGATCTCACTCATACCATCCTTTTCAGGCAGTCACTGTCCTAGAATCCAATTTAATTAGAAAATTAAGACATTTATAATGTATATCAGAGATGGGAAAGAAATAGCATTTATTAATCACCTAGTTGGTGTGAGGTGCTTTACAAATATTATTTTATTTGACCCTCACAACAACCCTGGGAGGTTGGCACTATTATTAGCTCCATTTTACAGTTGAGGCAAACAGAAGTAGCTTGTGTAGGGTCACACAGCTAGGTAGCATCTGAGGCTAGATTAGAACTCAGGATTTCTATCTACCTCGTCACCTAGCTGCCTCTGGCTAGGACTTTTTTTCTTTTTGGATAAAAAGAGAAAGTTTGTGAGGCATCTTGGGGGTGAGTTGCTGTAAGTGTAAGCAAGGTGGGATTTTGGTTGTTTTCTTTTTGCTCAGTCTCCCAGGCTCGGGTTAAATTGTAAACATCTGAACGATTAATCGCCTTCAAACCCTGATAATTCACAGCTGTGCTGAGTCAAGTAGGGTCAGAATCATAGCATCTCAGAGTGGGAAGGCTCCTCAGAGGTCATCTAGTATAACCCATATCTGAAGAAGGAATTTCTATGAGAAGCCCCCTAATGATGAAGAAACAGAGGCATTTTTTTTGTTTGTTTTTAACCAAGTAACTCTATCAGGATGGTACTCTTTATATTGGACTGAAATCTGCCTTTCTCTATAACACACCACTCCTACTTTCTGATTCCCAGGGCCAGTCAAAATAAGTCTGTTGACTCTTTTTGAGATAGTGCCTTCTAGTGCTGCAGACAGCCAATCTATCAAATATCTCTACCTCCTACAATTGAGCCAAGCATGTAATCTAGGGCTAGAGACATTAAGGTTTTAAAACCTCTCATTATAAGTTCAAGAAGAGAAGAGACTGCATGATATCACTTTATCTACACTTAGTTGTGCACATTCTTCCCAACCACCTTCATGGAAAATAGAGGGCTTAGCACACTACAGCATCCTTCTTTGGTCATGAGGACTTCATTTTTAACTGTTCATTTCTGTGCACCACCTAATATCTCAGTAGCAGGAAAGAATCAGACCTCCTAAAGTGAGCAATTTCTTCTCAGGCCCAGACAGAACATGACTCTATGTTCATTTACAACATATACTTTCAAAATTAGTAACAGCTCTGTAAATATACTCTTGTTCTCCAAGAGTGCTAGAGTTTCAAAATGTGTTTCCGTCACTGGGAAAGGGTCCCTGTGGTGAGATTTCTTTTGCTCCAGAATTTTGCCTGATGGGATGAGTTAAAGCTGGGATTTTTAGAAATGCATCTTGTTGGAAATTGGCTTCAATAATAGGTTTGCTTTTTGAACACAATGGGGTTGATTTGCTAATCTATAGTTTGTCTTGAGAGGCAATGTGGAAGCTGACATAGATCTCAGCAAGCCCTCCCATGTCCAATATCATCTTTTGAAAACACAAATAACTAATGGGAAATTACTGTCCACAGTTTAATGTTTTCACTTCTCCATTGCTATAAGCCCTTCCAACCTAACTCCTTCCTAATTACAAAAACATTAGGTCAGTATAATTCGATAAACGTTTATTAATCGACCTCTACATGCAAGGCATTGCTAGACAGTGAGCACAAAGTAACAAAGTGACAAAAACAAAACATTCCCCCGCTCAAGAATCTTAAAAGCTCTTCAAGGGTGGATTTAGCATGTGTGCAGGTAAACACAGGACAAGGCAATTTGAGGATAGAAAGCTAGTAAACTTTCAGTTGCAGTGGTTATGAACTCATTTGGGGTTGGGGGGATTCAATTTGCTTTCTTAAAATTAGGTTTCACTTTTAACCATTTGAAAAAGAAATTTTGTTTCCTTGCCTTAAATATTTTTCTTTCTACAGCTGTAAGACATTTTTGAAATTGTGGGGGGGTGTTTAAGCATGTAAAAGTTAAGTAAGCGTCCTTGGCAAATCTTAAATAGCTTTAAAGCTGATGCCATTGGTTTTTATGTCATGGAAAATTAGAGTCTCACCAGGGTTGCTGATTTTCTGCCTTAAAAGTAGAAATTTATTTTGGTATTTAGGTAAAGTCTAGAAACAAAACCTCTGGCAGTCTCTTTTTAGTTAAGGGGAAGGATGGAGATAGAAGGAGGAATAGATAAAAAAAGCAGATGATGAGAAGAAAAAGCCTAGGCAATGACTATATTTTGTCCCTTCATCTCCACCCCTTAAGCTGTAAGTTAGCCATTCCTTCTACATCCTTCTCCCCACATCCAGAAAATCTATTGCTTCTCTCCCTCATGAATCCTCTTTTATATTTTATCTTGTCACCCAAAGAACTGATGGGTCATGAATACCCAGAACCTGTTGCTTTTACCCTAGTTCATAGTCATGTTATTGGGACTTATGTCCAGGAGAGGTGACATGAAGAGGGAATCACTCAGGTTCACATGCAAAACATTTGGTTCAAATCCATTGTTCTGCCACTTAGTGTCTGTATGGCATTGGGGAAGTTATTTCACCTTGATGTGTTTTAGCTACTCATCGGTGAAATGAGGGATTTTGGCAAGATGACCTCTAAGGCACTCCCAACTCCATATCTATGATTCTGATGGAAAACTTCATAGAATCACGGGCTTTCAGAGTTTGGAGGGCTCCAAGAGGACACCTAGTCCAACTTATATGGAGAGTGAGGATAGAGAAGGAAAAAATCTTCTCAACAGTATACCCAACATTTGCTTAAAATGTCCCACAAAGGGGATGCCACTTGCCCCCAAGTCAGTCCGTTCCATTTTTGGAAAATTCTAATTACTAGAAACGTTTTTCTGGCATAGTCTAAATCACTACCTAGTTCTTACTCGTAGGGCCAAACTGAACAAATTTAATTCTTCCACCATTTGACAAACGCTTGCATATACTCCTTGCATCTACGTACTTGCAAAAGTCCTCCTCCAAATCTGCTGTTTAAATATCCACATTTCTCCCAACCAATCTTCATGCAACATGGCCAAGTCTACCACTATGAATAACCACTATCCATTTAGTGACCTTGGGCAAGTTGACTTAAGCTTTTCTGGGATTCAGCTTTCTCATCTCTAAAATGAGCCAGTTATAGTTAATGGCTTCTAAGGCCCCTTCTAACTCTAAATCTATCCTCTTATGATCCAGTGCAATAAATAGTAAGCACTCTTTGTATACAGAAGATTTTGTTAGCTCCTGAAAAATAGGGAAAGTTTAGTTAAGTTACTGTTCTCATCCTCAAGGATTTTAGTGGGGATAAGACATAAACACAAATAGGTAACCAAGCATGGTATTATATAAGTGTACCAGAGAGAGCAAAACAAAGAGCTATCTGAGGTCTGAGAACACAGCTACTGACTGGGAAGTAATAAAAAACTAAAAATGAAGGTAAAAATAGCAACAACAATATTAACAAGTCTTTGATGGATCTTTGATATCATCAGTGTGTACATTTCCTTCACTGGTACACAGCCCAAACTATCCATACCTCCCAAACCTTTGCAACTTCTTTCCATGTTTTTACGTGAATCTTCAATCAATCAGTCAGTCAACAAGCATCTATTAAGCACCTCCTGTGTGTAGGGCACTGTTCTAGGCAATGGGGGTTGATCCATTGAGGATCTGTGCTACCTCCCCCACAAAACTTTCCCTGATACCCCTAGATGGTGGTAATGATCATAATAATAACAATGGCAGAACTCTGATTAATGCAGTGACAAATCATGGTTCCAGAAGACTGATATTGAGGAATGCTGCCCACCTCCTGACAAGAGAGCTGATGGGCTTTGATGCAGAATGTCACAGTTTTTGAACAGGGCTAATGCAGGCATTTGTTTTGTTCAACTGTGCATATTTTTGTGAGGGTTTTTTTCTTTTCTTTAATTGTTCAATTGAGGGAGAGATAGTAAATGCTTGTTAATCAGAAAAGTGATGAAAAATTTAAATTATAACAGCAAAAAATAATATTCATTATCATTATCATAGGAGGTTTGTGGAGGGAATGGCATTAGAATTGGACTTTAAAGGATGAGTAGGACTTCCTGAGACAAAAGGGAGGAGGGAATATAGTTCCTTAGCATAGGCAAAAGGCACATGGCTAGCAGAGAGGGAATGTGGACGACTTGTCTGGACTTACTTTGCTGTGGGCACAAATTGCAGAACCCAGGAGTTTCCAGGTGCCACCCCTTCTGTCCATGCGGAGCATGCGCAAAATCTGTAGGAACCGTAAACTCCGGAGAGAGGTGGCCAAAACATTGCCTTGGTTTCCAACAGCGACCACTGGCACTGAAGCAATCAGGACAAAGATATCTGGAAAACACAGAGAGAGACAGAGACAGAGAGAGACAGAGACAGAGAGAGACAGACACAGAGAGAGACAGAGAGAGAGACAGAGACAGAGACAGAGAGAGAGGCAGAGACAGAGAGAGAGAGAGACAAAGACAGAGAGAAACAGAGAGAGAGACAGAGACAGAGAAAGAGAGGAAGAGACAGATGGAGACAGAGAGAGACAGAGACAGAGAGAGAGACAGATGGAGACAGAGAGACAGAGACAGAGAGAGGGACAGACAGAGGAAGAGACAGATGGAGACAGAGAGACAGAGACAGAGAGAGACAGAGATAGAGAGAGAGACAGAGACACAGACACAGAGAGAGGCACATTAGGGAAAAAATAAATAAGCACTCTCCATTTTGTTCTGTTGAGATCTGGGGATGAGAAGGTCTGAAGCTACCTATGTTTGAGGAGCTCAGTCATCTGGTAAAATCTTTGGCTGAGACACCTTCCCAAGCTGCAGTTTATCTTCTTTGACAAAGATGACTAATCTGGACCATGAATTGTTTCTTTGCTTGCTATGACCAAAGGATTGAAGAACATTATCGACTGAGTGCTGGACTCACTAAAGTGAGCATGTAATCAATTGATCAACTGATAAATCAAGAAACATTTATTAAGCACCTACCATGTTTCAGACATAGTGCTACGTGCAGGGAATAAAAATGTAAAGATGAAAAATTCCCTGCCTTCAAAGAGCATTCTATTAGAAAATTTGGTCCAAATGCCACCTCTGGCATTCACTAGTTTTGTGACTTTGGGTGAATCACTTACAATATTATGATAGCTTGTAAGATGGGTTTGATAATATTTATAGTGCCTTCCTAACAAGATCATTATGAGGCTCAAAAGATATCATATGATAATATATTTACAGCTGGAATGATAGATTAGAAGATAAAGTACAGATATATGAAAAGTGTTTTGGGAAGTTGGTGGTATAGTAGATAACAGTGTTGAACCCGAAGTCAGTAAAACCTGAGTTCAAATCTGGCCTCAGATACTTCTTAACTAGTTGACCCTGGGCAAGTCACTTAACCTTTGCCTGTCTTGGTTTCCTTATCTTTAAAATGGGCATAATAATAGTACCTACTTCCAAGTGTTGCTGTAAGGATAAGAGGAAATAATATTTGTAAAATGCCTTGTAGATCTTAAACCACTATACAAATGTTAGCTGTTGCTATTGTTATTGCAAACTTTAAAGTGCTATATAAATAACAATTATTATTATTGATGAATATGTCTGTATTAAGTAGGACAGTCCTCAGGAAGTTGACTCTCTCTCTGGGACCTAAATCTCAGCACTTTCAGTGTGGTGGGATCTGTACCACATAGCCATGTAAAGAAGCACGTGTTTATTGATAAGGAGGCTGGGGTCAGGGGTGGTCCTGGGACTTCCCTAAGATCATATGGCAAGTTAGAAAAGCAAGCATGATTGGGAGCAAATCTTGGATCTTCTCTCCCTTCCCTCAGTTGGCTCCAGTGAAATTATATAAAGGCACAGAATATCTTTTGAGATATCTAGGGCTATAGACAATTTTGACCTCAAAAATTGTTACATGGAAAAAGCATCCTAGAATCAGAAGTCTCAGAGGTCATCTAGCCCAATGGTGTCAAATGCAAATAAAAGCAAAGCCACTAAAATGACATTGACCACTTGCTAGCCACATATTGACTTAGTTTTAAAATAGAATGTTAGCTATGATTTATTGTATTTGTATTAACTTTTTAAAAATATTTTCAAATTATACTTTAATCTGGTTGAGGACATACTCAGGAGTATTGTGGGTGGCACAGCCCTTCCTGTTTGTTACCTCTGATCTAGCCAGGTCCTAATTGAATTAGAATCTCCTCTATAATATCAGGGGTAATTAGGTGGCACCATAGTGCATAGAGGACTGGGTTTGGCATCAGGAAGACTCATCTTCCTGGGTTCAAATCTGACCCTCAGACACCCAGTTGTGTGACCATGGGGAAGTCACTTAACCCTTTTTGCTTTAGTTTCCTCAGCTGTAAAATGAGCTGGAGAACGAAATGACAAACCATTCCAGTATTTCTGCCAAGAAAACCCCAAACAGGGTCACAAAGAGTTGGACATGATTGAAATGACTGAACAACAACTATAATATCAGTATGATATGGCACAGTCAGGGAATCCTGTGGACTTAGACTTTGACCAAGCCTACAGTGATAATATTTTGTAAATAATATATAAATTATGAGGCATATGCATCATAATAACAATTCCCCTTCCTATGACACTATGGCTTACTAAGCACTCTCTTCCACAACTTCTGAGACATAAGTAGTACAAATATTATTATTCCCATTTTACAGCTGAGGAAACTGATATTGAGTGATATTAAGTGACTTACCTATGGGTATAAAGATAAGTGGAAGTTCTGGCACATTGAAAAATCAAATCTTGGAGTCTCAGAGTTTGGACAGGGACTTAGACACCATCCAAGCTGTGCAACTATGGGCAAACTTCTTAATTCATCTGCCCCTGCTTCCTCATCTTTAAAATGGAGATAACAATAGTATCTACCTCCCAGGGGTTTTATGAGGATCAAATGAGATAACTGTGAAGCATTTAGCACATAGTAGTTGCTTCATAAATGCTTATTCCTCTTCTCTTTCCTATCCAATCTTTCCTGAATAAGATGGCATCATGCAAAAGCATTAATTTGGAGTCATGAGACCTGAAATAAAAACTTGCCTTTACCATGACTTAAGTGATAAGTCATTTAATTTCTTTGGGTCTTAGTTACCTCATCTTTAAAATAAAGGGTTTGGACTAGCTGACTGGTGATCCTTTCTCATTCAAAATCTGTCATCTGATTTGTGATCCACTTAAAATCATATGATCTATAAATATCTAGCCTTTTGAACAAGAATTTCTTATGCAGATCTCATGGCAAGTAATCAAAGTCCTAAAAAGGACTTCTTCCTCCTGAGGAGGGAGCCCATTATGCTTTTAGACACTTCTCATTGTTAGGAAAATTTTCCATATAGCAAGCCTAGCTCTGCCTTTAGGCAATTTCTATCTATTGATCCTAGTATCTACCTTCTTGGGAGAACAAATCTAATTCTCTTCTATGTGATAGTCTTCCAGATGTTCTAATTCTCTTCTATGTGAGTCTTCCAAATGTTTAAAGACACCCATTCTCCCACCCCACCCCATGCCCATCCCAAATTCTTTTCTTTTCAAGCTAAATATTCCAATTCCTTTAACCAATTATAACATTTAATGACTTTGAGACTCTTCACCATCCTGACTGCCCTCCATGCTCTGGACACATTTTGGCTTATCAACACTCTTCCTAAAATATGGCACCTATAATTGAATAAAATGCTTTATGTATGATCTGACCAAGTCCAAGTAGAGAAATGCTTTCACCTCTCCTAGTCCTAGATTCTGTATTTCTCTCAACATACCCTAAGATTGTATTAGTTTTCATTGGTTGCTAAATCATATTGTAGATGCTTAATAAATTAGTAGACCACTATGACCCTCAGATATTTTATAAAATAAACTTCTTTCCAGACACACCTGTCCCATATTATACTCATGAAACTGATTTTTTTAACCCTAGTATAGAATTAGATTTATTCCTACTCATTTTTCATCTCCTTAGATTCAGCCTAGCATTGAAAAAAAGACTCAGGAGGAGGGGTAGTACATAACAGTATTTAAATATCTGAAGGGTTATTATATAGAAGAGGGGTTAGATTTAGATTTATTCTGTTTGTACCCCAGGGATCAGACATTGGAGCAACAGATAGAAGATGTAAATAAGCAAATGAAGTCTGGATGTCAGGAAAAAACTTCCTAGCAATTAGAGCTTTTAATAGAAGAGTAATTTTTTGTAGATGTTTTAGGTATCTCTTCTTTGGAAGTCTTCAAGCAGAGGCCCAGAATGTTATAGTAGGGATTCCTTTTTGTATTGGTTGGGCTCGATGGTTTCTATAATTTCAAGTTTCATGATTCTGTCATCTTCTTTGAATGTTGACTGTAGGCAAGTGTGTTATCCATTCCTCCTAGCTATGTAGAGGAAAGAATAAGAATAACTTATTGGTGGAACACTTTAAGGTTTGCAAAATTCTTTATGACCATGCTATGGAAGTAGACATATTTTAGCCCCATGTTACAGATAAAGAAGCTGAGGGGCTGAGAAGTTAAGTCGCTAATCTATTATCCCTCAATTAATAATATACAAGAGAAAATTTGAACCCAGATCTCTTGACAACAAGTCCAGGACTCTTACCCCCCCCCCCCCCCCCCCCCCCCACCCCCCCCCCTCGACAACACCCCCACCCCCCCTCCTCCCCCCCCCCCCCCCCCCGCATCAAGTGGTATCACCAGACACCATGCCTGTAAGCCCCTCATTCTGCACTCCCTAGAACCATGTATCATCATCTTAACCCTTCCGTTTTCCACCCTGTCACGCTACACAACCATTCACCACTATCGTTGACTCTGGAAAGTGTATCAATGAACTGTCCTGTTGTTTTGTTCACTGTCTTTGTGATTTTGCAGACTTTCTTTTCCCTGGCCACCACCCCCTATATATGTCTCCTCTATTAGAATGTAGGCTACCTGAGAGCAGGATTTGTCTCATTTTTGTATTTGAATCCCCTGCACTTTTCACAGTGCTTGGCACTTAATAAACAGACATAATAAATGCTTTTCACTCATCTCATCCCTGATGTTATGCTTTCTCATGTTAGTAAATGGCTATATCATATAAATATTTCTTAAATGAACTAGGGATGATTAGTCAATTGTAAAGAAGACTAGGGGAGAAATATTTTTGAAGAAATATTATGTGAAAGAGAAATTAGACAAATTAGAAAGATACACTAGACCAACTACTGAAAACAGAAAAGATACAGACTTAGGCTCAATAAGAAAAAAGTTTCTTTGCCACTAAAACTGACTAAATGTGAAGTGGGTTAGCTAAAAAGATAGTGAGTTCCCCATCACCAGAGGTCCCCAAGCAGAAGCTATATAACATTGGAGATGCTGTAGGTGTATTTCCTGCTCAGGTAAGAGTGAGAATAGATGATCTCTAAGGTTCCTTAAAAGCTGAGACTGTTTTTCTAAATAAGTAACAGAGCTCACAGTAGGAACAAGATATTTTCCAAGGAAAACAACTTGGGGAAGTAATAGATTAAAAGAAAATCATTCAAATTTCAACTATTAAAGGGAAAGTAAGAATCAGGCTGACATCATTTGCAGAAAAAGTAGGTCAGTGAACTGATCCAACCACTCTGGAGAGCAATTTGGTACTGTGCCCAAAGGGCTATACCCTTTGACCCAGCAATACCTTTTCTAGGATTGTGTCCCAAAAAGATCATATAGGTTGGCAAAGGACCTGTATGTACAAAATATTTATAGCAGCTCATTTTGTGGTGGCAAAGAATTGGAAATCAAGGGGATGCCCATCAATTGGGGAATGGCTAAACAAGTTGTGCCATATGAATGTAATAGAATACTGTTGTGCTATAAGAAATGAGGAACAGACAGACTTCATAATAACCTGGAGAGACTTATATAAACTGATGCTGAGTGAGGAGAACAGAACCAGGAGAATTTTATACACAATTACAGACACATCATATCTGTGATGACTAACTTTGAGAGACTGGGCTCCTCTCAGTAATGCAAGGCTATAAGACTACTCCAAAAGATTCATGATGGCAAGGGCTATCTACATTCAGAGAAAGAATTACAGAGTCTGAATGCAGATAGAAGCAAACTACTTACTCTCTCTTTTTTGTTTTGTTTCTTCTTTCTTTATGTGCATTCCATTGGTTATAATTCTTCTTTACAACTTGACTAATGTTTAATGTGAAGGTATTTGTAGAACCTATATTGGATTGCATATGCTGCCATGGGGGGGGGGAAGAGCGGGGAGGAAAGGAGGGGGAGAAAATTTGGAACTCAGAAGCTTGTGGAACTGAATTTTATAAATTAAAAGTAAATAAATAATTAAAAAAAGAAAAAGTATGTTATCACTCATAGTGGGTAAGGAGATGAGATTTTTAAAGCACTAGGACATCTGCTTTTCCAAATTACCACTTATTTTGGATGATGAAAGTGCCTCTGTTAAGAGTTGTACTAGATGATTTTTGAGATCTCTTCTGGACTCTGGACAAATCACTTAACCTCAGTTTTTCTTAATTGCCACCTATGTAAAGTTGGGATAATAATAGCACCTACCTCCCAGGCTTATATAAAGATCAAATGAGATATTTGTAATGTGTTTTTCAAATCTTAATGTAATGATACAAATATTTGCTATTATTATGCTGAACATTTCAACAACAAATTCACCAGATATTACACACACAAACATAGACACATAGACAAACAGAGACAAAGACAGACAGGCACACACACACACACACACACACTTATTGTCTCTTGTCTTCCCTGATGAAATATAAGCTTCTTGAGAGTAGGCATTGCTTTTTCCCATATTTGGCCTTGAATTCCCATTTCCTCATATGTAGTAGGAGCTTATTAAATGCTTGCTAACTGATTTGATTAACATATAATGTAAATAACAGGACTTTGTAGTCATAAAATATCCTATTAGTGCATTGTATTTTCATTTGCTATCCATGGAGGAAAATCCCAGCAAAATACTCCAGCTGCCTATGTCCTTGGTCCTGATCATAGAACAAAAGTTGTTTTCTTTAATCTTGGACTGTACCCATAAGTGATAGAAAAAATGTCAGTGAATTGAAGAGGCTTCAAGACATTTGATATGGGTAATCTATGAGGGAATGCATTGTAGACAGGGGGACCACTTGTGAGGTCAACAAAGCTCTTCCCTCATGACAATCATCTGATATGGGTAATCCAAGGAGGAATGCATTATAGACTGGGTGACCATTTGTGAAAAGGCTCAGAAGTCAAAATTAGCAACAGCTAGCAGGCCAATTTGACTTTTTAATTAATTAATTAAATTAATTAAAGAGTTCATCAAGGAGGATGGCAACCAGATAATGAAAGGCTTTGATTGCCAGGCTGAAGATTTTTTATTTTATCTTAGAAGCAATAGGGAGTTATTGAGGATTTCAGAGTGGAGGAGTTGGCATGGTCAGATCTGCTTTAGGAACATCAATTTGGTAACTGTGGAGGATCAGTTAGAGAGGTGAGAGACTAGAGGCAGAAATACCAGTTAAGCAACTAATACATTATTAATGTCAGTCAGCTAGCACTTGTTAAGTGCCTACTGTGTGCCAAGCACAATGCTAAGTGCTAAGGATACAAAAGAAGGGCCAAAAAAAAAAAGTCTCTGCTCTCAGGGAGCTCATAGTCTAATGGGGGACATAACAAAAGACAAATAAGATATATATGTGATAAACAGAGTAATTTCAGAGATGGTATTAAGATTAACCAGGAGGGGCTCCTAGCGGAGGGTAGGACTTCAGCTGAGACTTAAAAGGAAGCCAGGGAAACTAGGAGACTGAGATGAGGAGGGAGAACCTTTTCAGGCATGAAGCCAGTGAAAATACATGAAGTGTATTGTTTGAGGAACAACAAAGAGACCAGAGACACTGGACTGAGAAATATGTAAAGGGAAGCTATGTATAGATAGACGGGGAAGGTAGGAAAGGTCGGATTTTGAAGGTCCTTGAAAGCCAGAGGATTTTATATTTGATCCTGGAGGTAATAGGGAGCCCTTAGAGTCCATTGAATGGGGGAGGACGGTGACATGGTCAGACCTGTTCTTAAAGTAAGAATCTGCCTACAGTGTTCCTCAAGAGGCTTGGTGCCTCTGAAATCTGAAGAAGTTGATATCAATGGGAACTCATTGTGTATTTGAATGCATTCACAAACACATGTTTGTGATTTTGTTTGATTATTTTTGGAAAGAAGAATTTGAACCTTGGTGTTTTGGTCAATGAAATTATTTCACAGTGCACCATGGTGGAGAGAAAAATAGACTTAGAGTCTGAAGATGTGGGTTCGAAAGGCTGGCTCAGAACTTTACTCAATGTCTTAATTTCCTTATCTTTATGACTACTACTTCCTTCATAGAGTTGTTGGGAGGAGCCAATTAGGACATGCATGTAGAGTACATTGTAACCATATCAGGTTACATGATTGTGAATGAACAATATGTTTTCCACTTAGGTCCAGCTAATCAAACACGGTCCTTTTAATGAAACTTTGCCCCACATGGAATACTCACAATATTCATTTTGGTCCAGTTTAAATAACTCAATTACCAATAGCATTTCTGCAGTGTTTCCAGAGGGACATTTTGATTTCCATAGATCTCAGTGGCAACAAATTCTTTGTTACTCTTTTGTAGGTCTTATAGCACATTTTTCTTGTTATGTTATTCAAGTTGTTGTCTGCCCCACTCCCCCCACCACATCTCAATATGACCCTCCACTCTCTTTCTACTTTAAAGGTTCTTATTGTCCAACTATTTGACAGGGACATGGCTATTTAGCTCTTAGACTACTTGACTAACATCTTTACCTAATCTAATGGTCTTCTGCCATGAATCAGCCTGACTTAGCTTTGCTGTCATTATAGAAGAGTTTTGTCAACTTTACAGCACCCTTAAAACATGAATTAGATTTGCTTAAATCAAGATTCCCAAGTGCTATAGCTGGTGCCTCATATGTGCCTTCTCTCTTTCTCTCCCCCCCCCCCCCCCCCAACATATAGCAGTGGCATCTTCCAGTGTCAGATTCTAGGGTAGGACTAGGGAAGGGTTTCTTTTTTGGAGAGAAGTAGAATCACTTCTTACGTGCTTTCCAGACACAGAAGAATTCCAGTGGAAAGTAGGGAATTTAAGGACTTAGATACCATTGAGTATAACCCCCTCATTTAGAAGACAAGGAAACTAAGGCTTAGAAAAGTTAAGTGACTTGCCTATGGTCATATAGTTAGTGAGTATAATAGGTTAGATTTGAACCAAGATCTTCCTAATTCCAAGTCCACCATTCTATCTACTATAACTTACAAAGTACATTAAAGCAAATGGACAAACTATACACTAACCGACTAAGAAATGCATGTTTGCTGGGAAGTTCCATCTTAAAGTTTGCTGCGTAGGACTTTAAGAGAATTATATATACGAATATGCAGTAAACACTAATTGGCTAGAAATTCCAGCTTTGCCCTTTTCCTTGGAAAAACTTGATCTGGCCAAGCACTAAATGGGAAAAAGGGGAGAAGGTAAATGTAAGGATGAGAGTTTATTGTTCATGTACTTATATATGGGTGATACCACTAGTAATAATAGCTAATATTTGTGTTGCACTTACTATGTGCGAGGCACTATACTAATTATAATTTTTAGCTCATTTGATCCTCACAACAACCTTGGGAGGTAGGTGCTATTATTATCCCCATTTTACAGTTGAGGGAACTGAGGCAAAAAAGAAGTTGAGTGACTTGCCTAGGTTCACTCAGCTAGTGTCTGAAGTTGGATTTGAACTCAGATCTTCCTGTCTCTAGGCCCAGTGCTCTACCCACTGCCCTACCTAGCTGCCCCACTTAATGTTATGCAGACTCCTACATACTAGATACTAAAGAAATGCTATTATTATTATTATTAATTATTGTTATTATTGATCTCAATATATGATTTGATTGATCTAGTGAACTTCAAGTATGGAAACTTCTCCTGCCAAGGCAGATCTGCTCCTGTCATATAGACTTTCCCTCTCTTCCCCCCAACCACATAGCAGTGGCATCTTCCAGTGTCAAATTTAGGGCAGAACTAGGGAAGGGTTTCTTTCCCGGAGAGAAGTGGAATCATTTCTTATCACTTAGTTGTCAAACAGTAGCGGATCTGCCTTGACAGGAGGAGTGTCCATACTTGCACAAAGATCAACCTTAGTACCTTTAGTACTGACTACGTAGCCCGCATTACCCAGTGTCGAGCTAATTGCTTTACAAACATTATCTCATTTCATCTTCACAACAATTCTGGCAGGTAGGTACTATTCTGATCCTTTCTTACAGGTGAGGAAACTGAAGCAGAGATTAAATGACTAGCCCAAGGGTCACATAGCTAGTAAGTAATTGTGGTCAGATGTGAATTCCTGACCTCAGGCCCAGAACTCTAACACTGCACCACCTAGCTGCCTCTAAAACAGATCCATAAAAGCACCAGTAAAGTTGAACTGTACTAGGAGTTTGTATTACCTCACTCCCTCTATGAGCCAGCCACACAATGAGTGGTTGGATGTCTCCTTTATATTCTATCCAACAAAACCTCACTTACAGCAAGGGCTCAGAGACCATGTGAATTTTCCATGTCACTCTTAGCCCTGAATCCAGAAATACCTCATGGAACCTGCTCTAGTTGATACTAGCCTTGTATTGCTTTTGCTGTAGTCTGGCCAAATGATTCCTTAATGAACCAAAGAGCAACTAATTCAAACTCCCAGAGGGTAGCCTATGGATTAGGCTAAGTAAACACCTATTAATACAGCCTTTTATTTTTCGCTGTAGAAAATAGGAACACCAAACTTGGAAGAGACTTGCTACACCATCTAATTCAACCTCATCACCTTAAAGGTAAGGAAGTTTAGGTCCAAAAGAGGGGGAATACCTTTCACTAAGGTCACACAGTAAGTTAGTAGCAGAATTAGGACCCAGGCAGTCAGTCCTCTTCTTGCTTTTCTAATTGTATTAGAAGGGATCATGTATCACACCAATCAATCAAACCTCTGCCATATTCCCAACAATGTATTGTCAGCTCTGGGACAGGAAAAATAGGTTCATTTTTGTCTTTGTAGCCTCATTTTCTCTCAAAGTGCCTGGCACACAGTAGGTGCCTAATAAATGCTTGTTGATTGATTTCATCCCCCAAAAGATAAGACATTATGTCTCCTTCAAAGACATGATGATCAATGTGGACAGATGAAAATGGAACATCTCCATCCAATACAGCCCTGAGCATTGTGTTGAGCACCAGGAATAGTATTTGTCAGATAACTTTATTACTTTTATCCTATAAAATCCTAAATAACACAACAAAATAATGATGATGATCAAATCCAGTATTATATTTCTTTAGCTCATCTTTAAGAAGTCTATGGAAATTTAAATAGTCATATATCGTCTGGAAAGGATTATTCACTAATTTATTTATTCAGTGAGTATTTGAGTACCTACTATGGGACCAATGCAATTCTAGAACACCAAGAAATATTTATTAAACTTATGCACAAAGCACTGTTCTAGGTAGATACATAGAAAAAAGGAGAGAAGTCTCTACCCTCAGAGGTCCCACTGGAGGTGGGAGATAAGATGTACAGAGACAAGGAAATTCAAATTATATACAAAATGTACACTAGAGGGGGCTTAGGAAAAGGATGCTTCAGATAGGAGGTAGCATCTGAACTGTGTCACCAAGGGTGAGAGCTATGGGGAATCTTGAAATAGACATTGTCAAGGAGCTCTTGTTAGAGAGATAAAAAAACAGCCACACAAATAACTACAATACAACATCAATGTTTAATCCATGACCAATCAATTGTAAGGGGGCCACAGGAAAGAAAGAGCTACCCTGGCTGGCATCACTAGGGAAAAACTTCCTTGAGGAAGGGTACTTTTAACTTGGCCTTGAATTGAAACTTTAAGTCTGTTATAATTTGAACTGAACATTTGAAAAACAGCATGGTGTAGGAAAAAAAAATAACCTGGAACCTCATTCTCCTTGACTTCTCTGCAGCCTTTGACATTGTTGACCACTCTCTTTTTACCAATACTCTCTTTTCTGTAAGTTTTGGAAACACTGCTCTCTCCTGGTTCTCCTCCTACTACTGACCACTACTCAGTCCTCTTTGCTGGATCCTTATCTAGATCAAGCACTCTAACCATAGATATTCCACAGGGTTATGTCTCCTGGGTCTTTCGTGGCTTCTTCTCCTCCCCTCTCCCCCCTTTCCTCTCCTCTTCACTCCTCTCACGTCTCCTTCCTTTTCTTCTCCTTCTGTATTCTTTCACTTGGTGATCTCATCAGCTCTCATAGATTTAGTTACCATCTTTATACTGATCTCTATACTTGCTCAAGGTCACCTAGCTGTAATAGTAATTGAATTCAAAGATCCCCCTGTATTGGCTTGGTTTTTGGTTTATTGTGTTAAAAGCCAGAGCTTGTGAATCCCACTTGTGGGATGGACTTGTTGACGTGAAAAGAGAGGGCTGAACTGGGAGGAGCTGGTGATGTAAATTTAGAGAGACACAAGAAAAGAGAGAGGCAGAAGAACTTTTTGGAAGCAGCATCTTGGAGGCAGAGAGAGACTGAGAAAGGATTGCTGAGGGCCACTTTGAATTGCCCAGGACTTTTGAGACCTGCCACCCAGAGCTGCCAAGGACTGAGGAGACATGGCTGTTATGCTGGTACTTCATCTGTCTGTTTTGTTATTGTTTTGCCAGATTTGTCCACTGGTGAAAGACAGTCCTGTTGTTGCAGAGGTCTTGGAACCTTGCTGTTGGTTCAGAGCTACTGAGACTGTTCTGCAGACAGAGAGTGAATTCTGTCCACTGGTGAAGGACAGTGCTGTTGTTGCAGAATTCTTGGAACCTTTGCTGTTGGTTCAGAAGCCCTGAAGAAGGATTTTCTTGTTGTATGTTTACAGAAATCCTAGAAGAGGGTTTTGCTAATGTTTTCAGGGGTCCTAGGACTGTTCTGCAGACAGAGAATGAATGAATGAAGACACTGGCAATGTATCTTGTGGCCTTACTAAGCTTTGTCTCCCCAGGAACAAAGATTGCTGAGAACTTGCCTTGTGTCAAGATGAAGAAAAGACCTCCATTTAGGTATTAAATGCTGTGCATAAGCTTGTTGTAACTCTGGGGTAGATTCAATTGTCATCCAAGGGTGGGGAACTTTTGACCTTTTTGTGTTCTGTGATTGAACAAATAAATGTTCTTTACTTATGATTGGAAACTAATCTCCATTTGAGAACAGGGGCCTTGTGATGGACTAAATGAATGTACAGCCTAGGGGTGGAGTAGTATTTAGAAGAGGGACTTTGTGATTGATTAAATGAATGTAATGTCCAGGGGTGGGGTAGTACTTGATTAAATCACACTTGGTAAATGCTGTATTTTGAATTAAGCTATATGTTGATTCTCTCTGTTCTTAATTTGTCACTGAATAAAATGGAGATCACCTATGCTGGTATTTTAAACCTTGGGAAGTTGCCTTTGCTTGGCATTACACTAGCTAGTATATTTCTGAGGCCAGATTTGAACTTATATCTTCCTGACTACAAGACTGGTGCTTTATCCACTGTGCCGCTTGGCTAGTTGACTGATTGTACCTCAGTTTACTCCTCTGTAATAACAGAAGGCTGGACTTGATGATATCTATGATTCCTTCTAGTTCTTAATCATAGAATTCTATGATTGAATAGTGTCTGTAAAACCAGATGAAAGAGCAGTATAGAGGGCATTCTAGTAAGGGCAAAAAGGGTAAAGGACATTCTAGTAAAGGATAGTCAAGAAACAGAGGCCATGCTTAGGGGACATCTAGTTCAGGTTAAGAACAGGGTAATAGGGGAATGGTATTAGATAAGGCAGGAAAGGTAAACTGAAGACAGATTGCACAAAACTTTTAAGGACAGGTTGGGGCCCTTAGACTTAACCCTCTAGGCAATCTTTTCTACTCCAAGAAACATTTATCCTTCTACAAGCAAGGTATTGTGCCAAATAATGACTATACAAAGGCAAAAAGGAAACAGTCCCTACCCTCAAAGAATCTACATTCCTGACAATCCATAAGTATATGTTTCTAACATATTGACACCATGACATACACCTTCAAAAGACTGAGTGTCATAAACTTCCTACAGGGAGTGCCCATTCTGCGTCATTTATTTCTCATAAAGCACAGTTAATGTGGAAAGGTCGGTGTCTCTTCATCTTTCCTCTTTCCCCAGGTTTTGGTTGGGTCTTTTCCCATTGGAGGAGAAAAGAACAAGCTAGGGGGAACACTTTTACTCCCCCTTCTGCCACTCAACCATTAAGTACCCAAATCTTTTCAATATGCCAATTATTTAACCAAAAGCAATGTCTTAGAGCAAAGGTGTCATTAGAAGATTTTTCTGGCCAAGACAGACAGGTACCGGAAAGCCAGTTAAGTAAAAAGAGCCTAGTAGGTACCATTGGACTAGTCGGGCAAGTGAGTCAAGATCAATGAAGCCAACTATATGATAGGAAGGAATTGACAGTTATTGTGGGTTTAGGTAGCTAAGTAGGTAGGTAAATAGGTATCCAGGAGGGAGGAAGGCAGATAGGTAAGGAGGGCCCAAAGACCAAGGAGTCAAAGAGACTACAAGAGCAACATTGGTAATTAGGACTGATCTCTGATTCTAAAGGAGAGGCTTTTTTTCGTCCCTCTGTTGTATTCTACTTCCTGAGTATGAAGTGCACTGGGCCACACATAGTCATCTTTACCATCAGCAAACATCTACATTCTTTATGTAAAATACTATGGTTGAAAGTCAGGAATCTGCAAGGTGGTCCTGTCCATTTCAGAGGGAAGGTGACTTAGAATCGTAGTGAGAAGTTCTTCAGAGGTGATCTAGTCAAATTCATGGCTAGGAATGAAGCCCTTCTGCAATAATCCCAGTGAGCGGCTAGCCAGCCTCCATTTGAAGGTTACTAGTACCGGGTATATAGTGTGTATGCCCAAATGGCAACCAAACTGCATACCTTTTGATCTAGCAACCACTACTAGGTATGTATCTATCTGAAAGAGATCATAAAAAAGGGAAAAGGACCTACCTGTGCAAAATATTTATAGCAGCTCTTTTGGTGATGGCAAGAAGCTGGAAATTGAGGGGATATTTATCAATTGGGGAATGGCTGAACAAGTTATGGTATATGAATGTAATGGAATACTATTGTGCTATAAGAAATGATGAGCAGAAAAACCTTGAAAGACTTACATGAAACAATGCTGAGTGAAGTGAGAACACCGTACATGGTAACAACAACATTGTATGATGATCAGTTATGAATGGCTTAGCTCTTCTCAGCAATACAATGATCCAAGACAATTACAGAGGGCTCGTGATGGAAAATGCTGTCTAGATCCAGTTAAAGAACTGATGGACTTTCAATGCAAATCAAAGCATACTATTTTTGCTTACTATGTTTTTTCCCTTTCTATTTTTTCTCTTTGGGTATGTTTCTTCTTTTACAACTGTGACTAATATGGAAATATGTTTTACATGTTTATATAAGGTTTACATGTTTTCATATATACACACATGTATATATGTGTGTGTGTATTTATCTATCTATCTATCTATCTATCTATCTATCTATCTATCTATCTATCTATCTATCTACCAATCTATCTATCTATCTATCAAGACTATGTCAAATTACTTACCATTTTAGGAAGAGGGGAGGGAGGGAGAAAAATTTGGAACCCTAAATCTTATAAAAATGAATGCTAAAAATTATCTTTACATATAATTGGGAAAATACTATTAAAAAAAAAAGAATGGTAGTTTTAATGGTTTAAATTTAATTTTTTTTTTACCAAATTTTAAAATGGATTTAATGGAAACAAACAAAAAATAAAAAAAAATCTAAAGATTAGGTTTGAGTTCTAGCTTTGCCACTTATTAACTATGGTTTTGTTTTGTTTTGTTTTGTTTTGGAAGGGGAAAGGCAGGGCAATTGGTGTTAAGTGACTTGCACACATCAAGTGTCTAAGGCCAGATTTGAACTCAGATCTTCCCGACTAAAGGACCAGTATTCTGTTCACTGCACCATGCAGATGCCCCCCTTTATTAGCTATGTTACCTGCGACAAATTACTCTACCTCTGAGTCTCAGTTCCCTTAATTGTAAAATGGGGGAAATAATATTTGGACTACTTAGCTTATTGGGTTGTCATAAAAAGAGTCCTGTGTAAATCTGAACTCTATTATTACTGGATAGGGATAGAGATGCTAGGATTTCCTCCCATCAGACTCTCAAATGGTGATGTTTTATTTAGGTCATCACTTTTCAAGATGGACATATTTCCTCCAGAGAATTTCTCTGTCTGTTCCCCAAAGCAAAACAAGAAGAACATTTTGAGCTTCCAGTACTTACCGAGCATACACAATGGTTTCCTTGCAAACTTCAGTCTCCCCCTCCATCCTTTGTATCTGCAGCAACATCCTGCAGCCCAGATCCTCAAAGCAAACTCAGCTCCAAAGATGAAAATAGCAAATGTTTCCTGCATCCAAGAACAGAAAGACTTGATTAACTGAAATCCAGTTAGCCAAAACTTACTAGTCGATTTTTTTTCTATTAAGTGGC
The DNA here is from genome assembly GCF_028583685.1 of Petaurus breviceps papuanus. Taxonomy (NCBI): domain Eukaryota; kingdom Metazoa; phylum Chordata; class Mammalia; order Diprotodontia; family Petauridae; genus Petaurus; species Petaurus breviceps. The sequence goes on along the minus strand of NW_027187460.1, from coordinate 18,679,585 downwards.
ACTCAGGTTTGAAAGGCTACTGCCTCAATTTTAATGTCTCTAATGGAATTGTTCAACCTAGCAAAGCAATGATTTCTTATTACATGGACTCCTCTGTTTTTGTTTTGTCAGATAATTAAAAATTTTTTTAATGTACTCAGAGCCTCCAAATGATAACAGTTAAATAAACAAATCATCTGATTGAGAAAAGAAATCAGCACAAGCAGTTTCCTAATCTACGAGTAGTTAAATTAGAAGTCATTACCAGAAGTGACACATCACATATGAACATAGATTGGTTCTGATACTCTTCCGGTCTCTCCAAGATGATGCTGAAAATTCCATTTCCTTATTGCAACTCCAGTGAGGTCCCTTTCAGCTCTCTTTCTCTCTCAATATTCCACTCCACTGGTGCAGACCAATCAACAAATATTTGTTGACTGTCTACTAGGTGTCAGATCCCTTCTTTCTCCCTACCTGAATTGTGTCTCTCCATTTTCCACTTTCTTCCTTCTGTATCTTACCTTAATGAATAATGGAAAGTAACACTAACATTTTCTGACTTTTATATAAGTTTTAAGGTTTGCCAAGTGATTTGTATACTGGGTCTCATTCAGAAACCACAAAGGCTGCAGGGTCCTGAGATTGCCTAAGGAAAGAGGAAAGGTGTATGGGAATGCTTATCTTTTGGAAACACCACTTTTCTTGTCTTCTTTCTTTCTTTTACTAGACTAGCCACTTTAAGAGGTATATCATATCCTCATTCTGTCCAGATTTTTCTCTCTTTAATTTTGGAATAGGTAATCCTCAGTCTCTGTCTCTCTAAAGTGACTTCATTATAGAATTGCACAAAGATAGTTTCTACTGAAGAAACTTTTAAAAATCCAACATAACTATAATATGATGGAGTGATGTTTTTTGGCCTTTCCCTCACCAAAAAAGCCATTACAGATTGGAATGGGCTACTACTCTGCCTTCTATTATAACCCTTGGCTTATTTCTGACTTCTAGCTACTCCAAGAACATTAATCTCTATTTTTTTTAAGTCTGGAACCTAAATTTCTTGCCAACCTACTACCAATCCTGGTAACCCTCTGACTAACCCGATCTTCACTCTGACATAGCAACAACCCTAAATTCGACAATAGGTAGGTGCCCCACATGATAACAACAGGTCAGGGTTAGCAGTGCCTTTAGCTTACCAATAATAGCAGCCAATCCCCTGAAACGGTCTCGTACTCCTTGAATGTGGTCAGTACTGCCAAGATTAAGCACCCCAGAACGATTAGAAACCTAGAAGGAAGAGAGGAGATATAAGGAATGGCTCAGCCCTTCTGCATTTGTAACTGTTTGCTCCTTAGTTCTCATGCTGACCACAGGATGATCATTGAGAGTTCATATAGCCTCCCTCCTGCCTCCAAAGGGAGACAGCCTTTAAACCTCTTCTCAAAAAGATCATCTCCACTTAAAAAAATAAATTCTACCCTTTTCAGGTAACGTATTCCATTGTTACAATCCATCTAGCCTGGGAAATTTTCCCCGTGGTCTTGCCCAAATGGCTCCTCCTACAATTAAAGATTGTATATCCTTGATTGGCCCTGTGGAGCAGCTGAGGAAAATAATCCTTTCCTTACTGAGAATACTTTGGTTCAATGGTTAGGGCCAGGAGCCTGCTGAGAGGCTAGCAGAGTAGACATGTAGTGGCTAGCTGAAGAGCCAATGGGTAGGAGATATTATGAGGTGTTAAGGCTCTCTGACCCTCTCTTTTCTGCCTGTGATCTGGTTGGTTCCACTCTCTTTCCACCCATCTGTCTTGTCCTGTTATCAGAACTAGGCTTTCCCTTTCATCTTTCTGACTTGAAGCTCTAGTTATACTTCATAGAGTTAAGATCAAATGAAGAAATACATGGAAACTACTTTAAAAACTTTAAAGTGTTCTCTGTCTCTCAACATACACACATACATACATACGTATATTGATTTTCATAATTCTCATCTTCATCATTAGCTTAACAAATCTGACTTAACTTGAGAGCCTATGACTTTGTCTGGGCAGCCAGGATCTAAGAGTTTCCAGAATCCTATGGGCCTTCGAAAGTCTCATCTAATCTGTCTCTTGTACAGCTAATGAATGCCTTCTTCAACACCTCTATCAAGTGATTATCTAGCCTCAGTGATTGCTGAATTCCATGCCATTCCCTTGCTCATATTACTCCTCTGTTCCTTACTGTCTAAAGGTCTAATTCCTTAGTCAAGCTTCCCCAGGGCAGCACATTCCATGCTTTCCTACCTCTAATTTTGAGATAAAGAGGCACTGTAGCATAAGGGTTAGAGTGCCTGGAACATGTTGACTATGTGACTCTGAGCAAGTCACTTAAATACTCAGTACTCTAGACTACTCTAAGACTTCAAATTGCAGAGAAGATGCTTACCTGTGTTGGTAAAGAGAGTTTACTTATCTGGGAGTCCCCTAACCCAATGAAATCACGGGACTAGTCACTATTCCTATGTCTATTATTAGAAGGTTCTTCTTTATATTAAGCCAAAAATCTAGTTTTTATTGAAACTTTCATGAAGTTCTGCCCCTAGAGTAAAGCAAAAAAAAAGTCTAATCTCTCTTCCACATAACAACCTTTAAATGTTTAAAAACTATGATTCTTTAAATATCCCCAGTTCCTGCCATCTATTCCGATTTTTATGTTTTCTCTCCCATTAGAGTGAAAGCACCTTGAGGACAAGGGATTGTTTTTGTCTTTCTTTGTATTCCCCCCCCCCCCAAGAGTGCCTAGCACATACTAAATACTTAATAAAAGCATGTTGATTTAACAATTTCTTTGTTGAGCCTCCTATGGCCTGTCTTCGTCTTGGTCTTCTCTGCACAGGCTCCAGCATTTGAACTTCCTGTCTAAAATACATCACTCCAGGGCAGCTAGATGGCACAGTGAATTGAGCACTGGCCCTGAAGTCAGGAGGATCTGAGTTCAAATCCAGCCTCAGACACTTAACACTTACTAGCCGTGTGACCTTGGGCAAATCACTTAACCCCAATTGCCCTACCTTCCCTCCTCCAAAAAGCAAAAAAAAAAAAAAGTTAAAAAAAATAAAAAACATCACTCAGGACTGGATCCAACATTTGGATCCAAATGTTCATGCCATCATTTCGAAGTCCTCTCAAGATTTTGCTCTCTTTGTTTCTAAATCCAACCAGGGAAGCTGTTTTCTACTTAAGTTTGGTGATTTGACTTGGTTTTCTTGACTGATCGGTGCTCTGGATTCTACTTACCCTGATGTTGTAGTTCAAGGTAAAAGACCTATGCCGCCATCTGCCTTTAATGTACAGTGCTGTTCTTAATGGGGAGAGCAGGAGAGGAGTTTTCTTGCTGAGGTCTAGAGGGTATCCAGAAAGTGAGGAAACTGCTCATGTAGCTTCCTTGGATCCCATAGACTGGCTCATAGTCTAACATTCATTAGAATGAATTCATAGAGTAAAATACCAACACCTAGAACCAGCACTGCCTGCGTCAAGTAGCACCATCTGGGGTAAACAAGCTACCATGCACCTTCCTTTTAACTTTATACTTTACAAAGTGATAACCAGAGCAATGCAGTGAAGGGAATTGGAGAGTAAGAAGGAGCTTTGGAGGTCATCTCACCCAGCCCAGTGGTTCAGGGTCCCATGCTATTTCTTTTCCACCCCTGAGGCCTTAGGGCAGCTCCCTCCAGGACAGCTTGGGTCAAGGAGGGTAGCACCAGGATTGTTACTTGTACTGTGACAGGATATGCCTTACATTCTAAGAGTTGGACAAGACTGAAAACAGTTAAATCCATCTTTAGACAACTCTAGGTGTTAGGAAGCTTTTCCTTATATCCCTCCTAAATTTGCTTTTCTCTAAATCTCACCTACTGGTTCAGTTTTGCCTTCTGAGACTAGGCAGATCCAGCAAACCCTCTCCTACCTGATATTTCTCCATATATATATATATGTGTGTGTATGTAGATAGATGTAAAGAGATGAATATGAAGAGATACACGTGTATAAACATATACACATGAATGTTTATAGATTTGTCTATATACATATGTTAATATATACATAAGTGTCATGTGCACATGCCATCCTCATGTCAGGTTCCATACCCCAACTTCCTTCAACTTATCTAGGTAAAGCATTGTTTCCAGTCAGCCTTTTCCCATCCTAGTTGACTTCCCCTGGAGTTTCTCCAATTTATCTTTGTCTTTAATACATTATTATGTCTAGAACTGAATACAAGAGTCCAGTAACTGTTGTCTGAGCAGAACAGAATACAGAGGCACTATCATCACCTTGGGACACTATGCTCCTACTAATGAAACCTAACATTATATTAGCTACTTTCCCTGTCATGTCATACTATTGACTCATATTAAGTTTCCATTCCATTAAAACCCAAAGAATATTTTCATTCATTTGTTATCTTGCTATGACTCCCTTGTTCTATATTAGGAGATTTTTTTTTTAACTCAAGCATAAGATTTTACATTTTCCATATTCAATTTCATCCAATTAGATCTGATCTTTTCCTCTATACCATGAGAGAATTGTGGATCCTGAGTTAGTTACCCATGATATCTTTATTTTCCAGTTACATGTCATCTATAAATTTGATGAGTTTCCATGTGTGACTTTAATTCAAATCAGTGATTGAAATGTGCAGAAAAGGATCAAGGGCAGATATCCCTTGAGCGCTTCATTAGAGGTCTCCTCCCAACTTGACAGTGACCAATTAATGACTATCATCATATAGCCTACATCCATTCATGTCAGCTTTATCAAATGCTTTGTTGAATTCCAGGCATTTTATATCCATAGTAGTACCCTAATCATCATTAATAATCACTCCCCTGTTGCCTACTGCCTAAAAATCAAACTTCTAAGGCAGGCATTCAAAGCTCTCTACAATCTGCTACCACTTTGCCTTTCTAATCTTTTCTCATAATATTCCTATTCATGTATCCTAAACCCCAATCCAATTGACTTACCACTGTCCTCCAAACACATCCTGCCTTATCATACTTACATAACTTGGTTCAAATTGTTTCCTTCTCTCTAAATACCTTGCTCTCAACCTCCCAATATTTCTACCCATTGAAATCCTACCCATTCTATAAGGACCAATTCAAATTACATCTTTTCCATGAAATCTTCCCTGATTCTCCAAAATTAGTAAGGATTTTCTCTCTAGAACATCACAAAACATTTGGTTTAAGCATTTCTGATGTACTTATGGTGTATTATAGTTCTTTGTGTGTATATCATATCATACTGTCAGATTGTATACTCCAAGAACACAAAATTGTTAGTTTATTTAATCTTTACATCTACTCTAGGAACAAGCACAAAATAAGCTCCTAATGAATATTTGTTAAAATATGAAGTTAAATGTTGTTAGAAAAGTCCTATGCTCTGCAAATATCTTTCCTCATTCTGCTGAAATTTCACCAAATTCATCCCTTTGTGTAAATGATATATTTTCCCCTCTCATTATCTTTAAAAATTTAAATAGCCAGGAAAAGTAATACAATAAGTTCTTACTATTACAGCTTAGTAAATATTTTCTTTCTCATACAGAAAGAACCTAAAGAACAAAACTTGGTGAATAGGACATAGGTTTTGGAGTCAGGAAAATTGGTTCTAAGTCCCAGCTAACTATCCATTTACTATCCATGTGACTTTGGGCCAACTGTTGAACTATCCCAGTTTCCTTATCTGTAAAATAAGGATAGCAATACTTTCCCTGTTGTTGTGCAGTCCAAGAGGAAATTTAAATGGTTCAGGGGTTCTTGTAATCTATGTATTTTGTTTTAAATGCATTTTAGTAAATATATTTCAATATAATTGGTTTCCTTTGCGAATCTGTGCATTTTATTTTATTTTTTTTTCATTCAAAAGCATTACTGTGAAATACTCTATCCATAGACTTCAGCAGATGGCCATAGGGGCAAGGGGCCTATGACATACAAAAAAGTTGAAAAACCTCTGGACTCTGAACATATTCTATATTCTAAGATCCTTTCCAGGTCTGGTATTCTATGGTCTGTGGTGTCTCCCATCTCTAACATTCTGTGTTCTACGTTCTAACAGTTTATGTTCTCAAGTTCTAAAATTTAAATAATCCTATGATAGTTTGTTTCATTATCTCCCTCCACTGCTTGGACAGCAAGGGACCAAATAATCAAATACCATGTACCTTGCTCTCCAATCTAGATGGAATGCTGTGAATTTGTCTTTAGCCAGAAGGGGGAAGCAAAATGCTGCATGTCAGTTATTTCTCAAGCTCAGGAACCATCTAATCCATTCCCCTTATTTTCCTCTCTGACAACGAATTCCACCCCCTCCCCAAAATAATTTGAATTCCTAAGCAACCCCCAGAGTATACTTCATGAGATTGGACAAACAATGATAAAATGATGACACTTCCTTCTAAGACATTCATCTAAAATGCTAAAATCATCAAGAAAGTCCTCTCAGCATAGAAAGAGGCATGAGAGAAGGGGGGAAAGTCCTTGGGTTTCTTCCACATCTTAATTCACTGCTAAAATATGCACAATTTGTGTAAGTCTTTTTTTTTTTTTGAGATGTCACCTTGTCAGCTGATGTCATTCCTACATTTTTAAAGTGGGTGACCCCTCCTCTGACAGATTTCATCCACTTCCTTTCCTTCTTTCAGTTTTTCTGGAACTCATTCTTTCTTGGCTCCTTTGTACTATTCATTCTCTAGTGTTCTTCCCTACTCCTCCCCTCCCCTTCCCTCCTTTCTCTCTTTATTCAGCCTTGTCTTCTCCCTCCTTGGACCTTTTAGCTCTTTCTTCTTCCCAGGATCTATTGATGAAAGTAAGCATAAGGTTGTGGCTCAGAACCTTTTGAGGGAGAATGGGGGCTATACCTAGGGCAAAGAAGCTAGGGCTTTGCTCCAAGGCAAATAATTTAGAAGGCATTGACAGCACCTTTCTGGATGTACTTCCTCTCCAAGGCAATTTTAGCCACAGCTGATCTCATTCCCCAAGCCCTTTATCTCCTCAGCTATCCCAGGAAGTCATGGTAGGCTTTCCCCTTCCCCCATAGGTCCCCATCAGCATCCTTGCTCCTTCACCCAGTATTAAGGAGCTTCCCTAGCAACAGACAGTATCTTCCCCTTCAGCCCATCTTATCCACTGGTGTTCCTATACCCAGCTCCTCCCCTAGCAACAGCAGAATGGTTCTTCCCCTCCTCCTGAAATCACATGAGGTGTCCCAGAGTGTGTCGTTTCTCCTCCAGACCACACCCCAGAAGAATCTCTCCTATTTCCTCTTTTCATTGCAACTTGTCTCAGATGGAAAATTTTTAGTTATGTCTCAGGGGAGAACCAGTTTAAATAATAGCTATTATCTAGCATTTATATAATGCTTTGATCCTTAAAGGGTAGTTTAGGTTATATATCTTTTAGGATGCTGGGCTTTTAAAAATTTGCTAAGAAATGCCAAAAGTACTTTGGTAGATGTACTTTATTTTTTCATAATATTTTACACACACACATATATACTTTAGGGGGTAGGTGAGGCAATCAGGGTTAAGTGACTTGTCCAGGGTCACACAGCTAATAAGTGTCTGAGGCTGAACTTAAACTCATGGCCTCCTTACTCCAGGTTCAGTGCTCTATCCACTGTGCTACCTAGCTGACCCTGGTAGATGTATTTTGACAGAAAATGTACTAGGCTTGGAGTTAAAAGATCTAATGGGTTCTAGTATTTCCTGTACTGCTACCTGTCTATGTGATCAGGCAAGGAAAAATGACCTCTTTAGGTTTCAATTCCTTTATATATCAAAGGAAAGTTTGAATAATACTGTCTCATAGGATCATAAACTTAGAGCTAGATAGTCCTTTCAAGGTCATCTATTCCCAACTCTCATTTTATAAGTGAAGAACTGGGGCCTATGCAGGGGCAATCATGCCTAAGTTCACACATGTAGTTCGTGGCGGAGTGGAATCCAGGTGATCTATGTCTAAATTTAGTTCACTATACAATGTTGCTTCCCATCTGGGAGATCCCTTCAAGTCCTGGCATTCTATGACTCACCAGGGTTTCCCCTGTGTAAGGTCCCCATCACTTTCTAAGGGCAGCTAGGTGGAGCATTGGGGCTGGAGTCAGGAAGACATCTTCCTGAGTGCAAATCTGGCCTCAGACACTTGCTAGCTATGTGTCCCTGGGAAATCCCACTTCACCCTGTTTGCCTCAGTCTCCTCATCTGGAAAATGAGTTGGAGAAGGAATGGTGAACCACTCCAGTATTTTTTGCCAAAAAAAACCCAAATGGGGTCATGGAGGAGTTAGACATAACTGAAAATGACTGAACAACAGTAAAAACAATCACTTTCTAAACCAGAGTCAAAACTCAACTCTCATCCTCCACATTTATCACCTTTTCCAGCTTCCATAAAAAAGTGTAAGAGATATAATCAGCACAAAAGAAAATTATATGTATAGATGTATCTATGTCCACATATATTCATGCTTCTGTGTGTCTCTATCTCTGTTGTCTTTTTGTTTCTCCCCCTTCCTTTCCTTCTCCCTCTCCTCCTCTCCTCCTGTCTCTTCCATCCTCCCTGCCCCCTACAGAGTTCTCATTTCTTCTGTCACTGGCTGACTCAACTGCCAGTGAGCATCAGGCCAGTTAGTCACAATTAAAAACTTTCCTGGCTAGCTTGATGCTAGATTACAGTTCAGCCAGCTAGTGATTTTGGTGGAAAGGGGAAGGTGAAGGACTTCTTTCCTTACAGCAAATTCCAATTTGGGAAGAATTTGCCCATAAACAAACTGATTTATTATGGGAAGATTTATAGAATCACAGAAGAGAGTATTTGGGGTGGCTTGGAAGCTCACCCCTTGGGTAGTCACATTGGGAGATTTATCTATCTACAACTCTCCTGAGAAGTGATCCTCTTTTCTCCACTTAAACAGTGCTAAGGAAGTCTTTACTTACTGAGGAAACCCCTTCTACTTATGAAGCTGTAGTTATTAAAAAAAAAGCTAATGATTTCTTCTACCCCCACCCCCATATTGGCTTTAGTTCTGCCACCCTATAATTTTTATTGGTCCTTCTTCTTCCCTTTGGGGAATAAAAAATAAAAAGGCTGATCCATCTTTTCCATGTCATCTTATACACTTGATAAAAGCTAATGTATCTCCAACTCTCTACCAATTTCTTTCTATAATAAACATCAATAGTATTTTCAATCCTCATATGTCATGGTCTCCACTCCACTTACCATGATCAGTCTTGTTGGGGCACTTTTCAGCTCATCGATATTCCTTATAGTGTGTGATGAGCAGAGTAAGGCAGAAGGGAGTGGAGCTTTCACCTCTCATTATGGGCATGATCCTTTTTTAATGTAACTGAAAATCACATTAGTTTGGGGGGATGTGACAGCATTTCTGAGTCATGCTCAGCTTGTGGTCCACTAAAACTCCCTGGTCTTTTTAACATGAAAATATTTCTAATCATGTCTGACCCATCCTGTACTTAAATGATATCTTGAATCAAAATGCAGGATCTTATATTTAATTCCCATTAAATTTTAATGTAAACTTGTGCCTTGTAACAGTTTCTGGGTCTGGATAAATACAAAATGTCGGCATCCAGTCTTGCTCTTCAATAGGCTGGCAGGGATTTGATGGGATTTTCTAAGTCTGTTCTTCTCTCCCTTGTTTTACAATACAGGATCAGAAACAAACCTGGCAGCAATGATACAGTATTTGCCAACTTTCCATCTCTCTCTTCCCTCCCTCCTCTTCCCAATGGATAACACTGCAAAAACTAGCACAATTTTCCATGAGCATAACCATAGCCACTGGCTTTTATTTTCAAGGAAGGTATACCATAGGGAGTGACTTAAAGGTAGCAGCAAGGGATACAAGAGAGTCTGTCTGCTTGCTGAACAGAACACTTTCTTCTGCCTGGGTCCCTGACTCTACATGCCCAAGAAGAACCACTGAGGAATGGTGCCTCATTTCCAAATACCTTTTTCTTTTTTCTGCCAAGCTCCCCTAAAACTCTTAGATTTATAAAGTAGAATCCTAGAGATTTAGAACTGAAAGGGACCTTAGAGCAACTGCAATAGATAGATAAGTATGTTTATTTAGTAGAGGGAATTTGCACACTGGGAGTTTTCTACACCAATAAAATTGCAGTTCTATATACACATACATACATAGATGTATAAATTCACAAGATCTCCCCAGTCTTCAAAATCTCTGCAATGTTCTGTAATGTGTATGTCTTTCCTTTTTCCTTTCCCATCCTCTTTCCTTTCCTTCTTTCTTCCCCTTTCCTTCTCTTCCTTTCCCTCTCCTCTCCTGTTCTCTTCCTTTGCTCCTTCTATCTTTATCTTTCTTTTCTTTTCCTCCTTCCTTCCATCCCTCTCCCTCTTCCTCTCCCTCCAGGTGCTCCCAGAAATAAAAACCTATTTTTGGAACTCTAGTTCCATTAATATTCTGTGACTGCAAGTCCTGAGACATCACACCTTCTGAAAAAAATGAGGTTGAGGGTCATCCAAAAGGACAATGGAGATGACCTGATGGCCACTAGGAAAATAGAGTGCATCACAAAGAATTAGGAAGGAATAGCAGAACAGATACTGTTATCAACAAAGATACACTAAAAGATGATGAGCTGGTCCAGTGTGCTTTTATAGGTATTCTCGCACTGTCTAGAGAATTCAAGGAAAGCTCCCAGCACATTAAATGTGCCCACTGGGGTGAGTCTGTGGGAGGAAATGGGTGAGCCTCATATATTGTGGGCAAGGGTGAATGATTTGTGATCTGTATTACATGGATGAGATCACAGATTCATTGGAAAACAAGAATGTGTATGTGTGTGCATGCATGTATGCATGTATGTTAAGGAATCCAAACCTTAACCAAAGCATGAATTATATACACATATGTATATTACACATGTGTATACACACAGAATCAAAATCCTAACTGAAGTATGGACTATATACACATGTACACATATATGTATATACATACACATATTACATGTATGTATACACACAGGGAATCCAAACCCTAACTGAAGTATGAATTCCCTTCCACAGCCACTCCAATGAGGTTGGGGGGGGCACTCTTAGATGAACTTCTTTCTCATCCCTTAAAGAAAAATAAAGTCACTGAGCCAACAGGGGAGAGATCATTTCATCAGAATGAATCTTAAATTCAGCATGTTCAAAATAGAACTCATCTTTCCCTCCAAATCCTCTCTGCTTCTGAACTTCCCTATTATAGGGAAAACTTCCCTATTGCAAGCCCTTATCACCACATGCCTGGACTACTAAAGTCATCTGCTGGCTGGATCTGCCAGTCTCAAGTCTCTCCTCACTTCAATCCATCCTCCATTCCGCTGCCAAAGTGATTTACCTAAAATGCAAGTCTGACCATGCCACCTCCCTACTCAGTAAACTCCATTGGTTTCTTACCACCTATAGGATCAACTATAAAATCCTAGAACCCCTCCCCTCCCCTCCATGCACATCTTTCCCTTTACAACCTCATCCCCACAGACTCTTCAGCTCAGCCTCCTTGCTGTTCCTCAAAGTACTCCATCTTGTGACTCCCCACACTTTCACTGGTTGTCCCCCATGCCTGGAATGTTTTCCCTTATCATCTCTGCCTCCCCAGCTTCCCTGTTTTCTTTAAGTCATAGCAAAAAACCCCACCTTCCATATGAAGACTTTACCAATCTTTCTAGTGTCTTCCCTTGCTTGATTATTTCCTATTTATCCTGTATTTATTTCATTTGTACAGAGTTGTTTGAATATCCTCTCTCCCATTAGATTGTGAGCTCCCTGAGGGCAGGAAATGCAGATGCTTAAAAAATGCTTACTGACTGATTGACTTTCTCTTGCTGTCTGCTAAGTTGGGATGCTGAATGGGGGTTAGGTACCAGTGTCTTTCCCCATCCTGGTATCTATGGTGACTGCTCATACATGATAGTTAAGAGCATTTCCTCATCTGGCTGAGCTTGACTCAAAGTCTCAGGGACCTTGATGTCTCTTTTGATCCATGTTGAAGAGGGTGTTTCCAGTAACAAATTCTTTGAATGGGAGGGTGATTATGACCTAAACTGAAGAAAAGGAAGTTTGGAGGAGGGATAGTTCTGGTTTGGAAGTGAGTTTGGAGAGCTGGTGGAAAAACCAGGTGCAAAAGTCCGGGAGGTTGCTGGTCTTATGGTACCGAAGCTCAGCTGAGACATTAGGACTGTCTATAAAGATTTTAGAATTAGAATAGAGATGATAATTGAACTCAAGGAAGCTGATTAATTCAGCTAGAGTGGGATTGTAGAGGGTGAAGAGGACCCAGGATAGAGCTTTGGGGGACAAACCCTCAAAAAGGTCAAGGAGATAAATGATGAGAAAGCCAAGAACACTGAGGCAATGAGGAAGAGAACCAGGAGGGAGGAGTGTCAAACCAAGAGAATATTGAAGAAGAGAGTGTAATCAAGGTGCCAAAGGATATAGAGAAGTCAAGAAGAATTAGTATTAATGAAAGGCCCCTGGACTTAGCAATGAAAAGAGATCCTTAGAAACCATGGATAGGGCAGTGTCCATAGAGTGGAGGGAATTTTTAAAAAGATTGTAAGGTGTTAAAAACTAAAAAGATGATGAGAAAGTTGAGTTAATGAAAGGAGACACTTATTTTTAGGAGTTTGGAGATGAAAGGGGAAAGATATAGAGGACAGAGGCTTGAGGGACTACAGGGTCAAGTGGAAGTATTTTTTTTTAAGGATGTAGGAATCATGGGAAGTTTGGAAAGAATCACATTGAAGATCAGAGAGGAAGATGGTATGATGTCAGAGACCAGCTCTCAGAAGATATGGGAAGAAGTGGGATCAAGGATACAAGTAGAGGAATGTAGATCGTAGAAGAAAGGAAACAAGCATTTATTAAGCACTTGCTGTGTGCCAAGTACTGTGCTTAAGTGCTAGGGTTACAAATATAAGCAAAAAGAAAACATGCCTGCCCTCAAGGAGCTTATGTTCTATGATATGGGTATCTAAGATGTTGGTAAATGGATGAAGGTTTTGAAATCCAAAAATCAAGAGCAGAGCCAGAAGAAGGAAGGTTGACCAGGCTAGGCCCATCCACCAAAATGAAGTCCCTAGGACCTAAGGGAGCATCTAGGAAGACAGAGCCGCTGAGTCCAGAAATCTAAAACAAAGCCTAGAGGGGAATAGAGGCTGGATGGGCTGGGTCCCTCCACAAAATGGAGGCCCCAGGAGAAACTCATTATTGGGGAAGGGGCAGGCTGAGAAAGCTGCATGGATAGCTGGATGTCCCAGAGTTGAGGGGGTCTCCTGGCACAGAGAGAAGTCCTAGGACAATGTAGCACTGGAGGTATGGTTTCAAATTCTGGATGCCAGGAGCAGAACAGGAGCTGAAGGGAAGCTCCACAAAATGGAGGCCCCAGGAGAAACTCATTATTGGGGAAGGGACAAGCTGAGAAAGCTGCATGGATAGCTGGATGTACCAGAATTGAGGGGGTCTCCTGGCACAGAGAGAAGTCCTAGGACAATGCCGCACCGGAGGTATGGTTTAAAATTCTAGATGTCTGGAGCAGAACAGGAGCTGAAGGGAAGCTCCACAAAATGGAGGCCCCAGGCATTGAGGGAAGTTCTGAGATGAGACAGCAGCTGAGGCATTAGTTTGAAGTCTGGAAGTTAGGAACAAGGCTGAGAGAGGTGACAATGGGCTTCAAGATGAATGGCCTTGATTTTCTCAGTAAAGAGGAGGTGAAATCTAGCCAGACTGTCCATTATAAATGTGTTCTGTTATTACTATTGTCTATCTCCCAGGGCTGTTGCAAGGATCAAATCAGATAATGTATATAAAGCATTTAATAACCAGTAAGCACTAAGTGTGAGTTATTAATAAGTTTCTAACCAAAATATGACAAGGAAGAAAACATCAGCAACCACCAATCCATATGTTTGCTTCATATCTCCAGAAAATCTTCCCGAATATGTTCTAGATATGCACTGAGGTTGTTATCCTTGTGGAAAACAGGAGAGGGGAGTAGGTAAGCTTTTGTGGGCAAGAGCAGACTATGATCTTTTAGGATTTCACAGTTTATTGAAGAATATAGAAAATATAAGGCCCCCTAGTGCTTATTATTCATTGGTTTTTAGGAGAGCATTTCTCTCTGAATGGCAAACTCCCCTCGGATAAAATCATTAAAAAGATGTCCCATTTATATATTGTTTTAGATTAAAAAAAGTTTATTTTGCCCACAATGGGCAGCCAGGTGACAGTGGATAGATCATTGGGCCTGGAGTCAGGAAGATTCATCTTCCTGAGTTCAAATCTGGCCTCTGATACTGACTGGCAGTGTGATCTTAGGCAAGTCACTTAACCCTGTTTGCTTCAGTTTCCTTATCTGTATAATGAGCTGGAGAAGAAAATGGCAAAACACTCCAGTATCTTTGCCAAGAAAATTCCAAATGGGGTCACGAAGGGTTGCATATGACTGAAATGGCTAAACAATAATTCTTCACAATAAGAGAGACAGTGTAAGCACAATTAGCTCCATATAACAGATCGGAAACAAAAATCCATAAAATTTTAAGCAGGTATATTCAGGACATTTTAAAGTTTAATCTATGTTATTAACAGTTTCTCCACCGCTTTCTTTAGTCTAGACAATCAATAAAACAACCAAGCTCTGAGCTATAGTGTTTGCCAATTTTTGAAGTATAAATAATCACCCTTAAAATTTAACAGTGGGCTCTGGAGCTGATAGAAGGTGGCTCTAGCACGGCCCTGGTTTTAAATGACTTCCTATGCTTACACGACTGTTAAAAGTTAAAACTGGTGCTGAAACCAATGTCTCCTGGCTCCATCCCTCATTCTACTATACCATATCAAATTTTTATTATTTATTCTTATTGTTGTTGTTATCCTCAATCCTGAATTAATTTCTTTGAATCAATATTGAATTATAAATACAAAAACACCCCCACTAGGCATCATCTCCCTTTGGAAAATTTGCCAACTTAGACTTGGCATTTCAAAATAAGTTTCTTGATTTCTAAATCTCATTCCTACCAGGCATATAGTAGCTATATAAACAAGCCTCTGTTTTAAAGTCTTTCTTTGGAGTTCTAATTAACAAGAATTAATAAGTACTCTGACAGGTGGGAGTAGGTCTCATCTTCCATGAACATACAATGTTTTATTGGAAGCCATAAGCTCCTGTCATAGGAGAGAACTATCGGGCTTCACCAGACAAGTCAGTTCTTGCGGCTACCTCATTCAACCCTCCCTGCAAACAATGTGGTCTGACAAAATATATGACAGTCCCATTTGCTCTGCTGCTTCCTTACTAGTTCAATGTGCTTTATGCCCTGTTTTCATTTGACACTTTCAGATAAAGTCAATTCTATCAAATTTCCTGCAGATCACTTTTTTCTTCCCCAGTAGACTCAAAATGATGCCCATTAATTCTGTCCTGCCATGACAATGTGGCAGAGGGGCCACGAGCAGCAGGCATACACAGTGGGCAACCCCTCAGGGTTTCATTTTCCTCATATAAAATAATGGGGTTGGTCTATCTGGATAATCTTTAATTTCCTTCTAGCTCCTAAGAGACCATGTTCTCTATTTTAGTATTCTTTGTTGGTAGTAGAAAGAGCATTGTACTTGTAGCTAGGAGTTCTGTTTCATCCTCCAGCTTTGAAATGAACAAATCACTTAACCTCACTGAGGCTCAGTTTCCTTATTTATAAAGCAAGGTTAATAATCTTTATATAGCCTATTTCTAAATTGCTGCAAAGAAAACACTTTGTTAACCTTTGCTGTAGATATAGGCAAAGATGAACCTTTTAAAAATAGGATTAAGAAGTATGGAACTAAAGCAAAAAGCCATTATTTTATGCAAGGGGAAATTATAGAAACTTTCCCAATAAATATAGGTGTAAAACAACGATTATCTCCCTTTCCTGCTGTTATTTGACAAAATTCTAGAAAGGCTAGCATAGCAATGATAAAAGAATAAATTAAAGGCAAGGAAGAGTTAAAGCTATATGTATTTGTTGATGATTCTATGGTCACTATGAGTTAGAAAATCATGGAAAAATTAAAAGAAGCTGAGATAATTCATAATTTTAGTAATATAGCAGGATGCAAACCCATAAATATCTATAGATCTTTGATATAGCAGTAACAAAATCCAGGAGAGAATAATACAAAGGAAAATACTATTTAAAATAACTATGAAAGTGCATAAAGTATCTGTGAGTAAATCTAATAGGACATATTAAAGACCTGTATAGACAATTACAAAATGTTCCTTAAAGAATAAAGGAAGTATGACTAATGTCTGGACTATTCCAGTATAACAAAACCACAATGCTACTTAAATCATAAATTTAGTGTTGAGCCAATAAGAAAAAAAAAACAAAGGGACAATTTATAGAGTTAGACACATTAATTTAAAAAAAATTATAATTGCTTGATTTATAAAGGTAAAAAAAAACCTCTGGAAATACTCTATATGTCAAATTGGAAAAAGAGATAAATCAATTGGGCATATGAATATATTATTGCATAGTGAAAATTACAAATATTAAGACCATGGAAAGACTGCGAAGTAATGGAAATGGAAGAAAACAGTCAGAAGAAGAGTTAGACTTAGTCATTAGACCATTCAGAAGAGCAAGGTATCTAGAATCTCAAGGGAAAAATGAAAAAAAAGTAAGGATGAGGGGGAATAGCACTTACAGATTACCGATTATACGATAAAACAGTTATTGAAGCTTGTTTGGTATAAATTAAGTATAGGACAATAGATCAGTGGAATCAGTTAGATAAGAAAGAATTCTAAACAATTAAGTTCAATAATCTAGGGTTCAATAAAACTAAGAACATGAATTCAGGGGAAAATTATCTACTTGACTAGAAATGGTTGAAAAAACTGGAAAAGTTTGGCAGAAAAGAAGATTTAGTTCAACAACTTGCACCATATGCTACAATATGCTCAGAATACATATGTAACCTAAATATTAAAGATCATACCATAAAAACTTAGAAAAAATCATATCTGATACTTTTTGCAGATGTGACAGGGGCAGAATTCTTTATCAAGTAAGAGATAGAGGCAGTCAGAGAAGATAAAAATAAAATAAAATAGATTATTACATTAAATTGAAATACTTTTGCACAAACAACATTAAATACAACTAGAATGAGAAGGAAAACTGTTCAATGGGAAGCAAATCTTTGCAACAATATACTGATATCCAAGATGCATAGGGAATTAATGCAGATATATAAGACGAAAATACAGTTCTCAATGGGCAGGTCATCATAGGATAAGATCAACTGATTTTCAAAAGAATTTAAAATGATTAACAACCATAAAATGATTATTCTAAATAGTTATTTAATAATAAGGGATATACAAATCGAAACAACTCTGAAGTTTCAACTCACATCCAGAAAATAGACAAAGGTTGTGAAAGAATAGGCATGATAAGACTTTTAATATGCTATGAAATGACTCAATTATTTGGAAGGCAATTTGAAATTGTGTGAAGAAAGTAACTAAAATTTCCATTTAAAGAGAAATCTCACTGCTGGGCATGTGCTCCAAGTAGGTTAATGATAAAAAGAAAGGTTCCTTATATTCCAAAATTTTTGTAAGTCATCCTTTTTGTAGTTGCAAAGGGCTTAATGCAAAGCACATGCCCATTGATTGGGAAATGATTAAAGAAAATATGTTGTATGGGTGTAATGGAATGTTACTGGGAAACAATGAATTAGAGAAGCTTGGTAAGAATGACTTGAAGTGATGCAAAGTGAAGTAGACCCAAGAAAACAATATACATAAAGACTGCTACAACATCAGGAAGGACAAGAGGACAAGAGCTAAATATTTGAAATGGAATGTTATGAAATTATATTGATCAAACTTGGCCTGAAAAAAGCTATACGACTTCATATTCCTCCCTTTTTCACAAAAGTGTTTGTGGGTATGTGGGTGTGGGTATGAGTGTGTGTAGGGGGGGTGTAGTTGTCAGTGTGGAACATTGTATATAAGGTGAAAATATATTAATGTTTGATTTTTTTGGCTCATTTTGTTGAATTTTGTTGTTGTTGTTCTTGCTATCAATCCAGTCAGTCAACAAGCATTTATTCAATGCTTACTGTGTGCGAAAAACTATGCTAAGAACTGGAAATAGAAATACAAGCAAGAAGAAACAGACCGTATCCTCAAGAAGCTTACATCCCAATGAGGAAAGACAGTACATCAAAGAGATCAAAGAAGCAGAGAGGAGAAGGGAAAAAATACCCTTACAGGGCATGTTAGTGAAATCTGGAGAGGAAGAAACAGATTTTTCCTCAAAATAGACGTTCTGGGAAGAGCTAATCAATGAGAGAATGGGGTAGTGGGAGAGGAGGCAATATTCCAGGGTGGTAGTGAAGCCCAGAAAGTCCTACATTAGAGTGAGGAGATGAATTAATTATAAGGGATTTCTCTCTAGAGTTGAGAAGAGAAAGGCACATATTGAGAAATTATTATGTAAAAATATGAAAGATAAAAAATTAAAATTCTCTAGAAAGGTAAGACTTTATTATTATGTTTCAGACTCTCCTTTTTATGTTCTAAGGGTTGAGCTCATGTACCATTTGTTTTATCAGTCCTTGATTTCTCTTATTGTTAATGATCTCTTATTCCCTCTCTCTCTCTCTCTCTCTCTCTCTCTCTCTCTCCCTTCCTTCTTCCTTCCTTCCCTTCTAATTACTTTGTCCTAAACTTATTCTTTTGTAGATGCTGTATCCCTCCAGTAGAATGGAAACTCCTTGAGGAAAAGGGCTATCTAATTTTTTTTTGGTAGCCTCATCTCCCAGCATAGTTACATAAACAAAATAGATGCTTTGCTGAATTGAATTCCTTTTAGTACATTCTGGTAGCAGATTATCTGCTGACTGAAGTCCAGCCTCACTAAGTGTGGGGAATCTCATTACCAGAAGGCTAGCCAGTAGGTGGGGAATTTGCTGGCCATTGCAACAAAGAAAATTACACAATGACCCCCAATCTTCCATTTCTATCATGAAAGAGAGGAAAAATCAAGCAGATGAAGAATGCTTCTGGTTCATATTATGACATTATTATTGGCTACCCCATAGAGTTAGCACATCAGTGCATATATATCCTAGATAGGCACTGCAGATGGTCAATGAAGTGGAGAATTATCTCCTACAGGGCATTAGAGAATATCAGCAGGCAAACTTGGTGGGAAAGCTCTCAGACCTTCTTTATATAGGAATGGAAAAGCAGGTTTGCTGTTAGGAAACTGCACAGTGTTTTTAATGACACTAAACTAGTACTCCTTGAAATGTATTTCTATTTATTTCTTTTTAATCTCTCTACCTCCTACTTACCTACCCACTTATAATATTTCATCTTTCCATCCATCCTTCCATCAATCCATCCATGTCTCTATCATCTTTCCATCCATTTATCATCTATCTGTTTATCAACCTATCATCTATCTGTCAATTCATCTACCATCTATCTGTCCGTCCATCTATGTATCTATCCTTCTAGCTTCCAGCTTCATCTGTTTCTATTTGCTTATTTATTTGCCTATTATGTATCTATTCATTCATTC
Organism: Petaurus breviceps papuanus; assembly: GCF_028583685.1. Classification (NCBI taxonomy): domain Eukaryota; kingdom Metazoa; phylum Chordata; class Mammalia; order Diprotodontia; family Petauridae; genus Petaurus; species Petaurus breviceps. The sequence goes on along the minus strand of NW_027187460.1, from coordinate 18,659,919 downwards.
ATCAATTTATTTACATTTTTAATTAAAGAAAAATATTGATACCACTTGTTTTTCTTGCCTGTGATGTTTACTGCCTTTTAACCCCCTGGGCCTCAGTTTCTTCATCTGCAAGATGAAAGTATTGGATCAGATGGCTTTTGAAGTCTCTTTCAGCTCTGTTTCTATGATCTGTGATTCTACAATTCTATATCAAAACATTCCCCACATCCTTCTCAAGACTGAATTCTCCCTTATGACAAGGAAAAGATAAAAAATATCCAGGGTGATGATTACATCCAACAATGTATGCAGTACTCTATTACTCTCTCACAGTATTTCCATGTATCTTTGATGAAAGAGACAGAGACAGAGAGAGAGAGAGAGACAGAGAGAGAGAGAGACAGAGAGAGAGAGAGAGAGAGAGAGAGAGAGAGAGAGAGAGAGAGAGAGAGAGAGAGAGAAGAGAAATATAGGTGACAGAGATAGTTAATAAAGATATGTAAGAGAGATGATAAAGACAGGTGATAGAGATAGATAGAATGAGTGAGGAAGAGAGTGAACTTAAATTAAATTAAATGTTTAACTGTGTTCCAGGGATTGTGCAAAGCATGGTAGATACAAATACAAGTAAACATGCAAAGAGCTTACATTCTAATAGGGAAAGAGAATCTATCAAGGGGAATTGGAAGGGGATAGGGAGGAAAATGATACATGAGGGACAAAGACTGGTGCTGGGGAGGAGGTAGAACAAGACAGAGTGAATTGAGCCACGACTGAAGTTAGCATGGCTGAGGCCTTTCATGAAATTGTGAGAAGGCATGCATTCTCCTACACTTTCTCCCCTATGTTCTCCAGAATATTCACTGAAAACCTATCTTTTTAACATCAAAACTCTGCCAGTGAGACCATTGGGATTCAAGTCATAGCATGCCCCTCTCTTGGAAGAATAAAAATTACAGGTGACCCAAAGGGCAGCGGAGAGATGCAGAGTTATAACACATTACCATCTATGTGTTACACATGAGAAGTTGCATAAAAGGCACCAGAGAGGAATACAAATCAGAAAAGGAAGTGGGCATGTCATGGATGGAGAGTGAGAGGCAGCAGCAGATAGATGAGAGTGTTGCATTGGTCCTGATGGAAGTTAAAAAGATCAGAGGAAGCCCCCCCCCCCCGCACCCCAACTCATGGGGTGGAATCCTCTACGGAAGACTTATGGGGGAGCATGGAAAAGAATTCACAAAATAAGCTGTGTGTGAGTTGCAATCTTCACTGGTGGAGGTGTGTTCACATCAGTGAGATCATGGATGTTTCAAAGTACTGAATCTGTCTTTTCTATTCATTATTATTTCAGCCTTCTAGGTTCCCTGATCTTTTCCAGCTTTAACAATCTGTTCTCTATGAATGAATGGGAGCCCTGAAAAATGGAAAGGAACCCAGAGTTTGAATGTTTGGGACCTAGAGCTTTTGATTAGCCAGTGTTAACTATATCTAGTATTACCAGGGCTTAGCACAGTTCTTGGAACATGGTAAAATCTCAATAAATGTTTGTTGACTGACTTACTGACTCAACTTTCCAGTTCTGGGTAGAGTAAGGCAAGATCACCCCAAGGGTTTTTGTGTCATACCAAAGTACCAAGTTCTCTCAGCATTGTCACACACATGCTCAGAGTAGAGAATATAGGGCACTCAGAACATGCTCCATGAAATTCACCTGCTAATACTTCATAATGAGAAAAGAACTCGAGGATCTCAAGTGTGATTGTTTGGGTCTCTATGCCACTCACTCTCTCTGTCTTCCTGTGTAATTATTTCTGTCTCTGATTCTCTGTCTGTCTCTTTCCTCTCTGTTTCTTCCCCTCTCCTTCCTCTTTGTCTCTTCCTTTACTCTCCACTCTCTACCCTCTTTCCCCTCTCTATCTCTGCCTCTCTCCCTGCCTCCCCATCCTCCTCTCTCCTTTTTCCCCTTTTCCCTTTCTCCCTTTCTCTCCTTTTCTCCCTCGTTCTAGCCTCTCTCTGTGTCTCTCTTCCCCCTTTCCCTCTCTGTCTCTACATCTTTGTCTATCTCTTTCCCTCTGAATGTCTTCTCTCTCTCTCTCTGTCTCTCTCTTCCTATCTCATAACACTTTGCAGATAAATAGATAAACAAATATTTATTAAGCATTTACTATTATACAGACTTTATGCTAAGTACTGGGATACAAATGTATACATACAAGCAAGCAAGATGGTCCCTACACTCAAGAAACTTACATTCTAATCAAAGCTGAGCTGTGGGGGTGGGGGACATTGTGGGAGTACATATATTAATTCCTTTTAGTGGAGTTTTCATATTATAATTTGTATTATATTTATTTGAGAACGTGACTTATCTTCACCATCAGATTATAAGCTTCTAAACAAATCACACTGAGTCTTATTTATCTTTGTATGTTTTTCAGTTCTCAGCACAGTCCTTTAAAATACCAAATTTATTGCTTAATAAATATTTGTTGAATAAATGACATGAACTAATGATTAGTTCATATGGAAATTTATACTTTTTCAAAACATTTAATTTCATTTTCTTCATGGCAAAGCAACCCTGTGGGGACAGGGTGAAGAATACTTTCTCCCATTTTATAAACAAAGAAAATGAGCTATCTTGATGTGAGCTCTAGTATATTATTAAGCCACCACTGACTTCCCCAGAATCCCCGAAAAGAGGCAGGGTTATTAAAACAGGCTACTTTCTTGACTTAGTGCTTACTAAATAATAAGGAATTCCCTTTGGAATGCTTTGCTGGGGGCTCTGAGTCTGAACTCAAATTGTGGTAGCTACCATTTCAAAGAATTTGTCTTCATTAACCAATAAAAAGCATTAGAGAAAGTTGTTGGATATTTTCTGCCTAAAGGCTATAGCTTTTACCTAGGATTAAGCACTTGTTAAATATGGTTGGTAGTTCAATGTTCTTTTTCCCCTTGAACCTAGTGTTTTATTGGGGGTCCTTTTATTTTTTCTTATGTAATTTGAATAATGGAAATTATACCTCTTTAAAGATTTTGACCTTCAGTTCATGTAGAGGTTAAGAGGGTGGAGGTGGGGGAATATGAAGGCCTTGGGCAAGGTTCTCAAATTATTTAAACATTTCTCTCAAGATGAACAATAGCAAGAGGTTTGAAAATGACTATGACAAATATTCTAAGTACATCTGGATTTCTAGTCTATGATCTGGTCTGGTACCATCAGAGAATGTTGCTTATAACTCAAAAGAAAAAAGCAAGCAAGCAAAGAATTTAGAACAAACCAAAAGAACCCAAAATGGCTGTTCTTGAAATGGAAAGATCCCTAGACTACAAACCAGGAGATAAAGAACCAAGTCTTTGATATCCAAATCCAGAGGAAGAACTACAGAGTCTGAATGCAGATTGAAGCAAACTACTGGCTCTCTCCTTTTTTGATTTGTTTTGTTTTGTTTCTTCTTTCCCATTGTTCACTTTACAACCTGACTAATGTTTAATGTGAAGGTATTTGTAGATCCTATATTTGATTTCATGATGCCATGGTGGGAGGGAGGGGACAAGAGGGAGGGGGAGACAATTTGCTACTCAAGGGATTGTGAAACTGAATGTTGTAAACTAAAAGTAAATAAATACATTTTTAAAAAGAACCAAGTCTTTGGTTACAGTGAACCAGCTGCATAAATTTGAGAGCATCCCTCCATCTTTCTAAGTTTGACTCATGACTAGAAAATAAGTACCCTTTGTGGTGGCATGGACCTCAGATGGTTCACTTTGTCTCTAAGCATCAGTCCTTCCTGCCACATCCCTGACAAGTAGCTATCCAGCAACCACTTGAAGTCTGGAATGAATGATCCATTCACTAATTCAATCTGGCTGCCTTAAACCAGCCAATCTGGCTGTTTTAAGAATTGAATAAGATCAAAGAATCCTGGAATCCCAGTGTTGAAAAGATCATCCAGCTGAACACATAGCTGGATAAGAATCTCCTCTAAAGTTTTCTCTGACAAATGGTTACTCACCCTTTTCCGGAAGACATTTAGGAAGAGGGAGTCTTCTAAACATCAAGTCTCTTTTGGATGGCTTTAATTAGCCTTTTTTTCAAACACTTTCAACCATGACTTTCCAGTTCTTCCCTATGAGACCAAGCACAGCAATTCTATTCTCCATGCAGTCGTCACAGTGTACTCAGAACTGAATGCACTTTCCAGCTGTGGTCTGAACAGGACAGAGTATAATGGGACTATCACTTCCTCAGTCCTGGAAACTATGCCTTTCACACAAAGCCTAAGATTGCATTTATTTTCTTGACTGCCATATCACACTACTGATTCATACTGAGCTTGCAGTCCACTAAAATTCCCACTGGGCAACTAGGTGGCACAGTGCATAAAGTGCTGGGCCTGGAGTCAGGAAGTCTCATCTTCTTGAGTTCAAATGTGGCCTCAGACATTTACTAGCTAGCTGTGCGACCCTGGGCATGTCATTTAACCCTATTTACCTCAACTCCTCATCTGTAAAATGAACTGAAGAAGGAAATGGCTAATCACTCTGGTATCTTTGCCAAGAAAACCCCAAGTAGGGTCCCAAAGAATTGGACACAACTGCAAATGACTAAATAACAACAACAAAATTCCCCAATTTTTTTTTCCAACAAATCTCTGTTTAGCCACAATTCCCTCATTATTTACTTAAGAATTCTAATTTTGGAATGTAAGTAACGAGATTTTACATTTATTCCTATCTAATTTCATTTGATTTGATTTAGCCCAGAATTCTAGTGTGCTGAGATCTTTTTGACTCTTGAATCTATCATTTAGTGTAGTAGCTACCCCACTGAGCTTGGTACCATCTATAAATATGACAAGTATACCATTCATGTCTTTACCCAATAAGACTGATAAAAAAAAATGTTAAGCAACAAAAGGCCAAGAATGGATCCTAGAGGCACTCCACTGAAGACCTTTATCTTGTTTGACAAAATAAGGATTATTCTTAGAAATATGATATATAAGAATGAAGCACATACCTAAAAATGCTTCACATAAATGGTATACAGTAGAGGAAAGTAATGTGTGTTACTATTTTTATGGAATTTTCAGAGTACCGGGTGACTGTTAATGTTACTCGTTGAATAAAAGTAGGGAGAGGGCCACCACCTTAGCCCTGCTATTCTGAGGTCTACATGAACTGTGTGGGGCCAAAGCCTTGCAGGAATTGCTTACCATGTTTAAATACATTTTTAAGCTTATTTAGCATAGTATAAAAGAAAGCATAATGAATTTGGGATCAGAAAATCTAGTTTCATACCCTGACCCTGTCACTTCCTACCAGTGAGAAGCTTGGATAAGTCACTTTATTCCATGGATCATCAGTTGCTTCATCTAAAAAATGTGGGGATTGGATTCCTGGTCTTTTGCTGTTCTAAACCAAATGATACTATGATCAAATGTGTCCAGCTCTCATAAAGGTGGCCAGTCAAAAGAGAAGGCCAGAAAATAGGGTTTCTAGCCAAAACTGATATGTAAAAGAGTAGAGATTTGGCATGTTGACCTTAACAAAAGACTGTTGGGAGAAATAGTTTACTTTATTTTATATAGAAATTTCTAGATGAAAAATGCTTGTGGCTCATTGCTCATTGGATACTCACCAGATTTAGTTTAGCATGGTTGTATTCCTATCCCCACAGAGATATTTATTAAATCTCTTCTTCTAGCCAGACTCCTGTCTGTCCTACTTGTGGGTTCATGGATTTAGAGGTCATTTAGTGCAAATGGGGAAACTGAGACCCAAACAACAAAGATTCACTGTAATTTACTATATGTCAGGCACTGGAGGTACAATGAAAAAAGAAACAAATAGCCTTTACCCCCAAGGAATTTATATTTTATCAGGGGAAACAACATGTGAGTATAGGAAATATGCACACACACACACACGCATGCATTAAATGCAATGTAATTTTGGCCTTGGGGAAGAGAATTGATTTGCCTGTGCACACCTAACTAATAGATACCATGGCTGGCTACTCATCTTCTGAATTATAATCTAATGCTCTAGTCTTCATTAAAAAAAACACACCCAAGAGAGCTGTCCAGAATGGGGCATAAATAGCAGGACAGTTTTGTTTCTTTGATTCTATAATTTATTCACTAGTGCCCACTAAATTGCACTAATAAGCAAATTATTTATGAAGCTGTCTGGATGAAGAACTTCATTCTAACAAATGGAAAAATACTTTGTCTAAGGAATAAAGATCTAATAATAAAAATCATTCATGCAACAAATCATTAGTTTCTTCCTATGAGAAGAGTATTGTGCTAGGCACTGAATGAGACGAACAATCAAATAAGTCATAGCTTCTGTTCTTAACTAGCTTTCAGTTAAATTACATACACAAATGTTTATAAGTCATGTATGATACATTTGCAGGAATATTCTTTAGGCTGGAATTTAAGGCCTTCCACAATCTAATTCGTGCCTACGTTTCTTAACATTCCTACTACTACTTTTCATTAAATTGTCTGTTCTGGCAAAACTAGACTCCTCTAAGAATCCTTGTTTCCTTTCAGGGCTTACTTGAAGTGCCACCTCCTGGTTAGAGCTCTCCCTCACTTTCCCCCCCACCTTTCCTATGCAAAATGTAAGCTCCTAGAAGGCAGGAAATCTTTCTTGATGTCTTTGTATCCCTGACATAAAATGAGCTTAAATAATGTTTGTTGAGTTGAATTGAATTAAGTCCAAGGTCAGGGAAGATCAGTTGTGATTAGGGAAGACTCTATGTATTAAGTGGCATTTGAGATGGGCCTGGATAATCAGGGTGAATTTCAACAGATGCAGATAGGATGAGAGAGGGAGAGTTCCAAGCACAAGGAATAAAGTCTAAGCAAAGGCAGCAGTACAGAGACATAGGTTCTATTTGGAAGAGAATGAGCTGTCTAGTTTGACCTAACTGTGGAGTACAGGGAGGGGTGTATTCCAAGGTGAATTGTAAAGGAACATGGGAGCCATATTGCAGACAATCCTGAATGCCAAACTAACCTAGATGACATATATGTAGTACTTAAAAATTTGCAGAACATTTTACATATATTATTTCATTTGACCCACACAATCACCCTGTGAAATAGGTGCTATTAATATCCCCATTTTACAAATAAGACAACTGAGTCTGAGAAAAGTTAAGTGATTTTCTAGTCACATTGATATAAAGTACCTGAGTCAGAGATTTGAACTCTGCTCTTCCTGACCCCAAGACCAACACTCAAGCTAAACCAACTATGGGGGAACCACCAAGGATTTTTAATCAGTGATGTACATGAGGAAGTTTTCTTTGGCATTAATGAAGGCAGAAAGAGACTGAGGAGGCAGTGGAGGAGGGGGAGGTGAACTACCAAAATCCATGAGAAGTTCTAAGGGTTTGAATTATAAGATTATGGTTGTGGTACTACAGAGGAGGAATATGAGGTGAGCCACAGCAGAATCTCCAACTGGTGGGAAAAGTACTTTGCATGGAGGTTGCAGGGAGCCCTCCCATAGACACTGACATCACACATTGTAGGCAGCTACATTCTCTAACTATGTATAAGGCCAGCCCTGAAGAGAGGCCAAATGAAAACCCTGGGGCTTTCTCAGCTGTGGCTGATTCTAAAGCCAGCAGGAAAACTGCCAATGCATAATTGACGTATTAGTTACCTTTGTCACACTAGAGCAGAGGCTTTTCACAGGCAGACATAAGAATCACTCCTAGTAGATCCAATTCTAAAGGTGTAAACATAATAAATTTTTCAATTCCATTAGCACCTACCTATGAATGGCTCCACAATTTTTTTTTGAGAGCCAAGCTCAAAAAAATATTAGATCTGGGTTTCCTGCTGTTTTCTCCCAGCATGTTCCCAACACTGATTATTCTAAAGATTTTTCACTCTTCTGGCAAGTCACATCGAAATAGAAACATTACATAGTTTTATATTTTCAAAGCAAAACAGTTATTATTAGTTCCATATTGTAGCAGTTTGGGTCACCTTTTACATCCACCTCCTTCTTTCTTTTCCCAAAGTCCACAATCCATTTAGGCCCCCATCACCTCTCATTTATACCACTGTAATAGCTGCTCAGCTAGTCTTCCAGTTTCTCCCTGATTCAATGCATTTTGAAGGTGTGTGGTCTTGGGCAAGTCACAATCTCTAGAGACCTCTGTTTCCTCACCTGTAAAATGAGGGAGTTGAACTAAGTAGTCTTTAAGATCACTTTCAGACTATGTCCAAGGGGTTATAAAATTGTGCATACTTTTTGATTCAGCAATACTGATACTAGGTCTGTGTCCCAAAGAGAACAAAAAAAGGGGGGGGGGGATCTATTTGTATCAGGGTATTTATAGCAGCTCTTTTTGTGGTAGCAAAAAATTAGAAGTTGTGGTGATGTTCATAAATTAGGGAATGACTGAACAAATTGTAGTATATGATTGTGATAGAATACTGTTGTCTATAATAATAAACAGGATGATTTCAGAAAAACCTGGAAAGATCTACATGAAATGATGTGGTAAAGTGAGCAGAAACAGGAGAACATTATACTAAGATGATCAACTATGAATGACTTAGCTATTCTCAGCAATCTAATGATTCAAAATAATCTCAAAGGATTCACGAATGCTATCTGACTCTAGAGGAAGAACTTATGGAGACTGAATACAGACTGAAGCATACTATTTTCCATTTTTTCCCTTCCTTCCTTCCTTCCTTCCTTCCTTCCTTCCTTCCTTCCTTCCTTCCTTCCTTCCTTCCTTCCTTCCTTCCTTCCTTCCAAGTTTTCTTCAATAAAATGACTAATATGGAAATATGTGTTATATGATTTCATATGTATAACCTATATCAGATTCCTTACCATCTCATGAAAGAGGATCTGAAATGGGGGAGGAAAATAATTTGAAATTTAAAAAAAAGAGTGTTAAAATTGTTTTTGTAAAATTGTAATTAGGGAAAAAGAAAATATTATTTTAAAAAAGATCACCTTTAGCTACAGCTGGATCAATGTCTAGATTAATGATCAATGTCTAGATTAATCTTCCTAACATCTGTACAATGAGGGAGTTGGATCCTCTGAATTCCCTTCCACCTCTATACAGACCTACAATCTAGAATGTTAGCTCCTTGCCCAAATGTCTTCAATGGTTCCCTACTAACTAAAAAAAAATCACCTAACTTCCTCAGCCTTCCACATATTCAAGCTTTCTATAAACTTTCCCTAACCTACCTTTTCAGTTTATTCCTACCATTATTAATCATATCCTGGCATCTGTTAATTTGTTGTTAAAATATTTTGATAAGGTATTTCAATATAATTGGTTTTATTTATAATCCTACATATTTTATCTATTAATTTAAAGATATCATTCAGAGAAGAGGTCCCTAAGGCTTTATCAGACTTCAAAAAGAAAGTAAAAACCTCTCCTTTAGCCAAAATGGAGTATGACACTGTTCTAGGAAAGGGTTAAACATGGAAGATTCTCCCTGCTTATCACTGTGTAATACCTATCCTTCAGGAACCATGTCACACCTCCTCCATGAAGACTTCACTCATACCCTAATTGGGAATTGTTCTTTCTTTCTTTGGAATTTCTTGTAGCATTTTGTTATAATGCTTCTTTTGTACTTAGCATATTCTATTTTGTTTCATAGTTGTAGCATCTGTTTTGGGCTCACTCCAACTCATTTTCTCTTTGATGGGCTATTTTCCTAGTGTTTGACTGACTACTATTCCCCTACTAATCCCAGGGGGATAACCCTGAGAGTTGGTGGAGTTTCTAGTATCATTATTCACTAGCCCGAATAAGTGTGTTCCTAACTGATTATCAGCCAATTATTTAGAATTTAGAAAGAGTATTTACTAACTAGATATGGCAATGATAGTTGTTTTAGAAACATTCCCTGAAACTGAGTATATATTCTCTTCTTGCATAATCAAGATCACTGGGATGAATAGACAAACTAAGAGGGCACATGTAGCCAAAAAGTAGACTCATGTAACTTGGTTACAGTGGTCTAGTAACTAAGACTATAAATTGAAGAGAAGGTACCCACATCCATGAAATCACAGGTCCAATCTCTTTCCCTAGTTTATCCCAGTGCTCAGTTTAATTTTTTTTTCATCACTTTGTTGTTTCAACTCTGTTATGAAACAAAAACTAAAATTCCTCGTGTTCCTGACGTAAATTCACCACATCAATCAACAAGTCATTATTAACACTTGGTCTTTATGCAGGGGATACAATCATTATTTTTTCATATTTGTTATTTATTTTTAATATTAACTTTTTACAGATTCTCTCTCCCTCCTATTAAGAAGGCAATAAATGTGATATCAATTATATATGTGAAGTCATACAAAATATATTTTCATATTAGACATGTTGCCAAAAAACAAGATAAATATAGTGAAAAAATTATGTTCCAATCTGCACTGACTCCATCAATTATTTCTCTGAAGGATGATAACATTTTTCATCATTAAGTCCTTTAGTATTGCCTTAGATAATTTTATTGATCAGAATAGCTAAATCATTCACAGTTGATCATCCCTATACTATTGTTTCTATGTACAATGATATTCTGGCTCTGCTCACTTCACTATTCATCAGTTCATATAAGTCTTCCCAGGTTTTTCTGAAAGATCCTGCTCATCATTTCTTATAGCATGATAGTATTCTATCACAACCATATAACAAGACTTATTTAGCCATTTACCAATTGATGGGCCTCCCCTTAATTTCCAATTCTTTACTGCCACAAAAAAGCTGCTATAAATATTTTTGTACACGTAGGTCCTTTTCCTTTTTAAAAAACCTCTTTGGAATGCAGTATTGCTGAATCAAGGGGCTTGCACAGTTTTATAACCTTTTGGACATAGTTTCAAATTGCTCCCCATAATGGTTGGATCCATTCATGACTCCACCAACAGTGCATTAGCATCTCAATTTTTCTATATCCCCACCAGAATTTGTCATTTTCCTTTTCTGTCATGTTAGCTAATCTGATAGGTATGAGGTGGTATCTCAGAGTTGTTTCAATGTGCATTTCTCTGATTATAAGATAATATAATATGGTGGAATCACTAAATCTCACAGTTAGAAGAAATCTCCGAGGCCATCTGGTACAACCTATACTTGACCAAGAACCATTGAATATCCTCAGCAAATGTCCTGATCTTCATTCAAAAACTTAATTGTAAGAGGTAACTCATTAACTCCCAGGCCATTTTGTTCGCTAACAGTGAAAAATATCTTTTTATTTAAAAGGCACACATGGTTTCATAGCAATATAAAGATAACTTTGCAGTTAAAATCACTGTGTTCAGGTGCTGCTGCTGCCACTTGTGACTATGGTCAAGTCATTTTTACACCTCAGAACCTCAGTTCCCTCTTCTCTAAAATGAGAATAATGATATTTATGCTTACTATGTCAAAAGGCTGCTGTGACAATCTATAAAACAAGCAATAATAATAAGCATCTTTAGAGTACGTCCTTTGTGGAAATATTATAATGGGGGAGGGTGATAGAGGGAGAAACAAAGTAGGGATTGTAAAATCACAGAATGTCAAAATCTGGAGGAAGCCTTAGAAGCCACTCAGTCTAATATGCACCTGGACATGAATTCCCTTTACAACCCTGACAAGAGTTTCCAATTTGGGATCACTGTAATTGTTAGGGCATTTGAAAAATTGGTATTGAGCCTAAGTTAATCTTCAGTTAGTGTAATTTCCACATGTTGCTGCTACTTCTGCCCTCTGGTTCCAAGAAGATCAAATCTAATCCATGTCTGGTATTACAACTCTTCAAATGCTTAAAGATAAATATCATGCTATCCTTGAATATGCTTCTTCAGTTTAAACAGCCCCAGTTCCTTCAAACCATTTTCATATTGCATGATCTTCAGACCCTTCACTCTCCTGGTTGCCTTCCTCAGGACCATCTCCAGCTTATAAATGTCTTTCCTGAACTGAACACAATATTCCAAATGTATTCTGAACGGGGCAGAGCACAGTGGGAATGGTACCAACTTGTGCCACTCTACACTTGACATAATGAAGCCTAAGATAGTATTAGCTCTCTTGGCTGCCATATCAAACTATTCATACTGAGCATGTGGTATGTTAAAATATTCTAATCTTTTTTTTTATTTCAGAAAACTGCTTTCTAGTAATTTCTCTACCATCTTTTCTTTATGCCATTGATTTTTGGACCTAAGTATATCTTTACATTTCCTCCTATTCAATATTACCTTTTTTTTTTTTGTACTTTGACTTTAGGCACAGTCAGTGATTCTCTCTCTCTCTCTCTCTCTCTCTCTCAAAAGGTAGGGGCAAAAGGGGGCAACTGGGGTTAAGTGACTTGCCCAAGGTCACATGGCTACTTTTTTGTATTAAGTGTCTGAGGCCAGATTTGAATTCAGGTCCTCCTGACTTCAGGGCTGGTGCTCTATTCACTGCGTCACCTAGCTGTCCCTATTTAATATTATCTTATTAGAGTCAGCCCAAAATTCTAGCCTCTCAAGACTTTTTAGAACTCTGACCCTATCATCTGTTATCTCAGCTAGCCTTCCCTGCTTTATCTGAAAACTGATGAATATGCCATCTCTATCTTTATGTAAGTCATCAATAAAAAAACAAAACATTAAATTGCACAGGACCAAACACAAATCCTTGGAGCATGCCATTGGAGACATCTTCTAAGCTGACATTGAACCATCAATGACTCTTTGAGTCAGACCATTCAACCATTTCTGAATAGATCTAATTGAATCATGAAAAAGCATAAACCATCTAGTCCATCTCTCTCTCTCTCTTTTCCACAAAAATAGCACAACTTTGTCAAATGGTTTCCTAAAATCCAGATCATCTATCTATATACATACACAGTATTCTTAAAATAATGTTATGTAAAGGTGTGATAGTAATGGCAATTAAAGATTCCCCTCTATTGGCTTGGTTTTCAAATTGATTGTGTTAAAACTCAGAGTTTGTTAATCCCACCTGTGGGATGGGCTTGTTGATGTGAAAAGAAAGTCCTGAACTGGGAGGAGCTGGTGATGTAGATTTGGAGAGATAAGAGAGAGGCGGAAGATCTTTTTGGAAGCAGCACCTCGTGGAGAGAGAGAGACTAAGAGAATTGCTGGTGGCCGCTTTGAATTGCCCTGGACTTTTGAGACCTGCCCCCTGAGCTGCCAAGGACTGAGGAGACATGGCTGTTTTGCTGGTACTTTGTCTGTCTGTTTTGATGTTGTTTTGCCAGATTTGTCCACTGGTGAAAGACTGTCCTTTTGTTGAAGAAGTCCTGGAACCTGGCATTTGGTTAAGAAGGCCTGAGACTGTCCTGCAGACAGAGAGTGAATACTGTCCACTGGTGAGGGACAGTGCTGTTGTTGCAGGGGTCTGGAGACTGTCCTGCAGACAGAATGAATACTGTCCACTGGTGAAGGACAGTGCTGTTGTTGCAGGGGTCTGGGAGCCTTTCTGTTGGTTCAGAAGCCCTGAAGAAGGATTTTCTTGTTGTATGTTTACAGAAATCCTGGGAGAGGGCTTTGCTAATGTGTTCAGGGGTTCTAGGACTGTTCTACAGACAGAGGATGAATTCATGAAGGGACTGGCAATGTATCTTATGGCCTTGCTAAGCCTTGTCTCCCCAGGAACTAAGATTGCTGAGAACTTGCCTCTTGTCAAGATGAAGAAAAGACCTCCATTTGGGTATTAAGTGCTGTGTTTAAACTTGATGTAACTCTGGGGTAGATTCAATTGTGATTCAGGGGTGGGGAACTTTTGACCTTATGTTTGGAAACTAATCTCCATTTGAGAAGAGGGGCTTTGTGGTGGACTTAATTAAGGTATAGCCTAGGGGTGGAGAAGTATTTAGAACAGAGACTTTGTAATTGATTGAATGATTGGAAGGTCCTGGGGTGGGGTAGTACTTGGAGATTATTTAATCACAATTGGTAAATGCTGTATTTTGAATGATGTCATGTTTTGATCTTCTCTGTTCTTGGTTTGTCACTGAATAAAATAGAGAGCACCTATGCTGGTATTTTGAACCTGGGAAGTTGCCTTTGCTTGGCATTACATTACAAAAGGTTATATAAATAGTACTGCTGTTACATATAAATACTATAATAGTGGTTGGTATTAATCATTATTAAATTAACATTCCTTTAATTACTATTGACACTATTAGTTAATAATTATTAATAACTACTCTCATAGGAAGGCTATATAAATAGCATATACACTTACATATTTTAAAATAATAATAGCACTTTAAAAAGGTAGTACTTTAAGATTTGTAAAGCACTTTACAACTATCTAATTTTATCTTCACAATAACCCTGGGAGGCAGGTGTTATAATTCTCCTCAATTTACAGATAGAGAAACTGAGACAGGCAGATAATAAGTAACTTACTCAGAGTTACCCAGTTAATAACTGTTTTTGGAGGAATGTGAGCTCAATTCTTCCTAACAACACTATCTAGATCCTGCAAGCATAGAGAAAAGGGCACTGGGCTTGATGTTAGATACCTTCCTTTTTATTCCACTGTGTACTTACTAGCTCTGTGACCTTCAGCAATAGACTCCACTGCTGTTTCTTCATCTATAAAATAGGCACAATAAATGCAAATTTAAATTGGGAACAATAATAGTCATCCTAGCTATCTTGTAGGATTTCAGTAAGGAATGCACTTTTTGGTCCATCTATTATGATTCCTTCGCTGCACCCATCGTTTCCTGTTTCCTTGATAGAAAGACCCTAATCCCATGGCACATAAAATCCAGTACTGGACTTAGATTCATGAATATGTAGATTTGAATCCTGACTTCCAGTTCAATGGGAAATTGATCAAATAACTTAACTTCCTTCACTCTTTGTTCCTCCTCTGGAAAATGGAAATAATAGTAACATTTACTTCACAGGCATATTGTGAAGATCAGTTGGGATGGTACAAAAGGCTTCAAGTTTGGCATAATGAATAAAGGGCTGAATGTACAGATAGTAGGACCTGAGTTCAAATTTGACTTCAGACAATTACTGGCTGTATGACCTTGGGTAAGTCACTTACTCTTTATCTGTCTCTGTTTCCTCATCTATAAAATGGGGACAATAAGAACAACTACCTTATAGGATTGTCATGAGGATCAAATAAGATTATGTGCGTATACTATTTTGCAAACTTTAAAGTGCTACACAATTTTGAACTATTGTCATAAAAAGCATTTAAAAGCACTACAGAAACGTGTTATTATTATTATTCTTTCCTAATCCATCTCAGATACTTAATCCTCACCCCAGGAGTTGAGTACCAAGCCTTATAAGTAGTTGAAAAGTTCCCTCTCCTAAATCTTATTTAGTTTCCCTTGATATATTCAGCCTATGGCAGTGATTGCCCCATGAAGTCTTGGCATGGTCCTCTCCTCAAAATCTCTGCATCTGAGGTGCTAATCAGCTAGTATCATTCCTGTTAGCAAGACTCAGCCCTGATCCTAACCCAAGACCAATTAAATGGAGCTCAGGCTAGGTTCACATTGTCTTCTTTGCCTTGTGTTGACAATCCACCTTGCATTTCAAACCTTGCCCTTATCTCCCACTTACTCACAGGTTAGGGACAATAAAAGGAATACAGAAAAAGAAAGTTTTCTAAAGCTTGTTAAACTAAAGGCTGCAATTTAAGCAGCTGCTTTCTTTGTTTAGTCACCTGAGGAGGTGGGGAGGGTGGGAGGATGGGTAGGGAGGGCTGGAAACTGCTCATAGTACACAACCCCCCCCCCACTCAATCTATTTGAATTGAAAGGGACTTTAAAGACAATCTGGTCCAACTCATATACGGAAGAAAAAAAATTCACTCCAGAGCATTTTTGACCAGTATTTATCCAGACTTTAGATAAGGGATTCTTAACCTTTTTTGTGTCATGTATTCGTTTCTCTATGCACTCCTTCTCAGAATGTTTGTTCTCTCCATTGATAATGGACGAAATGCTAAATGGCAGAAGTTAATGAAAATAAAGATGCCATTTCCCCCCATCCAGCTGTTGCAGTCCTCATGTTAAGAACTCGTGCTTTAGAATATTAGGGATGGGGACCTCACCACTTCCAAAGGCAGCTCATTCCACTTCTGGATAGTTCTAATTGTTAGGGAGATTTTCATTTTATCAAGTCTAAATCTGCTTTTCTGTGCCTTCTGCTCTGTTACAGCTTCTAGTTCTGACCTGTGTGGCCAGGTAAAGCAAGCCTACTCCCTCTTCCATGTGGCATCTCCTCCAACACAGCTATCATGTGCCCGACCTCCCAGTTAAATATCATCTAAAGAAACCACAATGATGAGAAATGCAGTTCCATTTATCAGTCTCCCAAGCTCTCACTAACATCAATGGCAGGTGGGAGGAAAGTGTCATTAATACAGCTAGAGGCTAAGATATAGTACTGCCTGAAAAAATATATTCTAAGATCAGAGTCTAGAAAGGACTTTGGTTTATCTTTTTCTTTTTGTAGACAAAGATGTTAAGTTTTCTTCTTGGAAGAGAGGCAGAAATACAGGAGAAAAAAATGAAAGAAAAATATACAGAATTTCTCAGAAATAAAGCATTTGAGAAACGTGTTCTATATATGTATACTCCCAATGCTTCCTGAGAAGTCCCATGTATTTAGAATTTCTCCTCCTTTAATCAGTTTCCATCTACTTAAATACTACCAATCTTTAAAGATCCATCTTCAATGTCACCTTCACTACAAAGCCTCCCCCCATCCATTAGATGTGACCTCTCCTTTCTTTAATATTTTAGCAGATTTGTGACATCATTCATCTGAAGTGCTATAAGAGAAGACTTCAATCAGACCTGTCTGATTCTTACCCACATCCTTCCATAATCGTCCATGAACAAATTTTGGAGAGGTATTGTCTATTGTACCAATTCTCAATAGAATGAAAACTACTTGAGGGCAGGCACTCACTGGGGCTATGCATCTGCTATTCCTGAAACTTCCACTGAATGTACTGAATGACTGGCCAATCTCCTTTTCTGATCATATATCTCTTAGATACTCTCTTTTATCTACCAATTCTTTGATTCATGCCACTGTAGCTAATATACTACTGACTATTAACTCACAGACAGCTAAGTAACATAGTGGAGAGAGCACTGGGTCTGGAGTCAGGAAGACTCATCTTCCTGAGTTCAAATCTGGCCTCAGATACTAGCTGTGTCACCTTATGCAAGTAACTTAAGCCCATTTGCCTCAATTGCCTCTTCTATAAAATGAGCTGGAGAAGGAAATGGTAAACCAGTCCAGTATCTTTGCCCTCCAAAAAAAAACCAAACACCCAATTGGGGTCACAAAAAGTTGGAAATGATTGAACAATAACATGTGCCTCTATGTCACCATTTGGGTCACCCAATGATTTTGATGTTTGGGGGAGTATGGTATTTGGTGATTTGTGAATATTTGTTATAACTAAGAAAATATTAGTATTAAAGATGTACTTTTGTGACCTAGCTGGGGACATAGTAGAGAGAATATTATATAGTATAGCATATTATAGCATAGCATAATATAACATAGCATAGGATAGCATAGTGTAGTATAGTATAGCATAGAATAGTATAATATAGTATAGCATAGCATAGTGTAGTATAGTATAGTATAGCATAGTATAGCATAGCATAGTATATAGTATAGTATAGTAATGCATAGCATAGCATAGTATAGTATAGTATGGTATGGTATAATATGGTATGGTATTGTTATGGTATGGTATAGTGAATACTATGTATCAATAACTATTCTGGGGTAATGGTTAAGCCACTAAATGACATTTAACGGTTAAACCCATTAAAATGGTTTATTGGGGCAAAGTTAAAAAAACAACAACCGAACAAAAAATGAGTCTCTGCCCTCAAGGTGCCTACTTTCTATTGAGAATTAGTATAAAGACATCACCAAGAAGCATAAAACTTCAAAAAGAGTGCCTCCCAGCAATGAGGAGGAGGACTGTGCAATTGCTGTAGTTCTACCTACAAAAGGTTGGATGACCTAGAGGGAGGCCTTCAGAGTATTGGGGGAATCACCTATTGAAAGACATGGTGAAGGAAGGCCAGCATGAACCCTTCACTGGTGAAAGGTCTGCCTTCTGTGGAGATCCAGAGACTTTTAGAAGAATGTGCCTTCCATGGGGCCTAAGAATGAGCCATCCATACAATGCGTGGTCAATAGATAGCAGCTGATTCACTTCACTGATTATCCCAATGATTCATAAGGTTCTACTCAGCCTGATGTGATTGATGGTATTTACTTAGTCACCTTTTCCCACTCTGGAAATTCTAAGCAATCTGATTAACTATTGATACAAATTCTGGGGGTTTCAAGGAAGATTAACTTCTACTCTCTGAAGTTTTCTCTCCAGCAACTGAATTATTGTGATGACACTGCTTTACTTGACACTATTCTCCCTGAGAAGCAGACTGGCATGGGAAAAGGTCACCTGCCTGGGAGACCTGGTTCTCCTTCTGACAGTTGGAACCTTCTCTCCTCATCCTGGAAGTTCAAATCACACCAGAAGTACCCTCCATCCTGCAGCCCCTTCCTCTGATAGGCTGTTTCCCCTTCAAATATCCATTTTAAGGAAAATGCCTAGGCTGGCCATATCCACGTTCCTCTCTAAGCTACACTCCTGATTCTTCCGACTCTTCTTTCAGTTTCCCTTTATACATTGTTTTCCTCCAACAGCTCATTGAGGACAGGAACTGTCTTTTTGCTTGTATTTATATTCCTGGTGTTTAGCACAGTGCCTGGCCCATAGTAAGCACTTGATGAATGCTTGGGCAACTACTTGGCTCAATGGATAGAGTGCCAGGCATGGAGTCAGGAAGACTCATCTTTGTGAGTTCAAATCCACCCTCAGACATTTACTATCTGTGTGACCTTGGGTAAATCACTTAACCCTATTTGCCTCAGTCTCCTCATCTGTAATATGAGCTGGAGAAGGAAATGGCAGACTACTCCAATATCTTTCCAAAGAAAACTCCAAATGGGGTCACAAAGAGTCAGACACAACCTATGAAATAATGCTTGTTGACTTGACTAGTCCTAGGGCTGTCACTTTCTGTCTTTGAAACCTTGAGCAGAGAACTTAACCTCTGTACAATTTAATTTCTTCATCTGTAAAGTGGTCACAAGAATACCTTTCCTGTTTACCTGATAGCATTTTTATAAAGTTCACATGAGATAAATTTTGTGAAAGAGATTTGAAAAATTTAAGCATCATACCTTCTCCACAGCTTGGCTAAACCTTATTCATTCATTCAGTTAATTAGTAAGTGCCTGGAACAGTGGATATAAAGTCTACCCTCAAGTCTCCTGAGGAAGGGTGGAAGAGTACAATGACTGCTTTACACAAATAAGTCAATACAAAATATATGCAAAGCAAAGAGGAAGGTGAGAAGGCCACTAATTCAAAACAAAGGATGGATTTAGATAAAAACTTATCTCTCTCTTGCTTCCTTCTCACTCCTATCCTCTTTATCTTCATTCCTTTCATTAAAAAGTTCAGTACTCAAATAAAATTATTTTTCATCCAGAATCTTTTCAGACAAGGATTATTCCAATTTTCTTATTACCACATCAATAGCATCAAGAATAAATACTCCTGGGGGTGGAGTCAAGATGACAGAGTAGAAACAGGACTTCCACAGGGCTCCTGCTTCCACCTCCTCCAATTCATGTAAAAGGTGACTGAACAAATGGAGCTACAGAACCCTCAAAATGACACAGATAAGTTAACCTTTTGCTGAGGATGGCCCAGCAGGTCAGCAGGAAGTGACCAGCACAGCACTCTGGGAGCCTTGCCCAGCCCTGCACAAGCCAGAGGTTTTAGCCTCAGGATGGTCACAACCAGCCACCAGCTGGAGGGACTTAATATCAGCAGCAGCTGTGGCAGTTTACAGAGTTATCAACCCATAGATGCTAAGAAGAAAGTAACAGGTCAGTGCAGTGTGGATTTAGGAACCTGGGAATTTGGGAGTCTGGTCAGCCTTTGCCCCCGGGGCGAGAAGCAGCTGAGGCATGGCAACCATGCAGCCACCACCAGGTGGTTGCTTCAGAGCTCCTGGCCTGCAGATTGTAGGGGGACTATGCATCCAGTCTGAGGGGTAATCATTATTGCTTTAACCTGCTTGGATCTGGCTTGCGGCCTAGGGTGGAGGTCCTGGTGTGCATGAGCAGTTTGCTAGAGCATGGGGAGGCTTCAGAGAAGGCACCCAACTAACAGCTCCAGCAGCTAAGAAAACCCCAGTGATTGGGACAAAGTTCCCCCCTCTGGTAGCAGAGTTCTACTGTGACAGAAAGCTCAAAAGTCAAGTAATTGAAAAGCAATATGAGCAGACAAAGAAAGCAAGGCAAGCACAGTAATCCAACTTTGAACTCCTTTTTTGGGGACAAGAAGGATCAGGGGATGGACCAGAAGGAAGACAGCAAAGTCAGAACTCCTGCACCAAAAGCTTCCAAGAAAAGAATAAGCTGCTTGCAGGCTATAGAAGAGGTTAAGAAGGATTTTGAAAACCAAATAAGAGAAGTGGAGGAAAAATTGGGAAAAGAAATGAAAATGATTTGAGAAAATTATAAAATGAGAGTCAACAACCTGACTGAAGAAAATAACACCTTAAAAATAGACTAAATAAAGTGGCAAAAGAGGCTTAAAAAGGCAATGAGGAGAAGAAGGCCTTAAAAAGCTGAATTTGCCAGATGGAAAAAGAATTTCAAAAGCTCATTGAAGAGAATCATTCCTTCAGAATTAGATTGGAGCAAATGTGAGCTGGTGACTTTATGAGAAATCAAAATACTATTAAACAGATCCAAGCAAATGAAAAAATAGAAGGCAACATGAATATCTCATTGAAAAAACCCCTAACCTAGAAAATAGATCCAGGAGAGATAATTTAAAAATTATTGGACTACCTGAAAGCCATGATCAAAAAAAGAACCTAGAAATAATCCTCCAAGAAATTCTCAAGGAAAGTTGCCCTGATGTTTTAGAACCAGAGGGCAAAATAGAGATTGAAAGAATCTACCAATCACCTCCTGAATAAGATCCCCAAAAGAAAAATCCTTGGAATATATAGCCAGGTTCTGGAGTTCCCAAATCAAGGAAAAAATATTACAAGCAGCCAGGAAGAAAAAATTTGAATACTGTGGAAACACAATCAGGATAACACAGGATCTGGCAGCTTCTACACTGAGGGATCGAAGGGCTTGGAATATGATATTCCGGAGGTCAAAGGAGCTGGGCTTAAAACCAATAATCACCTACCCAGCAAAACTGAGTATCATGTTTCAGGGGAAAATATGGTCATTCAGTGGAATAGAGGACTTTCAAGCATTCTTGATGAAAAAACCAGAGTTGAATAGAAAATTTGACATTCAGATACAAGAAGCAAGAGAAGGTAAACAGGGAAAAGAAATCATAAGGAACTTATCAAAGTTGAAATACATTCATACATGGAAAAACCATAATTGTAATTTATGAAACCTTTCTCAGTATGAGAATAGTTAAAGGGAATAGAAATGTGTGTGTACATATATATGTCTATATAGGAGGGTATATGGGCATATGAATACATATGTGAGTATGTGTATGTATGTGTACAGGTATACATAGACAGAGGGCACAGGACCAATTTAATAGGAAGGGATGATACTTAAAAGGTGAAATTAAGAGGTGAGAGAGGAATACAATGAGAGGAGATGGGGAGAGATAGAATGGGGTAAATTATGTTATATAGAAGAGGCAAGGAAAAACTGTTACAATGGAGGGGAAGAACAGGAAGACAAAAGGGAATGAGTCAACCTTATTCTCAATGAATTTGGCTTAGGGAGGGAATGTCATACACACTAAATAGGGTATCTGACCCTATAGGAGAGTAGGGGGAAAGGGATGAGAAGGAGGATGATGGAAGGGAGGGCAGGCTGGAGGGGAGGGAAGTTGGAAGCACCCAGGACAGATTCAAAGTAGAGAATAGAAAAAGTGGGGGGTGGGATGGGATGGATGGAAATATAGTCAGTCTTTCACAATATATCCACTATTGAAATGTTTTGCATAGCTACACATGTAAAACCTATATTGAATTGCTTATCTTTCCAGTAAGGGTGGGTGATGAGGGAGGTAGGGAAAGAATCTGGAATTCAAATGTTTAAAATCAAATGTTTAAAATATATTATTATTATTATTACTTTACATATAACTGGGAAATAAGATATATAGACACTAGGGCATAGAGATCTACCATGCCCTACTGGAAAGTCAGAGGGGGGAATGGGATATAGGAGAAATAAGATTGGGGGAGGGGATATTCAATGGGATTGCTGTTTTGGGGTGGTGGTTAGGGGAAAAATGGGGAGAAAATTTGTAACTCAAAATCTTGTGGAAATAAATGATATAAACTAAAAATTAAAAAAAAAGATAATAAAAAGAAAGAATAAATATTTCTGAAGTCTCCACAAGGAGAATGTGCTATTTGGTGAAGCCATGGAAAGTTATAGAGAAACCAAGAGTCCATCAATATGACAGGTTGAGAACCTCTAGAAAAAAGTAGGACATTATACACTTGCTTTTATGTGTGGATTTTCCCCTCTCTAGAGTGAAATATGTCATGTTAAAACATTGACAATCATTAGAAAAGGATTCTGGATATTTTGGTCACCTTATTTTTCAGCAACCTTTTTTGCTGTTCTGAAGTTTGTTGGGGTGGGACAAGAAATCTTTGCTCTTAAAAGCACATATAATTATTATTCAGACTCACTTAATGTGATAGGTACTGTGAAAGAGGCAGACAGAAACAGAGGCTGAG
Source organism: Petaurus breviceps papuanus (assembly GCF_028583685.1). Taxonomy (NCBI): domain Eukaryota; kingdom Metazoa; phylum Chordata; class Mammalia; order Diprotodontia; family Petauridae; genus Petaurus; species Petaurus breviceps. Next base: position 18,637,063 of record NW_027187460.1, on the reverse strand, counting down.
ATGGAGAGACAGAGATACAGAATTACAGAGGAAGAGAGACCAAGACAGAGAGACAGAGACAGAAATTGTCTAACAGGAAGAAGGATCTTAGATTTGGAAAAATTATTATAAACTCAGAAGACATATTGGGAATATACTTTTTCAGACTTACTACACAAGGACAAATACTCCATATTTTAATTATCTTTGTATCTTTCTCAGTGCCTAATATAGTGTTCTGAATGTAGTAGGGTTTTAAATAATTGCTGAAATGAATAAATGAGTGAATGAAAGAAACGTAAGGAATATGATTTAGATGTTTGTAAGTGGGTCCTGCTAAATCCCTGACAACAGCTTGTTCTCCCTAAAAAAAAAAATTATATATTCCCTGTCTCATTTACATTATTCATCTGTTAAGCAAATCATTTTAATTTTTTCCAGAGAGAATTCAAAAGCAAACTTCACCAATTCCCTATTTCTGGAGTTCAAATGAATGAGATTACGGTATCTTAGAGCAAATTATCATGAGCAGAGTTTTATGTCAATATCACATCGGGAAACATAAATAATGTACCACTCACTATAGGAAGCTAGGTGACACAGTGGATAGAGGGCTGGATCTTGCATTAGGAAGACTCATCTTCCTGAGTTCAAATCTGGCCTCAGACACTTAATATCTGTGTGACCCTGGGCAAGTCACTTTACCCTGTTGCCTCAGTTTCCATCTGTAAAATGAGCTGGAGAAGGAAATGGCAAACTACTCTGGCATCTTTGCCAAGAAAACCCCAAATAGGGTCACAAAGAGTCTGAAACAACTCAATAACAATTTGCTTTTAAAAAAAAGCCTTGTATAGGAATACGCTTTTGCATGACAGAGAGAAACAGAGAGGTATAGCACAGAGAAGTTTAGAGCTAAAAGGAACCTTACAGCAGAAGGTTACAGGTAGAAGATGTTTTAAAAAAATACAGCATTAGAGCAAAGAAGAACCTTAGAACATGTAATGTTAGAATTGGAGGAGATATTGGAACACTGTATGTTAGAACATGGAAGAACCCTAGGATATAGAGTGTTTGCATTTAGAACATTGCTAAGAAAGGGGAGATTGGAAGTACTGGCAAACTGTTGCAACGGAAAAGATATGGGATTATCTAATGATACTTAGTATCTCTTTGACCTTGATCAAGTCCCCTACCCTAGGGGAGGCTAGGTGGCACAGTGAGTAGAGCACTGGCCCTGGAGTCAGGAAGACCTGAGTTCAAATCTGGCCTCAGACACTTAACACAAAAACTAGCCATGTGACCTTGGGCAAGTCACTTAACCCCAAATTGCCCTCCAAAAAGCAAAAAAAAAAGTCCCCTACCCTTCAGGGACTTCAGTTTTTTCATCCATAGGATGAGGAAACTGGTCTGGATGTTCCTGAAGGCCACTTCTAGCTATAAATCCTATGATATTGTTTGGTTGTTCTGAATGTGTTTAGCTTTGTAGTGTATTTTCAAAGCAAAGAATCTAGGTAAACACTTAGATTCATAAGAGAACCATACTCTGCCTCATATACTACCCAATTAAGGGAAAGCTAAACTATATGATTCCTGTTTTTTTTTTTTTGTTTTGTTTTGATGTTGCCCTGTGTCATACCCTTTAAAAAAGATAAATAAACATGACTCACACCTATTAATCAACTAACTATTCAAGTTGGTTAATATTTTTCTTCATGAAATAAACATAGTGTGCATGGTGTGGAATAAGGGGAAAGGGAGGGACATAGAGAGAGAGAGAGAGACAGACAGACAGACAGAGAAAGTATTTTTTTGTTGTCATTTCATTCGTCTGACCTTTTGTGACCCCATTTGGAGCTTTGTTGGCACAGATACTGGGGTAGTTTGCCATTTCCTTCTTCAGCTCTGTTTCCCAATGGAAAGTGAGGCAAACATGGTTAAGTGCCAGGGTCACACAGCTAGTAAATGTCTGAGATCATATTTGAACTCAGGAAGATGTCTTCCTCACTCCATGCCTGGCACTCTATCTACTGTGTCACATAATTGCCATATATGTATATATATACATGTGTAATATAATGTACATATGTATATATGCATACTTGTATATACATATTTGTGTGCTCATATTACAATGGGCATATACACATATGCACATTTATATATGTGTAAATATGTATATGAATAAACATGATCACATGTGCATGTGTGCACTCACCTATGCAAAATATACATGCATGTGCAAACATGCGTGTATATACAGCTGTTAAAAAGAAAACAAAGGGATTAGAGTTCCAATTTTATTCTCAAATGCTTGATAAAACAGGAGAAAAATATTTAGTAAGCTATTCTGAAAATTGTGCTTAGAAGGTGATGTAAGTTTCCTAATTCAGTTTTGTAGTTAATTAAACAGCAGAAGCCCTAGTCTTTCTAGAGTTGCTATTTAGAAAACTGACATAAAACAGGAGCAAGGATTTTCAGTGCTTTGTTCCTTCATAATTCATCTGGAAAACTCCTAATCCTACTTTGTCATCTTTTTCATAGAAAATTATAGAATCATACCCAGAATGGATTTTAGAATATAGCCTTTCAGAATATAAGATATAGAATGTTAAAATTGAAAATAACTCTGAATATGAATGTTAAAACAAGGAACATTAGAGTTGAAAGGGACTTCTAATGTAATCCCATCTAATATCTTCATTGAAATAAGGAGAAGATGAGGCCCAGGGAGGTGATATGTCCTAGATTTAGTCAGGGGACCTGGATTCGAATTCTGACCATGATGTTTACTGTCTGTGTAAAATTAAGTGATTGTATTTGACAACCTGTGTAGTGTCATGTGGCTCTTAATCTATCGTCCTATCATATGACTTGATCACAGTCATATGACAAGGTCCAGGTAGAGCTGGAACTGGAATCCAAGGCAGAGGGATTTCCACTAAATGATACTGCTTCTCCTATGTCACATGGTTTCAAATTCCTTGTATTTCAATTCCCATCTGAGGATCCCTGAATCCTCCTCATTGGTGGAGGACAAACTATCTATTCAGTAGGTGGCTTTCCCAAATCTGCTATTTGAAATTCCAAATGCAGAAGGAAGAAAGAAAGGAAGATATGAGGATTTAGAATTTGTTTTGATCAGCAGTTCTCAAAGGACAATAGCAAATGAAATGTTAGGAAGTAAAATGGTTTTTAGGGGGGAAAGCATAGAGAAATTGATCCATGGAAAAGTGGAGAAGGGTATATTAAGATTTATGGAGACAATGATAAGGACATGCTGATTCTGAGAAAATGAAGTGTTCGTGATCAAATGTGCACATTCCACAGAAGCGTTGGACACTGGAGCTGATGCAGCTTAACTCTCAATTCCATTCCAATGTAGAAAAGCACCTCATAACCAGAAATGAAAGAATTCTGGTTCTCAGGTAGATACAAGTTCTGCATTCAAATACACAAATGTGAACATACAAAGATGAAGAATTACAATAGTTCAAGTCTAAAATAGGTCAGCAACTAATTAAGCTGGATATCAAAATTAACAAAAACTAAAACTGAGACTTTCATCCAGTAAAGATTTATAAAGAACCTGAAATTTACCATAGCAATTATCACAAAATTTGAGAGCTAGAAGGGACTTCTGGGATCATCTGGTTCAGCTCATACACAGAAGAATTTCCTAGTGCAACATACTTGTCAAGTAGTCAGCCAGCTTCTGGTTAAACTTCAGAAAAGGGGAATCTATCACCTTATGAGGTGGCCCATTCTACTTTTGAATGGATGTGATGGTTAGGAAGTTTTTCCCAGAATCAAGCCTAAATGTGCCTCTTTCAACTATTGCTGTTGGTTCTGCCCTCATACTAAATAAAGCAAGTCTTTCCTCCACAGACAGGCCTTTTGAAAATGTGAAGACAATTATCATGTTGCCCCTAAATCTTTTCTAAAGACCAAATATGCCTAATTCCTTCAAATAATCCTCATATGTTATGGACTCAAGGACCTTCTTCATTCTGTATCCCCTTCTCATTCTGCTTATGACCCCGATTTTATGTATTTATGTGTGGACGTCTGAGGCCAAAGTCTTTATTTTGTTGTATTTGTTTTGTTTTTCTTTTTGTTGATCCTTCTTTGAATTTTTGTCTTCTACGAATTATGGGGCATATCTCTTATTACCTTTCCTCCCACAATGTAGCTAATCTGTATATAAGCAGAAATTCTTTACCTGATTTCCACAGTTCCCAAAGGCTTCATAGATAAATTTCAGAGCATGAGGTGGATGGTGTGGTATGGTGTGTCTGTGCTGTGAACTTTAAATAGATAGATAGATCGCTGAATTTCAATATACTTATTTCCTTGGTGATCCTATGTATTTTATTTAATGTACTTGAAAACAGTACTCAGAGAAGTGAGTAGCCTTTCCAAGACTGTCGAAGTGGTCAATAGTACACAAAAATATTAATAACTCACTGTATAGTATCTAATGTGGTGGCTACATATAAGAGAAAATGAAGTTGGTGACTTTGCCCAGCTCTCCCTCACTCAAATTGCAAAGTCAATTGCAAGTCAAGTCATCATCTCTCTGATGACATTGTTCTTTTTGAGAACGAAGGACAAACCACACAACACAACCACAACAGGTTCCTCAATTCCCATACAAACACTCAAGGTATTAAATGTATATCAGGGAGAGGACAATCTTTATTTTTCTCCAAATTAAAAAATCAAAAGGTGCAAGGATTCAAAAGAGCTCATAAGAAGATGCAGTAAATGTATACAACTAATCCTTTTCATTCAATTCCTTTCTGATTCTGTTTGTAAGGCTTTTTCAATTCACCATATGAAAAATAATCTCTCTTTCTCCTCCGAATTATCACAGTACTTCTGCTTTTCATGGTAGTTGTTTGTGTACAGGTCTTTCTGCCTTTCCTGGGTTGTGAACTCCTTAGGGTCAAGGGTAATATCATGTTCATCCTTTTATTACCTATTATGGAGAGGGAGAGAGGAAGAAAGGAAGGAAGGAAGGAAGGAAGGAAGGAAGGAAGGAAGGAAGGAAGGAAGGAAGGAAGGAAGGGAGGGAGGGAGGGAGGGAGGGAGGGAGGGAGGGAGGGTGGAAGGAAGGAAGGAAGGAAGGAAGGAAGGAAGGAGGGAAGGAAGGAAGGAAGGAAGGAGGGAAGGAAGGAAGGAAGGAAGGAAGGAAGGAAGGAAGGAAGGAAGGAAGGAAGGAAGCTACAGCCAATCACATGGTTGATAAACTCTATGATGTGTCTTTCTTTTTGTTCATGAAGCTGATACTATAGTTGGTCTTAGCTGTGTATGGAGGGACTGAAGGACAGTTTCTCTATTATCAGACCTTTTCATGTTATGGACAGAAGCCTTAGCAATGATTGACCTGTGCTTAGACTACATAGGTAGCCTTCTGTATTATATAACGGAAGTAACTTCCAAAGAACACTTGGTTTCAAATCCTAGCTCTGCTACATGCCACTGATGTGATTTTTCACTAACTTGGTTCCTTTCAACTTCCTCATCTATAAAATATGGTGACTATTTCCTAGCTCACAGCATGGACATGAGGAACTTTAAGATGTTGTACAGTATGTCTTAAAAGTCTAAGTATAGTTTTAACCTTTAATTAGTTTTGATAGCTTAAAATAGCACCAAGAATTTTGGGATAGCATGTTTAGTATTACTTCACAATTCTGTCCATGGCTGACCTAGATTTGCTCATACCTCTTTTCTGCTGAAAAATCTACAGTGATTTCTCCTCTATCTGCTAAATAAAATTCAGACTCCTTCCCTTGGCAATCAAGGACTTCCAAAATCTGGTACCCTACGCCCTTCCCTGCTTTAACTTAAATTACTCCATAATAATGCTGCATTCTAACTGGCCTATTCTCTGTCCCACCAGATGTGTGTCCTCCTGACTCTCTGTTATTGTTCACATTATTCCCTCAGCCTGAAATATGTTCTCTTTACCTCTTCATTGTTAAATTCCCAGCTCTTCTTACAAGCCCAACTCAAATGTTATGTCTTCTATGAAGTCTATCTCCAGGAGGACATATCTTAGCAAATAATTAGATAATTATTCTTTTTGGTGGGGTAATTATTCTTATATAACATTTTTTGTTTTGAAATTCCCTAAAGTAGATGTAACCTATGGCAAGGAACCCCATAAGTCCTGGGGACACATAAACTTGGTTTATTTCTAGAGTTTTCCCTAAAACATCCCTTTTCTCTTTGACCTTCTATTGTCTATACTTTGAGTTTATTTGGAGAAAGCCACTGAATGTAGTCTATATTTGGTTTCCATAACTATGAATAGCAGGTTCCCCATCATCTGAACCATGTGTGTCTCTAGAAAAGAAGGATGAGCTATTGAGAGTGAAGGATAATAAGTGGACAGCTGAAGCGCCACCCCCAGTATTGACAGAATATTAAAGAACCCAAGGAAGGCCTTTAGTATATTATGATCATCCTCCTTAGAGAATCTGGAGGAAGACTTTCCGGATAGCAACAACTTCCCAGGAGAAGAGGCTTGGGAGGGGTTGTGATGTAGGCTAGAACTAAACTGAGAAGATCATAAATCCATTAAAATGTGGTTAATATTATCCTGGACCTTCAGTACTCTCACTTCCTTGGAGATCTTAGCTTAAAAGGGCCAAGGTCTCCCACTGCATCCTGGGTCATCTCCAGTAGTTCTGATCTATATCAGGCCACTGGACCCAGATGGCTCTGGAGGAAAAAGTGAGACTGGTGACCTTGCACAGCCCTCCCTCACTCAAATCAAAGTCAATTGCAAGTCATGTCATCATCTCCCTGACGTCATGGTCCATGGTTTGTCAAGGACAAACCACACACAGACAATCACAACAGGTTCCCAATTCCTATACAGACACTCAAGGTATTAAATGTATATTAGGGAGAGGACAACTTTATTTATTTTTCTCCAAATAAAAAAGCAAAAAGTACAATGATTCATAGGAACTCACAAGAAGATGCAGCAAACACATAAAACAGTCACAAATAACCCATAAGCAGTCTAAGCAAAGCCTCTCCTATTCCATTGTCTTCCATCAAGGTTCTAGAGTCCTTCTGACTTAGCATTGCTCTGTGATTTGGATTTTCGTCAGAAAGGAAGCTGACTTGTCACTGAATAACAGAGTAATCTGCATATGTGTTCAATCCTTCTACTAGCCTGGAAGCTTTGTGAGTGTCAAGATTGTATGTCATTTAAGCTTTGTCTCTCCCTCAGGAGATACATATACTCCCACACGAAGCTCTGCACATAAATGTTACTCTAACAAATGTGTGTTGAATGAATCAATAGCCCTGGTCATAGCCTCCTAAGACCTAGGCTTACATGTTCTTTCAATACTGCTTCAGCAAGTGGAGTACTAAGGTTTATTCCCCCAATCTATAATTTCAAAGCCATGCCTGCTCTGTTTATCAGAGCCAAAGAGTTTGCCAGTAGTAGGTCACTCTGGTATTGGCATCTACTTATTACTTTCTATTTGCAATGGGATTTCTAGATACAGAGATGCTGAGAACATCAAGTTATTATCATGACTCTACAAGGAATAGAAAAGAAATTACATTCTTCCATACAAGAAACTTTATCTTCAGGGAGCTGACCAAGCTCCATGATCTCTATAATTTGCTTTCTTTTTGAAATACAGTAAAGCCTCATTAGTTTGGGGTCTCTTAATTCAGTTTGTGAAAAGAGCCAGTCCTACAATTTGAAAGAAAAGTCACAGTGGGAGGCTTTGTGTAAATAGGGCACAAGGCACTGGTTTGGGGAATGGAGTATGATAGTGAGTAGGCATCTTGGCCAAGCTACATCCCTAGGCCCCAGGCTCACCAAAACCAGTACTATCCACTTTAGTGGTCTTACCCAAGAGTCATAATATGGGAACCCTAGGGTGGAAACATCTGGAGGAAGCTTAGAGATTTAGTCCCTAGTTAAGTAGAGTTGTCAAGTAAAGCAAGGAGAGGCAAGGAAAAAGACTCAATTCTGGAATTACTTGGGGTAGCAAAGGGGAGGGGTTGAAAGACAGATGGACAGATAAACAGGCAGACACAGAGAGACAGAGAAAGAGGGAAGGTAGGGTAGGGTAGTTCCAAACATCAATTCGCTTCATTTTTCAAGATTTTGGAGCGTTGTAGTCTTTTAGATAAATGGAACAGGGCTAAGCAGAGGTTGACCACTATGCAGTCTGTGAGGGAAAGATTTGTTAAGTAAATTCATTCTGTAAACATTGAAGGGATTTAGTTTAACCTACTTAAAAATACAAAGTGCTTTAAAGGTCTTTTGCATAGTGTATCAAAAACATGTACTTCTCCATAGCGTGGAGTTAGCTGTGATACAATTCTCTTTTGGACAAAACTCAATCTCAGTTAATGACATATAAAAAAAGATGTCAGTAGAGTATGGTTTTACTATAGGAGGGTCCATGGCATATGAAACAAAGTAGAGGTACCTATTACCTTTATAACCTTACACAGTCAGTTAACCTCTTCAACACATAATTTCCTGATCTGTAAAATAAAGAGGCTGGATTAGACAATCTACAAGCTTTCCCATTTTAAATCTATGAGTCTGTGTTTCCATAATGACATAGTCCCTGCCCTCATGGAGTTTATAATCTATGAAAAAGGTATTACATACTGACACATATCAGTGTTACACAATAATTACTAAATGCATCTGAGAGCTTCAAAGTAATGTGTTATGTGAGATCTGAGAGGGAAAGTCATTACCAATAGAGGAAGATGTGGGAAAGTTTCATGGAGCATGTGGCATCTGAGTTGGGCTTTAAAGAATGAGTTGGTACGATCAGTATCATCACCATTAATATAATTAATAATTGTTTTAAATATCATCATGATAAATTTAGGTTCTGGTGTAATTGGATATTGCTAATTACACATTTGCTTCATGTATTCATTTAAGTAATATTGGCAAGATCTATATTGGGAACCACCATCTGAATAGAAAGTTGAATTAGTGCATTTCCCAGAAAGCAACAAAACTATGGTTAAATCAATTGGTCATTCAAGAAGCATTTATGAGATGCTTACTATCTTCCAGGCACTTTCTTAAGCACTAGGGGTACAAAGAAAGACAAAAAGACAAAGACCTGCCCTTAAGGAGCTCATGTGATAATGGGCGAGGGGGTGGGATACCATGTTAATAAATAGGTATATAAGATACTTGCAGAGTAGAAGGAAGCTAACTGTAGAGAGAAAGGCACAAGTGGTTGAGGGACCCAGAAAGTCTCCCACTGAAGGTAGCATTTGGACTGAACCTTGAAAGGAGCCAAGGATGTTAAGAAGCAGAAGTAAACAGAGAGAGCATTCCAACTCATGCAGAGGCATGCCTATGGGAGATGTAGGGTTACAGTGAACAAGAATGGTCTCAAAGAAGAGATAAGAAAATGCACCTCCATTCTTCGCAGAGGAGGGGGACTTTGGTTGTAGAACATTACCTGTACTGTCATCATACTCAGCTGATGTGTTATTTGTAATTTTGCTGAACTGATTTTTCTTCTTTTTTATCTTATATTACAGCTATTTCATGTAATATAAGATAAAAAAGATACTGTACTGTATCAATAATAACCAAAGAGTTGGTCTTTCGTATTTTTCTCTAATTCAGACTGTTCTCCCAATTATCCAAAATTGGGAAAGTCTAACTTCAGGTTCTTCATTTGGTAGGAACAGTTTGTACTAGGAAACTGAGGCACCATGCTCTATTTTCTCATTTACCTTTCTTCCTCATCACCTAGAAGTAAATTAAAATTCAATTTATTATGAATAATTTCATCAAATGGAAAAGGACAATCATTGCTCAACAAGACTAAAACTCAAGCCATGTCAGCCATCCCTGCTTATCCCTTATGAATTGACTTTGGATGGCAATGTCAACTTGAGACACCATGTTTTTCTCTCTCTCTCTAGCTGCTCTTTCAGAAAGCTGGTTGGCTTCTGTAGACCACATCAGGATGGTTTATCAGTTTGTCCCCTACTTGTCAAACTGAGGTAGGTTTATGAACTGATATCCACCAGCCACAATAAAGAGTTGAGGGGGGAAAGCCAGTCAACACCTGGAAAGGATCTACATATTACATTGGCAGGAAGAGGAGCACAGGAAAAGAATGTCAGTCTTGGAATACTGAGAACAGGTAATGTACTGAGTGGAAGAAGAAAATCATGATTTTCAGTGAGAGCTGAAATTTACCAAGAAATTAGTACATAGCCAGGACAACCTGGGATCATTTCTAGGAGCTGTAGTTCAGGATTCTATGTATTTTCATAAAACTCATAATGCTCTTCAAAGCACTCCTGAGGAATAGGAGAAACTCTCTTATCAGAAAGACTTGATTTAGATATGTTTACCAGTCTTTGCAATGATCCAGCTTTCCAAGCAAACAGCAAAATATCACCAACAAACATGAGCAGTAGGGGGACCTCATCATCTACAGGGAATTCCTCTTGAAACATGCTGGACATCTTTCCATGACAGTGGTAAACATCTTTAGTGAGGACTCAGTTTGTTTCCTGTTTTCTGTCTGGTTTGATAAAAAGGACCAGGGGATACAGGCTAGGTGGTTGCAGAGGATAGAATGGTGGACTGGGAATTGAGAAGATCTGAGTTAATATCCTGCCTTCTGAGGCAAGTCACTTAACCTCTCAACTTCAGTTTCCTGATCTGTAAAATGTAGATAATAAAAGAACCTACCTCCCACAGGGTTCTTGTGAGAGTCAGATGATATAACATATACAAAGTACTTCACAAACTTTAGCATAATATATAAATGCTAGCTATTATTATTACCTATGTTCCTTCTTATACTGGTTGAAGACACCATCTGTAAATGCAGAGATTATTTTTAAAGAGAATGTAGAGATGGAGAAGTAGGCAAATGAGCCAAATTTAACCTCTAAGCCTTTGGTACCCCTCCTGCCCTTTTTGTAACTACATTAGGAAATGATTCTTCAATGCCCTTGATTTTGAAATGCTTGTAAAACAGATTCCCTCTCTGTACACTGGGTCTATCCTATCCCAGCTTCATTTACATTAGTGCCATTTCCCTACCTCTTGTAGCACATTAGGGAGTCATGTTAGAATTTTCTTGCTGTAGCATATCCAAATGCCTTATTGTTGATCTCAAAGTTATTTATGTGCTGGCCCTACCCTATCTAATAGCACTCATTATCCAATCCCCCGAGTACTCATTTTTTTGTCAATAGCACTATCATTTTCTTAGTCTTCCAGGCTAGAAACCTTAAATTTGACTCTTTTATTTCCTTCATGTTTAATATTCCATTTCTCACTAAATCCTGCTTTTTTTCCCATCTGCAATGCTCTTTGGATTCATCCATCCATCTATATTTTCACACCTGGGATGCTGTAGCAACCTCATATTATACTCTCCCCTCTGCCCAATTTGTGGCTACCAGATTTCCTGAAATGCCATTATGCTACCATCAAGACATGTGAAACCTTTTAGGACATTACACATGATCCAGCCCTACTCTTTCTTCCTTCCTTCCTTCCTTCCTTCCTTCCTTCCTTCCTTCCTTCCTTCCTTCCTTCCTTCCTTCCTTCCTTCCTTCCTTTCTTTCTTTCTCTTCCTTCCTTCCTTCCTTCCTTCCTTCCTTCCTTCCTTCC